>NC_064615.1:540580563-540888447 GCF_023898315.1 Schistocerca nitens
GAGCTGACGCTGAAATCATTAAGTATTTGGTTTTACCATCGCTAGTCTCACTGAACTCTTCTGAATTCTACATGTTATGTGTGGTCTGACGTCTCCAGGTTCAAACTAGTCAATTCCCTAAAAAACTCTCTCAGAGCGCCGTTGCGTGAAAGTGGTAGGGAGATACGATATAGAACAACAGACATCACGCAGAATGTTAGACATGTTCCTATATTTGTCTGTTAGACTTCCGTTGTATATATATATATATATATATATATATATATATATATATATATATATATATATATATATATATATATACAAGGTGTTAGAAAAAGGTACGGCCACTCTTTCAGAAAACATTCGTCACACACAAAGAAAGAAAATATGTTATGTGGACATGTGTCCGGAAACGCTTACTTTCCATGTTAGAGCTCATTTTATTACTTATCTTCAAATCACATTAATCGTGGAATGTAAACACACAGCAACAGAACGTACCAGCGTGACTTCAAACACTTTGTTACATGAAATGTTCAAAATGTCCTCCGTTAGCGAGGATACATGCATCCACCCTCCGTCGCATGGAATCCCTGGTGCGCTGATGCAGCCCTGGAGAATGGCGTATTGTATCACAGCCGTCCACAATACGAGCACGAAGAGTCTCTACATTTGGTACCGGGGTTGCGTAGACAAGAGCTTTCAAATGCCCCCATAAATGAAAGTCAAGAGGGTTGAGGTCAGGAGAGCGTGGAGGCCATGGAACTGGTCCGCCTCTACCAATCCATCGGTCACCGAATCTGTTGTTGAGAAGCGTACGAACACTTCGACTGAAATGTGCAGGAGCTCCATTACGCAGGAACCACATGTTGTGTCGTACTTATAAAGGCACATGTTCTAGCAGCACAGATAGAGTATCCCGTATGAAATCATGATAACGTGCTCCATTGAGCGTAGGTGGAAGAACATGGGGCCCAATCAAGACATCACCAACAATGCCTGCCCTAACGTTCACAAAAAATCTGTGTTGATGACACAAGCACCGAAGTCAACATTACCTTCCTTCAATTGGGTCAATTGGCGGTGAATCGAGGAAGTACAGTACATAAAAAAATGGTTCAAATGGCTCTGAGCACTATGGGACTCAACTGCTGAGGTCATTAGTCCCCTAGAACTTAGAACTAGTTAAACCTAACTAACCTAAGGACATCACAAACATCCATGCCCGAGGCAGGATTCGAACCTGCGACCGTAGCGGTCTTGCGGGTACAGTACATACCGACGAAACGAAAATGAGCTCTAACATGGAAATTAAGCCTTTCCGGATACATGTCCACATAACATCTTTTCTTTATTTGTGTGTGAGGAATGTTTCCTGAAAGTTTGACCATACATTTTTGTAACACCCTGTATATACACTGCTGGCCACCGTAAATGCAACACCAAGAAAGACAAGAGGTAGCGCAACAAAATTTATTTTGTAGATAACATGTTGACCAAGTATCAAATGATTACGTTTGCAGACGTCTGTGACATGTGGTTCCTGCCAGAATCAGTAGCCAGAGTAGCCGCCATTGTTGGAGATCACCGCTGCCACACGTCTCGGCATTGAGTCAAAGAGACGTTGGATGCGTTCCTGGGGTACAGCAGCCCAAGCAGCTTCCACACGTTGCCAAAGATCATCTGGTGTGGCAGCTGGGGATGTAATCTGAGTCACTCGTTGAGCAACCATGGACCACATGTTTTCTATCGGCGAAAGATCCGGAGAGCGAGCCGGCCAGGGAAGCAATTCAATCTGGTTATTGACGAAGAACCTTTGGACAATGCGTGCCACGTGTGGTCGCGCATTATCCTGTTGAAATATGGCTGTGGCCGAGCCCTGAAGGTAAGGAAGGACAACCGGCTCCAGCACCTCGGATTTGTAGCGCCGGCTATTTAAAGTACCGGCAATGCGTACTAGAGGCGTGCGAGAGTAATATCCAATACCGCCCCATACCATAATACCCGGTGCAAGACCAGTGTGGCGGTGCATAATGCAGCTGTCCAGCATCCTCTCTCCACGGTGTCTCCACACTCGAATCCGACCATCGTGGTGCTGCAGACAGAAACGTGCCTCGTCAGTAAAGACAATGTCATTCCATTCTGCCGTCCACATCCGTCTGTCATCACACCATTGGCGACGGAGACGTCTGTGGTTCTGCGTCAATGGTAGACGAAGCAATGGACGTCTTGCGGACAGACCACTCTGCTGTAAACGGCGTCGAATGGTACGCGCAGACACTGGATGATGCGTTACAGACGCAATGTGCTGTGCTACGGTTCGGGATGTCACTGAGCGATCCGTCACTGCCATGCGCACAATTTGCCTATCAGCACGTGCAGTGGTGCACCGAGGTGAATGCGATCGACCACATCGGTCCGTCGTACCCTCCTGCATCCAACGGTCACATATCCGCATTACAGTTGTTTGGTTTCGTCCAACACGACTAGCGATTTCTCTGTATGATAATCCACAATCTCGGTAAGCCACTATCCTTCCTCTGTCGAATTCGGGTACTTGATAAAAAGATGTTCGCTGTTGTCTACGAGGCATAACTGATCGTCTTGTGAAACAACCACAAGGTAAACACACGTGCCGAACGTACACTCGTCGAAATCGCCAAGCCTTAAATGGCACCTTGAGGTGGCGCCACAGGCGCGCGTGATGTGCGTCTGCGCTGAAATTCTAATCAGTTGCATATCTCATCGCTGCAAACCCATGGTGTAAATTTTACTTGATTCGGATGCTTCCTTCAGGGTGTTGCATTTACGGTGGCCAGCAGTGTATATAGGGTGGTACATTGATCGTGACCGGGCCAAGTATCTCACGAAATAAGCGTCAAACGAAAAAACTACAAAGAACGAAACTCGTCTAGCTTGAAGGGGGAAACCAGATGGCGCTATGGTTGGCCCGCTAGATGGCGCTGCCATAGGTCAAACGGATATCAACTGCGTTTTTAATATAGGAACCCCGATTTTTTATTACATATTCGTGTAGTACGTAAATAAATACGAGTGTTTTAGTTGGACCACTTCTTTTTCCTTGTGATAGATGGCGCTGTAACAGCCACAAACATATGGCTCACAGTTTTAGAAGAACAGTTGGTAATTGGTAGGTTTTTTATTTTAAAATACAGAACGTAGGTACGTTTGAACATTTTATTTCGGTTGTTCCAATGTGATACATGTACCTTTGTGAACGTATCATTTCTGAGAACGCATTCTGTTACAGCGTGATTACCTGTAAATACCACAGTAACGCAATAAATGCTCTAAATGATGTCCGTCAACCTCAATCCATTTGGCAATACGTCTAACGACATTCCTTTCAACAGCGAGTAGTTCGCCTTCCGTAATTTTCGCACAAGCATTGACAATGCGCAGACGCATGTTGTCAGGCGTTGTCGGTGGATCACGGTAGCAAATATTCTTCGACTTTCCCCACAGAAAGAAATCCGTGGATGTCAGATACGGTGAACGTGCGACCAATCCACCTGTCATGAAATAGGCTATTAAATACCGCTTCAACCGCACGCGAGCTATGTGCCGCACATCTATCATGTTGGAAGTACATCGCCATTCTGTCATGCAGTGAAACATCTTGTAGTAACATCGGTAGAACATTACGTAGGAAATCAGCATACATTGCACCATTTAGATTGCCATCGATAAAATGGGGGCCAATTTTCCTTCATTCCATCATGCCGCACCATACATTAACCCGCCAAGATCGCTGATGTTCCACTTGTCGCAGCCATCGTGGATTTTCCGTTACGCAATAGTGCATACTATGCCGGTTTACGTTACCGCCTTTGGTGAATGACGCTTCGTCGCTGAATAGAACGCGTGCAAAAATCTGTCATCGTCCCGTAATTTATCTTGTGCCCAGTGGCAGAACTGTACACAACGTTCAGAGTAGTCGCCATGCAATTCCTGGTGCATAGAAATATGGTACGGGTGCAATTGATGTTGACGTAGCATTCTCAACAACGACGTTTTTGAGATCCCCGATTCTCGCGCAGTTTGTCTGCTACTGATGTGCAGATTAGCCGCGACAGCAGCTAAGACACCTACCTGGGCATCTGCAGGTCGTGGCTGACGTTTCACATTTGGCTGAACACTTCCTGTTACCTTAAATACTGTAACTATCCGGCGAACGGTCCGGACACTTGGATGATGTCAAAGATACCGAGCAGCATACATAGCACACGCCCGTTGGGCATTTTGATCACAATAGCCATACATCAACACGACATCGACCTGTTCCGCAATTGGTAAACGGTCCATTTTAACAAGGGTAATGTATCACGCAGCAAATACCGTCCACACTGGCGGAATGTTATGTGATACCACTTACTTACACATTTGTGACTATTACAGCGCCATCTATCACAAAGCAAACAAAGTTATCCAACTAAAACATTCATATTTCTTTACGTTCTACACGAATATGTAATAAAAAATGGGGGTTCCTATTTATATCCGTTTGACCTATGGCAGCGCCATTTAGCGGGCCAACCATAGCGCCATCTGGTTTTCCCCTTCAAGCTAGACGAGTTTCGTTCTTTATAGTTTTTTCGTGTAATGGTTATTTCGTGAGATATTTGGCCTGGTCTCTATCAATGGACCACTCTGTATAATGAGAATCAAATTATAGCATAAATTTTAACTTCTCTCCTTTCTCTTGATCTACATACCTCATTAATAACAGAATACCGACCAGTATTTAAATATATTATGTTTCCTGTTTTCCAAACATAATATTAAACTAAAAAAACATTTTAAAACAGGATCAAGTGATTTGTAAAATGATTTGTCCAAAAGTTAGAAATTAGAGGAACAGCTGATGCATCTTTGAATGAGTGTCAAAATATTAATGCACCAGGAAACATTTCTCTAGTACTCTTTAAAAATCCAAGTTAAACATTGAACTTTAAATTCTTTATCGGCTTCTAATTTGCTGTACGACTTCGAGAATTATTGAAAGGCAACTCAGATGTTTCTCTCATCTGTTTTACTTCTTACTTCCAGACAAATCATTGCACAAAAAATTTGATCGTTATTTTTTCAAAGAAATAATTATAGATGACCATTCCTCTTCAACTGATCTGTTGCATCGGTTACCAACGAGGGGTAACTAACTACCCGTGCCCGGTAAAATGTAATTTTCCGAGGGGCAAAAACAGAAGGGTTCAACTGTATTTCGATCACGAAAGTAACTTATTTTTAAAAGATTATTAGGATTACCACTATTTCTTACGTCTGTAATACTCATTAAATAATTTGTCAATTGTTACGTTTTTTTTTTTCAAGTACTACCATTAACGCTAGAGACAATGTAGTGGAAGTTAGACCTTGTGTCACAAAGTCCACCCATTACGAATATACTTTTCTTTTTTTTCTCTCAGTCTATTGACTTTCGTAAGGTACCCATTGAGCCACCTCAATACTGTAAGTGTCAATTATGACGATACGAACGTAAGGACAACACAACACCAAGTCCCGAGCGGATGAAAATGCGCTACTCGCGGGGGAATCGAACACGGGCCCTTGAGGTTTGCAATCATCTGCGTTCATCATGCAGCTATCGAAGCGGACACATACACGTACTTTGCACTTTCTGCTGTCCATCCATGACAGTAAAATTGAGAGACATATTTCAGATATGCTTAAGTATCTCAAGTAAATGCCTGCCTGCAATAGACCATTATTCATTTCGCAACAATAAACGATCTAACTGACGGCAGAACACAACAGTAAATATGAAATGGCTGTTACACAGATAACGAGCTTGCACAGAATTATTATTGTTATTAGTGGGCAGTTTTCAGGCAGAAAGAATTGGCAATCTGAGGTTGTCAAATTTCTACCGGCACAATAGCTCAGCGTTTTCGGTAAGAGACTGGCAACCATCTACGATAAAACAAAACTGAGTGAATTTATCATGCAGAGAATTGGAAAGATGTCATGCGACAACCGAAAAGAACTGTTGAGGACATAACGACGAAGAAACTGTTAGGAAAAAAGGTGATTTACAAACAGTAGGCCTAAGAATATGGCAAAAATGTTCACGTGTCTGACTTAAAACCAGGATGCGGGAATTGTGTGAAGCAACCGCCGCTAAACAGAGATGTGGTGCAGAGGAAGCCTATTTTGTGACAAGTTTCTAACCCCAGTGTGGATAGTTAGCTTTCTATTCTGAGAAGGAGTCGTAGGTAGTACTCGTGATGCACTGAGAATTGCTTCATCATTCTATTAAAGAATAATTTGTTAGAAATAAGCAGTATCACATGATTCATTAGTTCGTGGTTTAGTAAAACAACTAGAAACAATAAATAATATTTCTCTTTCCTCATTTTATAAGTGAAAGTGTTCAAATTAAATTCTTTTTCCTTCTTAAGTTCAGCGAGGTGGTAATCTCGATAATGATTTTGGGGAGGGGGGGGGGGAAGAAGGTGAGAGGGGGTGGGGGGTTAGTAGCTACTGCACTCAGGGATAATTATCTCAGAAGGATTGAGAACCAGTGATCCACTGTGACATTCATTGTGGCAAATTCTATAGCCAAAGATAATTACAAACGCACATCACATCAGTCTTCACAGCCTCGGTAGGCCACTTCGTTTCACGTTCATTCTTCTTGACAATTCTATTTCACTCTTGATAGTTACAAAATATTGATCTGAGACTGCACCTGCTCCTGGACACGACTTACAATATATTAGTTGATTTCAGAATATCTGTGTCACCCTACTGTAATGCAGTTGGTATCTTCTCCTGTCTCCAGTTCTTTTCCAAATATACCTCCATTCTTTATGAGTTCTGAACTCTGTATTCGCTGTTACAATTGAAATTTGCTGCAGAACTCAGTCCGTATACCCCTGTAACACAGTCTTCGTTTCCTGCTCCTGCCACAACGTTACGTTGTTAAATTGTCATCTCCCTTTACGTATTGAGTTCCCCATTTAGTGCTCTCATATGTTAGCTCTTCCTCTTCATCTTATGCTTGTGACTTCGGCATGTATGCCTGAATTATTGTTATTGTCGGTGATTTGCTGTCAGTTGTTCAAATGTTCAAATGTGTGTGAAATTTTATGGGACTTAGCTGCTAAGGTCATCAGTCTCTAAGCTTACACACTACTTTACCTAAATTATCCTAAGGACAAACACACACACACCCATGCCCGAGGGAGGACTCAAACCTTGGCCGGGACCAGCCGCACAGTCCATGACTGCAGCGCCCCAGACCGCTCGGCTAATCCTGCGGGGCGCTGTCAATTGTGATGAGCATAATCCTATCACTGAAATATTCAAAGTAACTTAATTTCCGATCCAACTTCGTATTCATAACGAATCCTACTACGTTACACCATTTCCTACAGCTGTTGATATTACCATTCGCCTGACCAGAAATCGTTATATTCTTTCCATTTCACTTCACTGAGCAGTACTGTAACTAAAAAGAGTATCTAAATTTCCCTTCTCTCACATTTAGTGCAGGAAACTAATACTTTTTCCTACTCTTATCCTTTATACAACGAGGGAATGATGTGATCCGTCTTCTTACATGAAATCTTTTAATATTAATATTCTTGATGAAAATTAAATAATAATTATCTGTTGAATATTTCTTGGACGCATTAAGTCGCATGCTACACTATGATGGGTCCTTGCTTGATTTGTGCAAGACAAATTATACGCAGATTTTACCAGGAGTCAATTTCTTCATCTCTTTATCGTTACCACATTTATTTCTTCGCTCAGTACATGTTGTATATTATTCCCATACTTTGACCCATATTTTTTCCTCTTTGCTTATCTCGTCATCAAAATACCACGAGTGTCTACTTTCCTAAATTGTGATATTCCTCTCACAAGGCTGATCATTCTCCCTTTTCCATGTTCCACTTTTTCTCAGTGCGTTACTACTGAAGCAGACACCTAATAATGTTATCTCATCTCGAAACAAATATCTGATTCAAGTGTATTTCTCCTCCTAGTGAAAGAGTCGATCAAAATTGTCAACAGTTTTTGTCAGCAGTTTTATCATCTTGTATTACATTGTCTTTTCACGTCAAAATTCTTTCTTCAAATTTATTGCATCTTCTACAATACTTGTGTTTTGAAGGTCTTATGCTCTATCTGCATCATAATTTCACATGTATTGATGCGCTACTTGTACTACTACAACCTACAAGTAACCAATAGAGCGTAGTTCTTATAGTGCCAATACTTTAACGTTCATCCCTTGTATTCACCAACGTAACGGGTAAACAACTGTTGCTCACAAACAAGTAAGATTGGAATTTCGACGTAAACGAAGGAAAAGCTCATATTGGAGAGGTAAATGGACAGTATCGTTTCCATACCAAATTGCTGAATTTGCCGAGATAGTTTAGAGAATTCACGGAAAACCAAAATCTTGTTTGTGACTGTAAGGAGACTTCAAGCATGTATTATGCTGAAAATTGTCGCCCCCCCCCCTCCTCCCCCACGAACGTGATTCCAGTGTCTTGACACTACCCTACCCCTATCAGTTGTAACAGAAAAACAAGTAAATAATTACTGCATGTACAGTATACAGTGGCATGTTATTGAAAGTCATTTTTCCAAGGAATTTATCTCCAATCCTCAAATCAAATTTGGTTTTTCAGGAAGCGATCCACATAGAAAACTACCTCGTCGTCATGCCTTCCAAGGAGTGGATTATTGACCCGTGATGAGAGGAAAAAGTAACTATATGTCGCGTCGTGAGAATAAGGGAGGTGAGGCAGAATTTGATGACTCAAAGAAGCAGCAAAGCGTGACTGTGATGTGTGCAGAATGAACCAGGGCTTTGTCGTGGGGCAGAAACACTCTCCTTAGGAGAGCTTCCCGCCACACTTCATCTTGAGAACCCCCGTGTGCTCGTCAGGAGATAACGTTAATATGCTCCTGAGATGGTCTGCGCCTTACGAGCGCCACGCCATGGCAGGCACCAAAACCCTCAGTATCAACTTGCTCGATGTTGGGTTTCGCCTTTTCAGGCGGTGCGGGCTCGACATGTTACAACAACCCTTTCATCTCGGGATCATACACTCAGCACTAGTCCATGGTGATGAGGTGTCTACAGACATCTGGACTGGTCTGTCACAGCTACAATATTTTCTCCTCTTTCTCAGTTCGGTGGGATTTTCGAATAGGCACAGCCGCACGACCCAGTGGGTGGCGATCATTGTCATTTTCAAACGTTGCTCAAAAAGTTGTCAGCTAGTCCATGCCTTATTTTCCCATTTTTGACTATCGCTCCCACTGCGATACTCCGGTCTTCAACGACCGTGGGCTTCAATTCTCTTGCGGCTAGCGGTCCTTCAAAGAAAGGTCGTCTGCCACTTCGTTGTTTGTCATTTAGATTGTTTGATCACAATGGAAGCGTCTCCGCATTTGAACTGATGTGTCATATGATGACTTACGCATTGTTGCTGTATACTTCCACCATCTCCGCATGAACTGTTGTAACGCTGTTCCCCTTCAAATACAAAGAACGATTTGCCGCACGATACTCCACTTTACCACAGGTTGCGAAATTTTCTTTCCGTTTTTGTTTAGGCATACTACGGTACTATATCACTGGGATTATAATGTGTCGTAAGATACCAGAACTCCAGAAACGGTTAAGTAAAAGATTAATTGTAATACCTGATATCTTAAGGTGAAGGGGACACGGCAATCCGGATAATTTTTGTTACAAATTTCAATAGTCTTGATCACAATACAATGTAGTAATAGGTATATGATAACGCTTCGGTTGACTAATAACCATCTTCAGATCGGTTTCCCTCCCTTCGTTTCTGGTGATGAAACGGTCTTCTACTGTCTCTACTGCTTCTTGATTTCTCGATGATAACCGTAAAAGAGTTGCAAACCAATAAATCGCCAGGTCCTGATGGAATCTCAGCTCCGTTTTACAAAGTGTACTCTATAGCATTGGCTGTTTACTCGGTTGGCACTTATGAAGCGAATCTCTCGCCCAGCGCAACGTCCCAGGCTACTGGCCAAAAGCGCAGGTGACTCCTCCATACAAGGATAAAAGAACGGACCCGCAAAATTACAGGCCTATATCCTCAACTTCGGTTGGTTGTGGAATACTTGAACATATTCTGAGTTTGAATGTCATAAATTTCCTTGATACTGAAAAACTGATGTCCACGATTCAGCACGGTTACAGAAAGCATCGTTCGTGTGAAAATGAGCTTGCTCTTTTCTCACATGATATGCTGCGCAGTATGGATGAAGGGCAAAAGGGCCGCGCGGCGTAGCCGTGCGGTTAGAGGCACATTGCCACGGTTCACGCGGCTCCCCCAGTCTGAGGTTCGAGTCCTCCCTCGGGCATGAGTGTGTGTGTTGCCCTTAGCGTAAGTTAGTTTAAGCCTATGGACCGATGATCTAAGCAGTTTAGTCCCATAGGACCTTACAACAGATTTCCAAATTTTCCAAACGGCAACACGCAGATTCGATGTTTCGAGATTCCCGAAAATCATTTGACACAGTGCCCCACTGCAGACTGTTAACCAAGGCATGAGGATATGGAATAGTTTCTTAAGTAATAGACTCCGGTAGGTTATTCTCCACGGCTAGTGTTCATCAGAGACAAGGGTAGCGTTAAGAGTGACCCACGGAAGTGTAATAGGACAGTTATTATTTCCTATATGCATAAGTGATCCTGCGGCTATTGTGGGCAGCAATCTGCATTTGTTTGCTGGTAATGCTGTGGTGTACAGGAAGGTCTCGAAGTTGAGTGACTTAGGATACAAGATGACTTAGACAAAATTTCTTGTTGGTGTGATGAATGACAGCTAGCTCTAAATGTAGATAAATGTATTTGAATGTGAATGAGTAGGAATAACAAACCCGCAATGTTCGGATGCAATATAACTAGTGTCCTGCTTGACAGAGACACGAGCCGGCCGTTGTGGCCGAGCGGTTCTAGGCGCTTCAGTCCGGAACCGCGCGACCGCTACGGACCCAGGTTCGGATCCTGCCTCGGCCATGGACGTGTGTGATGTCCTTAAGTTAGTTAGGTTTAAGTAGTTCTAAGTTTCAGGCGACTTATGATCTCAGATGTTAAGTCCCACATTGCTCAGAGCCATTTGACAGAGACACGATGTTTAAATATAACTTTACAAGGCGATATGAAACGGAACGAGCATGTAAGGATTGTGGTATGGAAGGAGAATGGACAACATGAGTTTATTGAGAAAATTTTAGGAAAGTGCGATTCGTATGTAAAGGAAACCGCATGTAGGACGCTAGTACGACTTACTCTTGAGCACAAGATCAGATTAAAGGAAGACATCGAAGTAGTACAGACGCGGGTTGCAAGATTTGTTACTGGTAGATTCACAGAACACGCAAGTATTACGGAGATGCTTCGTGAATTCAAATGGGAATCCTAGGAGGTTCTTGTCGAGGAACATTGTTGAGAAAATTTAGACAACGGTATCTGAAGCTGATTGCACAACGATTCTACTAATTTCACGTAAAGACCACGAATATAAGAGAAATTAGTGCTAATACGGAAGTCCGTAGACAGACGTTTTTCCTCGCTATTTTTGTGAGTGGAACAGGAAAGGAAGTGACTAGTAGTGGTACAGGGTACCCTCCACCACACACCGTACGCTGGCTTGCGGAATACGTATGTAGATGTAAATGCAGAAAACCACATTACGTAACATGCGTCACGCGCTCACATCACTTTTGTAACAGACAAAACCATAATATGCATACTTGTGACAAATATTCTACTATAATAAACAGTGGAATTCATTATATATGCGAAAGAAACCAGAGCGAATAATGTGAATACTTGTTTACATATGTTACGCAAATATGAAAAGAATGTCACATAATGTTCACATGTTCAACTGCTGCTGTCTGACATTGTGTGAAAAATTTTTCCAAGAGAAATTACCTACATCTTTGGACGTTTGCATCATTTGAGAGAAGACTATGGAAGCTCGGAAAATGTCACGTAGATGTTGCGACCAGTATAAAGAGTCAACAATACGATGGTTCGGTACCTTTCGACCAGGAACCGTCGAGCAGTATTCGCCAAGCTGCTTAAGGATGGCACATTTCATGCTGATATATGTAGGGTATGGAGAGCTACATTTGTAAGTAGGCTGTTTATGTTTTCTTATTGGCAACGTTACGTAGCGCTCTGTATGAAAATCACTGGCTGTGCTGTGTGCAGTCTGTGGCTACTTTGCATTGTTGACTGCCATTGTAGTGTTGGGCAGCTGGATGCGAACAGCGCGTAGCGTTGCGCAGTTGGAGGTGAACCGCCAGCAGTGGTGGATGTGGGGAGAGAGATGGCGGAGTTTTGAAATTTGTAAGACTGGATGTCATGAACTGCTATATATATTATGACTATTAAGGTAAATACATTGTTTGTTCTCTATCAAAATCTTTCATTTGCTAACTATGCCTATCAGTAGTTAGTGCCTTCAGTAGTTTGAATCTTTTATTTAGCTGGCAGTAGTGGTGCTCGCTGTATTGCAGTAGTTCGAGTAACGAAGATTTTGGTGAGGTAAGTGATTTGTGAAAGGTATAGGTTAATGTTAGTCAGGGCCATTCTTTTGTAGAGATTTTTGAAAGTCAGATTGCGTTGCGCTAAAAAATATTATGTGTCAGTTTAAGCACAGTCATGTGTATAATTATTCAAAGGGGACGTTTCATATGTTGACCCTTAGCCGAGGATACCTCACTGGAATCTTCTGATTCTTTTTCTTGTAGTTTGTGTAATTAGTGTAGCTTTTGTTTATTGCTAGCGCGTAATTGTAGAGAGAATCTCCTTTGTAGTTGCAGTCTTTCATTGTTGTACAGTAAAACAGTTGTGGCATGCATGTAGATTTGCACCAAGTATTTCGCAGCACCGCTTGCAATTAACTAGATATTTTTTTAAGTGCTATGTTAATGTGTTCTCTTATTTTTGCTCTTCAAATTGTGTTTTTCTGTGTTATCGTGTGAAACATTCTGACAATAGACAATAATGGCGTGTGAAAAACGAAATACTAGGCTCCAAAGTAAACTGACACATGACAGTGAAGACGAAAGCAGTGTGTTAGGGTCACCGTGTAGTGAATTAACTAATGTTCAAAGTAGTAATTTGGTAATTGTGCATAGGGAAATGGAGCGGGCTGCAAACAATGGTCTAGGCAGTGAAACAATTAGTGAACAGGGAAGCATTATCGATCGATCGGTCGGCAACAGCTTGCCTCAGGAATCCGAAATGACAGGACACAATCTTGCAAATACTGTAGATTCAGGTTTTGGGTCCTCACCGTTTTCTCAAATAAGTCAAGACACATTTTCTGCTTGTCAAAATGTGAATGCTGCCGGTGCAAATTCACTGCCGAAAAGCACTGAGGAACCTGTTTCAGACACCAGTGCATTGTTATTACAATTAATACAACAAATGGGACAAACACAGCAAAAGCTTCAAAAGTTAGACACAATGGAACAAAATCTTCAAAAGTTAGACACAAAGGAACAAAAATCTTCAAAAGTTAGACACAATGGAACAACACCAGAGACAAACACAGCAACAGTTAGACGCAATGGAACAAAATCTTCACACCACGCTTGAACAAACACGTGAAGATTTAACTACTGAGTTACATAAAATCGAATCGAAATGTCAAAAAGTCTGTAACGACGTAAAAACACAAATTTGTGAGCATTTTCAACATATTTTTTCGCGGCATGAAAATGCATTACAGAATCACGAAGCAGCCATAAAAGAACTGCAAATTATTGTTCATGAAAATCATGAGACCTTGCAAGCTAAAATTGACTCAGTTGCATCTACCGATTCGGTTACGCAACTTGCAAAAACTCAGGAAAACTTAAAGGACACAGTAGAAAGACACATGGAGGAAATTAGTTCATTATCAGAGAAAGTAGTTGAACTTTCGGATCAGCTAAATAATTTATCTACGAAGGCAGATGATAATCTGAATGACACAAAACCGGTAGTCTTTAATGGCACAGAAGAGTGCGAACAAATTAGGAAATTCAAACAAAATCAGAATCAAATTAATACGCAACACCAAAGAGAAATCGGGGAAGTACAAGATCAGCTGACACAGGTAATACAAGAATTACGTATTTCAGAGGCCACTCGCGCTCCAATACGGGAAGAGGGACATAGAAATACGGAACAGCCACAAAATAATAACTCAGGGCACTTCGGAAATTATGAAAGAAATTGGCAAGGTACACCGAATTTTGAGATGGAACCGCCGAAACGACGTAACAATGACCGACATGCGACTCGCCGACATGATGATTTTGACTATAAGCTGTTCATTACTACACGTAAATTCAAAACATTTAAGAATTTGGCAACGACATTCATCCACAAGCATAGCTCCATCAATTCTCTCATTGTTTTCCTCCCAACTGGTCATTAAAGCACAGATTAGAATTTATGTGTGGCTACTTAGAGAATGAACCAGCTGTAAGAATGCGATTGGTCATTCACGATTGTCACAGTGAAGGAGAATTTTACCATGCCTTCCTCTCAGCATATTGGTCTCAAGCTACACAAGACCGAGTAAAACATAGCATCATAATGATGAAACATTTTTCAGTCTTTTGAAATATTTTGAAGACATGTTGCACAAGAATCAGTACCTGTCAAACCCATACAGCCCCTCAGAACTCATCCGCATTTGCTTAATGAAATTACCTGAACATTTACGAAATATTATTTTGGCAGGACGTTGCAAAGACGACATTGAAGTTTTCCAGGGACTCTTACAAGAATTAGAAATTGACACTGACAATTGCGGAACGCGAAAACAGGAACACAACAATTACAGGTCACATCCGTCGCAATTCCGCAATGAAAGAAATAATAACTGGACACGACAAGGCTATTCTCACAACATAAATCGTGACCAAAACAGACACCACCCATATGACAACCGTTGGCAGAGTAATAATAATTACAGGGAAAGATCACCTCTCCGCGGTAATGACTATAACGGAGACAATCAGAGGAACAGACAATATGGGAACCAAAATAAATATTGTCAGGGAGACAGAATAACTTTAGACGCAACGGTCCAGTGCACAGTTACAATTCAGGAAGAAATTCCCCACCACGTGACCGGCAAGAAAGAAACTATGGAATCTACCGACATGACGACAGACGATATAATCGTAACGACAGACCTGAACTGCATCAGAACTGGCGAGCTTCAAACAGGGCAGGGCCTTCTCGTCAAGGTGAATTTGTAGAAGTCAGGCAGCCGCGTGCGCCGGCTGGCTCAGAGAAAAATAACATAGACGCTAACTTTGAGAAAAATTTTAGCATTCCTCATTGGCGTATACCGCATGATAATTCCGTTCAAGTTGAACTTCTGCGTACTAGGAAGAGTAAAGGTTTACACCACATTTCACATGTAAAACCGTTTATTGAAAGATAATCTGCTTTTTAACTTTGTCTTTGCCATATAACTTTTCACTTCACATTACCAGTATGCTTTGTCAGACTTAGAATCTGTTAACATGCAACAATGAAGTTAAATTTCCAGTCAAGAACCAAGAGAACTTATTTAAACAGAAATTACGAATGCATTGTTATAGTGAACAGACGACACAGTGTTGTATTTGTACATTCTTGCTTGTTAGTTGCACGATTACGTAACGACTATCAGGCTTACATGCTTAGGACATCTACTGGTACTGCTAATGAGATTTTAATGCAACATTTTGGTTTACTTGAAAATACATTCTGGATTTAAAGTACTTTCAGTGAGATACCAGATGACATAGTGGTTACTTTATGTGACAGCTACACGATTTTATCACGACGCTACTAATGAGTGACAATTTACAATGTTGCTTTTGCAGTGTTTCTGTTTTATATCTGCACAGTTTTTCTGTTTTATTCTGGAAAGTCAAACATGTATTAGTAGTAACTTTTGTGGTATAGCTACAATGAGACAGCCTTTTCCGTAGCACAACAATACATTACAGTACAGTAGTTTCTTCATCACAACAATAAGCGTAATAACTACGATATCTATACACAAAGCATTTCACTTTTGTTTATCATGAGGTAAGTACATTGACTTCTGCAGAACTTAGCTTTCGGAGGACGATAACTACGAGACTTCCACAGAAATTATCTTACAACATGACGCACAGTTTATCGCTACAGTACACGTATTTGAGTGATTAATTTCGTACTTAAAACATTTATTTTTTAAGATATTTGAAGTACAATGATACAAGGGTTTTCCGTGATACATTTCATTCCATTGCTGTAATCTGTAACACCTGAGGGTATAATTACATTAATCCTCAGGGGGGGTACACGCTTACTTTGTGTACCATGTGTGTGGCAAGCACAAGGAGCCCTAGCTAATATGGTATTTGCTTATACAATTTTACACATCGGTACCATATTCTTCTAACACATAAATTACACAGCTATCTGGTCATTTAACTGAGAGTGACAAATATTTATTTTACTAAATCGGTGACAGATGTTTATGTAATTACACAGTTGGATAACTTCACACTTATGAAATTGTATTTTGTCTGTACTTTGTGAACTGTTCATATTTTTTTCGGAACCATTGTGATGCTATGAGAGCTTTGAATGATGTATTTGGTATGGGATCATGATTTTTAAAGTACGATTGAGGTAGATGACACTATTGAAATGAGCAGAGAATTTTTTTAGGTTTTTAAAGTATTGCAGAAAGCTACGACGTTTTTGAGATTTGGCTAAGTTTTATGATATTATTACGATGACAATGTGTATTATGCTGTTGAGGTATGTTTATGATCAATAAGCTGTTGCCATATGAGGAATTTGATTATGCTACGTATTTATTATGATGAAATATTGAAGAAGTGTCGATGAATATGTTTATGTGTAATAAGGTAAGGAATAATGAGTAGTGGTTAGGGACTCTGACTTGTGAAAAAGGATGTTGGAAACCTAGAATCGTACTTTAAGAGTTGTGAAATGTGTGTATATGCGTGAATGTATCACAATGCCGATGAAAACTTTTTGAACACTGTTATATTCAAAGGATTTTGTTTCTACACATTTGCAACGCTAATTCTCGACCTGTGAAATATTTTATATGAGACTGTCACTGTAATGCAAACTGGTGTCGTAAAAATTTCAGTAAGAAAGTTAAGTGACCACCTTCACGTAATGCGTCGTGGGCACCCAGATGCGCGACAGACGCCTGGAAAAAAGCTGTTAGTGTGTGCCTTTCAGAGGCACAGGTGGAGAAGAAAAAAAAAAAGAGAGGCCATTATCCTCGCTATTGACATTCCTTTGTAGAAAGCATCGTAAATACGACACCCTCAACCTTGAAAACATGATTACACTGTAGAGTTCTTAATTTATGATATTTACTGAAATGAAATGATGAAAAACATCTCATGTCTATTGTCTTGCTAGTTGATAGATTGTTTACTGTATTAGGAAATGCCATATGGCTAGTGAATGACGTTTCACGCCTTGCTTTGCCTATTTTGTTCAATATCTAGTTCCTAGCTGCACTGCAGCATTGGTTAAAATAAAATTTTATAGATGTACTAATATAAATATTTTATGCCTACAGATCCAGTAAAAAATAACTTTATGATGGATGTACTCCAAAAAAATGAGGTAGCGCAAAAAGACATTTCCATTTCACAGGAATTGCATACATAATTTTTGTCAGTGACTTGGTAACTTTTCTGCTAGAGCAAGTTACAGTGATGCATGCCTCTAGTGTTAAGATGTGACATAGGTATTAAACATGGCCATTTTTACTGTAATATTTTTTCTGCTTGAGCTTTCTCATGTTTAGATATAAGTTATTGCATTTGCTGCTGCTGTTTGCCAGGCATAATGTTACTGAATTTGACTTTGTATTATGCTGTTAAGCCAGTTTCACTACGGATTTATTTTTCTTGTTTGTTGCACAGTGCCTTATATTAGTTGTAATATTGCAATTGCTCTACTAATTTATATATACTGCTTTGCCAATTTCCATTTTTTTGTCATTGCTGTTTGTATTAATTGCTTTGTGCTGCTGCATTGCCTCGTCCCTTAGTTTATGCATCTGAGCTCAGTAGATTTAAGTCTGCTTAAGATGGGATAGGCTACATAAGAGAACGAGTTGTGATGAATTGGAAGAAATGCATTGAGAAGTTATAAGACAAAGATTTGGGCCAAAATGAGTATTGTACAATGAGAAATAATTATTTTGAAAGAAATATGAATAGAATACAGATAGGAGGTATAGGTAGGACTTTTTGGGAATAATGAAGAACGAAGGGAGGTCTCCAAGAAGTAAAGAATGTTTTCTTTTTTGCAAAATACTGCAGTAAAACAAACCCTGTCCTTTCCCCTTGTGTTATTACACTATGTGTATTTGTGTTTTTCTTGTCTTTATGTGTTTATCTGATGAGAGTTACATTGTAGAATTTTTCTGATAATATGTTATTTACTTTGAAAAGATGTTTAGACATTATTTATTCTGTTTTGTTGCTCATATATGAAGGTGATGTTTCAAAAGTTATTCTGATCTTTATGTATGTACTTACGTCATAATTCCTGTAACACTGATGTATCTGTTTATTTCTATTCTTTTGTAAAGCCTGTACCACTACAGGGTTATCTGTATTGTTATGTTCTTTAATGATGTATTTTGTACCTTTGTAATTGTATTCTTATGTTATAAAATTGTAATTGACACCAGTTCATCATATTATTAACTTGTAAGTTCCATTTCACTGTACACGTTTCTGTTGGTCATAGTATATGGACAATATGTGAGAAGTAGGGACTGTTAGTGTTTGCACATGTGTTAATAATTCAGCAAGGGACTAGATAACAGCATTGCTGGTTCTAAGGACTATTCCAAAACACTTTGTGAGTGCACAAGTGGTGGTTATGGACTTGCTATATTATCCGCAAGACTCTTCAATGGTGATTGTGCACCTGCACAGTCACAACAGATGGCTGCTGGCCATCTCTACAAGGACTACAGTGGGTCTGCATCTTTGATGACCCACCAATACCTTTATTTCTACAAGGACTACAGTGAGTCTACACCTTTGCTGACTCACCAGTACCATTATTTCTACAAGGACTGCAGTGGGTCTGCACCTCTGGTGGCCCACCAATACCGTAATCTCTACCAGGACTACAGTGGGTCTACTCTGTGATGACCTACCCACCAATATTCTTCAAAACTTCGAATGACTCTGCTGTGGGTTTGCTCTGTTGTGACCCATTACCTGTCTGCATGTCAAGAGTCAGCACTGTCTTTCCATTGGAAGGACAACATTACTTCTTCGAGATTGCTTGGAAATCCACTACTTCCGTGTGCATTTTCTTTTACTGCTCAGACTTTGAGAAAAACACTGCTATTTTACTGTGATGAACGATCAGGACTGTCTTTATGGACTGTGAGAAAATTTTAGCTTTTGACCAACATTGTATCAAGAAGTGTGTGCATTTGATTTCTTCGTTATTGTAATTATGAAAAATTTTATCAAATCATTATTGGCCACTGCCCAAAACAGTCTGTAAAATTTTTTTGTGGGGAGCATGGGAGCTATGTAAGTAGACTGTTTATGTTTTCTTATTGGCAACGTTACGTAGCGCTCTGTATGAAAATCACTGGCTGTGCTGTGTGCAGTCTGTGGCTAGTTTGCATTGTTGTCTGCCATTGTAGTGTTGGGCAGCTGGATGCGAACAGCGCGTAGCGTTGCACAGTTGGAGGTGAGCTGAGCCGCCAGCAGTGGTGGATGTGGGGAGAGAGATGGCGGAGTTATGAAATTTGTAAGACTGGATGTCTTGAACTGCTATATATATCATGACTATTAAGGTAAATACACTGCTGTCCACCGTAAATGCAACACCCTGAAGGAAGCATCCGTATCAAGTGAAATTTACACCATGGGTTTGCAGCGATGAGATATGCAACTGATTAGAATTTCAGCGCAGACGCACATCACGCGCGCCTGTGGCGCCACCTCATAGCGCCATTTAAGGCTTGGCGATTTCGACGAGTGTACGTTCGGCACGTGTGTTTACCTTGTGGTTGTTTCACAAGACGATCAGTTATACCTCGTAGACAACAGCGAACATCTTTTGATCAAGTATCCGAGTTCGACAGAGGAAGGATAGTGGCTTACCGAGATTGTGGATTATCATACAGAGAAATCGCTAGTCGTGTTGGACGTAACCAAACAACTGTAATGCGGATATGTGACCGTTGGATGCAGGAGGGTACGACGGACGACGTGGTCGATCGCATTCACCTCGGTTCACCACTGCACGTGCTGATAGGCAAATTGTGCGCATGGCAGTGACGGATCGCTCAGTGACATCCCGAACCATAGCACAGCACATTGCGTCTGTAACGCATCATCCAGTGTCTGAGCGTACCATTCGACGCCGTTAACAGCAGAGTGGTCTGTCCGCAAGACGTCCATTGCTTCGTCTACCATTGACGCAGAACCACAGACGTCTCCATCGCCAATGGTGTGATGACAGACGGATGTGGACGGCAGAATGGAATGACGTTGTCTTTACTGACGAGGCACGCTTCTGTCTGCAGCACCACGATGGTCGGATTCGAGTGTGGAGACACCGTGGAGAGAGGATGCTGGACAGCGGCATTATACACCGCCACACTGGTCTTGCACCGGGTATTATGGTATGGGGCGGTATTGGATATTACTCTCGCACGCCTCTAGTACGCATTGCCGGTACTTTAAATAGCCGGCGCTACATATCCGAGGTGCTGCAGCCAGTTGTCCTTCCTTACCTTCAGGGCTCGGCCACAGGTTCTTCGTCAATAACCAGACTGAATTGCTTCCCTGGCCGGCTCGCTCTCCGGATCTTTCGCCGATAGAAAACATGTGGTCCATGGTTGCTCAACGAGTGACCCAGATTACATCCCCAGCTGCCACACCAGATGATCTTTGGCAACGTGTGGAAGCTGCTTGGGCTGCTGTACCCCAGGAACACATCCAACGTCTCTTTGACTCAATGCCGAGACGTGTGGCAGCGGTGATCTCCAACAATGGCGGCTACTCTGGCTACTGATTCTGGCAGGAACGACATGTCACAGACGTCTTTAAACATAATCATTTGATACTTGG
The DNA here is from genome assembly GCF_023898315.1 of Schistocerca nitens. Taxonomy (NCBI): domain Eukaryota; kingdom Metazoa; phylum Arthropoda; class Insecta; order Orthoptera; family Acrididae; genus Schistocerca; species Schistocerca nitens. The sequence continues at coordinate 540,601,759 of NC_064615.1, forward strand.
TCAACATGTTATCTACAAAATAAATCTTGTTGTGCTACCTCTTGTCTTTCTTGGTGTTGCATTTACGGTGGCCAGCAGTGTACATTATTTGTTCTCTATCAAAATCTTTCATTTGCTGTCTATGCCTATCAGTAGTTAGTGCCTTCAGTAGTTTGAATCTTTTATTTAGCTGGCAGTAGTGGCGCTCACTGTATTGCAGTAGTTCGAGTAACGAAGATTTTGGTGAGGTAAGTGATTTGTGAAAGGTATAGGTTAATGTTAGTCAGGGCCATTCTTTTGTAGAGATTTTTGAAAGTCAGATTGCGTTGCGCTAAAAAATATTGTGTGTCAGTTTAAGCACAGTCATGTATAAGTTTTTCAAAGGGGACGTTTCACATTTTAAACAGGTACTGCCCCATACTTCTTAATTAATAGAATCGTATTTCGAGCTCACTAATAACTGCTGATAAATAGATCCTTATTAACTGCCGGTTTTGATGATATGATCTCTTCAGGTTATTTATAACAACCAGTTCTTACTTTCCGTTACAGTAAGTATGTTGCCATACAAGTAGTAAATAATGTTCAGTAATCACAGGAGCTAATAAAGATATATTTATCAACAACTCTTGGCAGATCTGTAATATGACTTTTTTAAGTTATGGAAAGTTGTATGTGAACAAGAGCTACTGTTTCAATACCATATGCGGACACATCAGTCGAAAAAGGAAATGACTATCAGGACCGATCTACCTCGTACTCTCAGATAATTTCTATGGGTCTGTCAGACAATTTGACTGTAAAACGACGGAGCGCCAGCTCAGTTTTACTCCTACGCGCGGCACCTTCTGGAAGCCACATATCTAAATCGCTAGAACGGCAGTGGTGTATCTTTTACATAGCCACCTTAGTCACTAGATCTTCACCTCATATATAACCACTGCTTATGCTACTCAAGGGTACGATCTTGGAGTATAAAACCACACTGTTACTGAAATTCTAAACTCGCAGCGCACTTACAGCCAGGTCGGGGGTCAAATTTTTGAATAGTTTTTGTAATGCACTGCCCAGTGAAGTGCTTTAGTTAAGATTTCATAAGCAAATGTGAAACATTTCTATGACACGTTACAGCGCTAAAGACATGAATTTACGGAAATGGGTTTCATCATGAAGAATGATCAGTTTACCGATCTTCTCAACATACTAAGCGTTCTATAGGCGCAGTCTGTGCGTCCATTTTATACTAGTTCTTTTCCTGGCTGACTTTCCCTCTTGAAAAATGACCAGTTTGCCGTTCACAACACCTATGAAACACTGTCAGTCTTTTGTTGATACAGTGCAGGATTTAGGATGCCATAGGGCACAAAGCATACTTTCAGAACGTCAGTGAACTAAAATTACATAGCAGGTGCAACAATCGGAGTGACACTAGCCGAACGGACCCTGTACAAGTGAAATTTCACCCTAATCAGATGTCTGGATGTACCCGGAAGTCATTTTCCGCAAATTTAGGAACTATCGTAATGTGGCATTTGAATGGTACTGGAATTCATCATCCTGTTCTATATCTAATTAATATTGCCTTGGTTACGCCGTTTCAGTTTTATCTTGGAGCGTTTGTACGGTTATGTTAAATTTCTTTATGAATGACACATATTTCAGCCACACACAACAATTGTACACAAAAATTATCTGCTGGTCATTAAAACGGTAACACCATGTAGACGGTTTACACTAAATGTCCAACTGGCATGAAGTGTACTACACGCCTGGATTTGTAAATGATTATCCTTTCAGTGCAACTGCACAAAGAAAATAGGTCTAACGCCATCTACTTAACGTATATAAGGCTACATTACGTAGAGTGTTTCTCAATCGTAAATCACATTGAATGTTGGTTGTTTGTCAACAGATCGTGTTACATCTCGTGTAAGGAAGAGAAACACCTACCAGCACGTGTCGGAATTCGACAGTGGAAGGTTCATGGCCTATCGTTCCGTGATATTTCTGCTCGAGTTGGTCATTATTCCACGATTGTCTTGCGAATATGCAATCAATTGATTCAGGAGGGATAAACCAAATATCATAAAGGATCTTAACGGCCCCATGCGGCTCTAAAGAGCAGACATATTATTGTACGCTCGGACGCGGAGGAAACCAATAGTCACGCCTCACCTTTTATCTTTTGGGTTGGGAATTGAGCTTTTTCCAGCAAGACAAGTACTGTCTCGGGCAGTGCGACGACGTCTGGGACACCGTGGACAGTCAGCATGGCGACCACTGTTCCGGTTTCCTTTTGATGCAACAGGAATGGTGCACCCAAACTCAACATTGGACACATGATGACCGGTCTCAGTTCTGCTACAGTATCGCTGAATACTTCGTCCAAAAAGGGCGGCATCAGCAGAGCTAAACTGTTGACAGTGTAAATAACACTCCATTCGTCATTTGATTATTTTACCACCAGGCGTTTCTATAGTTCGTACCATCATCATCACATGGAAAACCGTATTGTTACATTCCTGGTGTTAGTATAGGGCATAAACTCGTTTTGAGAGCTGCAGATCGAATGCAAGGCAAGTTAAGTTTCGCCTATTCCTGGTGATAAAATTGAATTTTCAGAAAATTAGAGAAAAATATGAATTATTACTTTCGAGGAAATCTATGCATACTGTTCTTGTTACATGTTCTCTCCACTACAAAGTATGCTTACAAAGTATGCTTACACTGTCAGTCCACTCCAAGATAACTTGCACTGAGTACACAGATAACGGAAGGTGCAGTTTCTGGAGTTTATCAGTTTTTTTAATGTGAATCTCAATCATGGGCGACAACAGAATCCATATCTTAGTACAAAATAAATGGTGCAACAGGTACAAATGTTAAGTGCCGGTATTTCTACTGGTGGCTAATGACGGTCTACTGAACAACATTACACCAGTATTTACGTCATTTGCAGACTAATAATTATAGCCATTACAAGTCGTTGGTTTCTAGGTTGGGTTGTACCTGTATCTGGTAGTACCTACATCTGGTAACCACAAGCCATTAATATTTATTTTCCTCTAGACAGCAACTCAGGTGTTCAAATGTTGACACGTGGACGCGAAACGATTAGTCTATACTGACAGGCCTAGTCCACTTTGTGGTGCAATTAAGACTGTGCAGAAAACGTTAGGTAGTAAGTTATATGACGTGTTTATAGGAATACTGTTCGACGCAGAGAAAAAAGTACCAACACACTGATGTGTGTAGATATCAAGATAATACCTATATCCAAATATCTGCACTTATACCGGTTGCACTCTGTATGTACCGCGTGATCAAAAAGTCAGTATAAATTTGAAAACTGAATAAATCACGGAGAAAGGTGCAAATTGACACACACGCTTGGAATGACATGGGGTTTTATCAGAACAAAAAAAATACAAAAGTTCAAAAAATGTCCGACAGATGACGCTTCATCTGATCAGAATAATAATAATTAGCGTAAGAAAGTAACACAAAGCAAAGATGATGTTCTTTACAGGAAATGCTCAACATGTCCACCATCTTTCCTCAACAATAGCTGTAGTCGAGGAATAATGATGTGAACAGGACTGTTAAGAATGTCCGGAGTTATGGTGGGGCATTAGCGTCGAATGTTGTCTTTCAGCATCCCCAGAGATGTCGGTCGATGACGATACACTTGCGACTTCAGGTAACCCCAAAGCCAATAATCGCACGGACTGAGGTCTGGGGACCTGGGAGGCCAAGCATGACGAAAGTGGCGGCTGAGCACACGGTCATCTCCAAACGACGCGCCCAAGAGATCTTACACGCGTCTAACAATATAGGGTGGACGCCATCCTGCATAAACATCGTACGTTCCAGCCAGGCTGGGGATGATGCGATTCTGTAACATATCGGCGTACCTCTCACGGTAGCAGTTACAAAACCAGAATCACGCATTTCATCGAAGAAAAACGGCCCGATAACGATAGATGTGGTAAATCCAACCCATACCGTGACTTTCTCGTCGTACAATGGAGTTTCCACGACAGCTCTACGATTTTCGGTAGCCCAAATTCTGCAGTTGTGGGCGTTGACAGACCCTCGGAGCGTGAAGCTTCGTCGGTCCACAACACGTTATTCAACCAATCGTCATCTTCCGCCATCTTCTGAAACGCTCACACAGCAAATGCCCTCCGCTTCACTAAATCGCCAGGTAACAGTTCATGATGCCGATGGATTTTGTACGGATGGCATCGGAGGGTACGCCTAAGTGCCAACCAAACAGTAGTGTATGGAATGCCGGTACCACGTGCGACTGCACGAGCGCTGACTTCCCCGTATCGTCTAAACAGCCCGTGGCTTCGAACTTCGAAATCATTCTCGCCACAGCTGCATTTGTCAACGGACCTTTACCCGTTCGAATCCCCTTCGTATGGCGATAGGATCGTAACGCTGAACTAGCACATTCCCCATTCTGATAATACAGCTTCACTAACAGCGCCTTTTCAGGTAACGTCAACATGGTGCGACTGCTGGCGCATCTGATTCTCTCTCTCATTACAGTTCCTTTTATACACGATTGTCATGCGCAGTCACTGACGTTTTGCTGTCCAGCGCCATCTGTCGGAAATTTTGTGAACTTTGTTTTTTTTTGGGTCTAATAAAACCCCATGTCATTCCAAGCATGTGTATCAATTTTTACCTCTCTATCTACATTATTCCGTGGTTTATTAAGTTTTCAAATTTATATTGGATTTTTGATCCCGCGGTATATTAAATTCCCAAGCTCTAGCGATTCCGCCTTTCAATTATCAATGTACTCAGAGAAAGCAATTACATCTGTGACATGTACAGCACCTTTGTGTGACGTGACGGTGGGAACATAATGTACAGTGAAAAGCACACGCAATAAGTGGCAGGATGCAGCATGCTTCTGCCCTTGGAAGCAAGGGCGCCTCTTCTCCTTCCCCCCTACCTCGCAGAAAATGTTCAAATGTGTGTGAAATCTTATGGGAGTTAACTGCTAAGGTCATCAGTCCCTAAACGTACACACTACTCAACCTAAAGTATCCTAAGGACTAACACACACACTCATGCCCGAGGGAGGACTCGAACCTCCGCCGGGATCAGCCGCACAGTCCATGACTGCAGCGCCTGAGACCGCTCGGCTAATCCCGCGTGGCTACCTCGCAGAGAAAGGATAAATATAGTGTAGTCGGGTGTTTGTCGTTCAAGAAAATGATATACAAGTCGGTACTACGCATGTTTTAAACATGGTCAGAAGTTTCAAAACACTAACAACACTCCATAACCCCAGTCTAGGCGCCCCTACAAGCTATCGCATGGGCGCCCTACCATGGAAGTACACTTCACTCTTACAAACTATTGTTATTTAATTTTAACAGTGTTCTGAAAAAATGGTTTTATCAGCAGCAAAAGACGAAGCATAACCTGCCTTACCATTGGTCTGCTGTTGTGGAAAAGCTTCTGTTCCCTATACTAATATCAGGAACGTAACAACCCCTTTGTACTGTTGAAGTTGATGGTTTGGAGCATCAAGAAGTGCAGTGAGAAAATAAACAAATGACTGACGCAGTAAATTGTTTTATGTATCTGGACAGCGTCCTGATGGACTATACACGTGTGGAGGTTCCGAGGAGAGCGAATGTTGCCAAATTGCTCTCATCGTCGTCATAAGTGGCCAGCACCTACCTTGAGGGCATGGGATTGCAGTGGGTACGCAGGTACGCAAAATGCTTACTTCCGATCCGCCGCTGATTAGGGCAGCAGCCGTTAAGATTCTGACGTATCAATGGCCGCTATTTGTGCCCGGTGTTTGAAGTCCCTGGGACCACATGTTGCCTGTGCATCCCTGACCTGTCAGATACAGAGCACATTCTACTGGTATTTTGGTCAGGACATCCTCCAGATCCCTCAAGTGTTGGAGACAACTGGCCCTTAACAATATGAGTCTTTATTATATCAACACTAATTATCTTAGACATAACAATATTTATAGACTTCTTCAAAAATACCGAAACCATAAATATTGATAATTCAATCAATTACCAAGAAATAACTATATCTTTAGAAAAATTATATAATAGACCAACATTCATTATTACAATAATACTTATTATTTATTTATTTTTAGCACTGTTAGCAGTAGTTAAAATCACTAATATTAACCAGGGACCTATTCGTAAAATAGGATAATTTACTAACGAATAAACCCTGCTTGCCAATTGATTAGCCCGCCACATTTAAAAGCCAGCACTATCGATGTACTCTGTCACAGCGGGGTTTCTTTTCCATTTGGCTTTCGGGAGTGCCCATATAACCATCTCAATAATGGAGTGTCAATTATGGCGATACGAGCGTGGGACAACACTCAGTCCTCGAGCGGCGAAAATCTCCTAACCTGCTGGGAATCGAACCGGCTCCTCTTCAGTTAGAAATCTGCTGCGCTGAGTGCGGAGTTACCGAGGTGGACAGGGCACACAGTCAGACCAGCATTAAATGGCGCACCTGTCATTGAAGCTCAGTTTGACTCGAAGCCGAGGAGGAATGGCGCCATCGTTACTGCCAAGGGTGACAGCTCTGTGTACAGCATATAAATTTAATCGTGCATTGTACCTACCATACTGTATGTGTAGAACAAGAAAAATTTCGTTATTTCCTAACTTTTGTGGAGTTTCATTCCTAATGGCCAGCAGTGCAAATTGTAGCTCCTCTCTGGGTGGTATAAGATTTTGACTATTCGTCTAGTGAATGGATATTCATCACTTGTTGTGCACACCATTCATAAAATGAAAGATATTTTCAGCAGATGAAATGAAGGTTGCGATTAAGGAAATACTAGCTGCATAGTAGGGTAGTTACAGTTCCTAGAGGTAGAGGAGCACTGGAGGGTCATGTGGAGAGCAATGCCTTTCCATCAGTAATGTGGACAGCGGTTTCTAAATAAGTAAGATTTGCAAGAGCCACACATAGAACTGAAAACTGGCTTGAGATACAACATGGTCCTTTAGTTCAGAACAGGGATTTGTTTTGATGGCAGACGAGGTGCTGGCTAAGAAAGAATGTTCGGACGAGAATGATTAACGCTAATGTTGGGTAACTCAAAGTGTGAAATACGAAGAACGAACAACAAGTAATGCAACACAATTCTTTCATAAAGCAGGTTCATTTTATGCTTTATTGCGGTATACCATATTGTTCCCTACACATCGCTACAGCACCCTGTTTTTCAACATAATCTCCGTTCAGTGTGACAGTGTTACGCCACCTTACAGGTAGGGCCTGTATGCCCGCACGGTGGCACTCTGCTGGTCGATGTCGGAGCCAACGTCTTGCTGCATCAGTAAACTCTCCATCGCTCACATACTGCCTCCCACTGAGTACATCTTTTATTGGGCCAAACAGGTGGATCACCTCGAATGAGCGTGTCCGCACGTTCCAACACTGTAGGAGACAAAGCTGCAAGTGGCTGACCGGCACACCGGACATCGGTCAGGTTGGCGTGCGATGATGACAGACGCTTTGCCTAACGATTAACCGCGCTTCTGATCACTACCAGGTCTCTGTTCACATTCTGGAAGCGCCTGTTATTATCTACGATGCTCCAGTTTTCCGCCAGAAGAAACGCAGTGGCAGCCCTCTGCTTGGAACGCATCTCCTTTACAGATGGCATTTTGGAGGTTACGTATAAAGCTCCACCAATAGAAACTCCATGAAACTGTAGCGGCTGAAGCAGGAATATTCCACAACATCCCACAACAAATTTCGCGTTTTTCCGTCGAAATTGGCCGAGAGAAGAATGCTTTGCTTTACTTATTTAACGCCCCTCCTGCTATAAGTGTAATCACTGTTGTCGAATTTAAAGATATGACAGGAGGAATTAGGGGGATTATGTTGAACAACAGAGTAACAACTACGGGATCAACCAGTCATAAAACAACACTTGAGATGACTGTGAAATGAAAGGTGTTTGGGAGAGTGAGACACAGCGATAAACCGAACTACACGACGCTGGGGATAGAATATGATATTGTACTGAAGTCAGAAGTTGCTGATGTCGACATAGAGAAAACGTGTGGGGAACTGATGAAGTTGGAGCTTGAGGGACCTCTCGAACGTGTTGGCACATTTGGAAAGGTGAGTAATTGCGAAGGAAGGTATAGTAGGAGCCGAGGCGGCGTCGGCTCGCCGCGTTAATCACGCACGGGTCGCGCGCGGCTGACCCCTGCCTCCTAATTGGTTCTCGCCGGCGGTAGCCGCAGCCGCCGCCATCAGCCAGCAGCCAGCAGCCTGCCTGCCACATTCCTGCCGTGGGCGGCTGCGGCGGCCGGCGGCCGGCGGCCGGCGGCTGCCCTTGCGAGGCCTAACAGGACCGCGGTCAGGGGTCGCGGGCACGCCCTCGCTCCGTGAGCACCAGCCGCGTCCCCGCGTACCGGCTAATGTAGCAGCTGTCGCACTGCGCTGGTCTCCGTGTGCGGCCCTCTCCTATACCTCGAGCGCGAATCGCCAAGTCCTTGCCCCTACTGGACTCGCATTCGGGAGGACGACGGTTCAATCCCACGTCCGGCCATCCTGATTGTGGTTTTCCGTGATTTCCCTACATCACTTCAGGCAAATGCTGGGATGGTTCCTTTGAAAGGACAAGGCCGATTTCCTTCCCCATCCTTCCCTAATCCGAGCTTGTGCTCCGTCTCTAATGACCTCACTGTCAACGGGACGTTAAACACTAATTTCCTCCTCCTCCTCCTTGCCCCTACTTTTTTAACCAAATTACTGCTGTAAATGCGAAATCAACACAGACATTCTCAGCGGTGCACCATTCTTGAACAGGTCCGGTCTTATCTGCCGGTAGCTCCGCTGTGCGACTCTGCTATCAGTTGCTAAAAATGAGGCTTGTGGTTCCACGACGTACGAGCCACGAAGTGCGATTCCTTTTTAATGTAGCAAGGGATTAAAAAAATGGCTCTGAGCACTATGGGACTTAACATCTGAGGTCATCAGTCCCCTAGAACTTAGAACTACTTAAACCTAACTAACCTAAGGACATCACACACATCCATGCCCGAGGCAGGATCCGAACCTGCGACCGTAGCGGTCGCGCAGTTCCAAACTGAAGCGCCTAGAACCGCTTGGCCACACCGGCCGGCTAGCAAGGGATGAACGCCAATCGAAGTACATAGGAAAATGCAGCCCACGTATAGAGAAAAGTGTCGCACTTTGAGAAGTGTGAGGAGAAAGAGAAAGAGAAGGAGGAATAGGAGGTGTTGTGAGTTCGCGAAAGGTCGTGTAGTCTTGCATGACAATGAGCGTTTGAGGAAGTCGGCTTCGTCGCTGACTGACAACATTTTCCGCGTGAATGCAGTGGTGGCAACAGGATGGTGTGTGCAATTCAAGAACATTCCTCGCGAGCTTGGTGTATGATATGGCAGTGTTTACGACGTCGTTCACGGGTCCTTAGCGTACCGGAAGATTTCATGTCGGTGAGTGCCTAAGCAATAATGACATGATACGCACGGCTTTCCGGGCGGGAAGGAGCGCACGAATCCGCCCGGTGGTTTTCCATCTGCGTCAGCAAAGGCGGGCTGGTTCCCCCTATTCCGCCTCAGCTACACTGTGTCGGCGATTCTTGCGCAAACAAGTTCTCCATGTACGCGTACACCACCATTACTCTACCACGCAAACAAAGGGGTTACACTCGTCTGGTGCGAGACGTTCCCTGGGGGGACCACCGGGGGCCGAACCGCACAATAACGCTGGGTTCGGTTTGGGGCGGCGGAGGGGTGAAGTGGACTGCGGTAGTCGTCGTGGCGTTGGGGACCACTGCGGCTGCGGCGGGGACAGAGCTTCTCCGTCGTTTCTAGGTCCCTGGTTAACATAACATAACATAATGACATGATGAAATGCAAGCGAAAGATTGCTCCGCTGAATCATTCATTCACTGGCGGTGAAACGTGCATATGTGGATACTGCATTCCACGTCGGAATCGAAGCAGTAGAGTGTGGTGTGGAAACAGACGAGCTCGCCTGTAACAAAAGAAGAAAAACACTTGTTCAGTGGGAAATAGACGTTAACGGTCTTCTGGGCGCTCTTGCTATTAATGCCAGTAGGTGTAATCGTTAACGTCCACTGTTACTGTTACGCACTGTCACACCTATGGACTGCCACGAGAAAGACGCATCAAGGGATTCTCGGTGTGGACAGCATCGTTATCCTCCATGATAATGAGAGGCCACATGTGGCAAACAAAATCACCAGCAAGCTCCCGCCCTTTCACTAGTGAGTCTGGGCCATTCAACATACAGTCCCCACGTCGATCCTACTGCTTTTCACGTCTTCGGTCTGAGGCAGAAGTTTCTGGCAGGATAGCTATTCACATGCAACAAGAAATCCAATACAGCAGTCCCATGGTAGTTCCACAGTCAGCCGGGAGAACACTTCTTGATTCATCCTCCTACATCGATACGATGAGAATCATCGTTTTTACGCCGTCACGCAGTGACATTGCTTGCTTGTTCACCTTTGTCTGCTGTGACAGAATTTGCGATCACCCTGCTGGCTTTGTCACCTGAACGACTTCAGATAGCCGACCAGAGTGGCCAAGCGGTTCTAAGCGCTTCAGTTTGGAACCGCGTGACCGCTACGGAAGCAGGTTCGAATCCTGCCTCGGGCATGGATGTGTGTGATGTCCTTAGGTTAGTTAGGTTTAAGTAGTTCTACGTTCCAGGGGACTGATGACCTCAGATGTTAAGTCCCATAGTGGTCAGAGCCATTTGAATCATTTTTGACTTCAGATAAATACTTCTTTTCAATCATCATCAAGGAACTTTCGCCCATTATGTTTTTAAGTATGTTATGCGGAGAGACGTGTGATGTACAATATTTACACGAACCAAGAGCAAACACTAAGATTGGATGACCATGAACGAAGGTTGTAAGACGAGGATGTAGAGGACAAGGATGCATTCTTTCACCCCTAACGTTGAATCTACACTTCTAAGAAGCATCGACAGAAATAAAACAAAAGGTTAAGGAGTGGGACACGAATTCACCTCGAAAGGATATAAATGATAGACTCGCTAATGACATTTCTGCCCTCAGTGAAACTGACATGGAATTATGAGTACAGAATGTGAAATGACAGTAAGCCGGTAAAGGACAAGACGAGAAGTACCATAAATGCGAACAGCGACAAAATTAACATCAAAATTAGTGATCACGAAGTAGACGAACAAGGAATTCTACTACCTTGAAAGCAAAATAACCCACAATACAAGGATGAAGAAGAACTTAAACAGCAGACTATGACTGGCAGAAAGGGTGTTACTGCCCAAGAGAAATCTACTAGTATCAAACACAGGCCTTAATTTGAGGAAGAAACTTCTGAGAATTCACGTATGGAGCACAGTATTGAATGATACTGAATCATGGACAGTGAGAAAACCGGAACAGAACAGAATCAAGGCGTCTGAGATGTGCTGCTACAAAATACTGCTAAAATAAGGTGGACTGAAAATATAACGAATGAAGAGGTTCTCCGCGGAATTGATGAAGGCAGGAATGTATAGAAAACACTAGCAAGAACGATAGATGTGATGAAATACAAGGGAATAACTGCAATGATACTAGAGTGATTTACACAGGGCAAAACTGTAGAGTAAGACAGGTACTTGAATGCATCCACTAAATAATTAAGGACGCAGGGTGCAAGGCCAACTGGAAGATGAATAAAGTGGCACAGGAGAAGAATTCGTATCTGGTCACATCGAACGAGTCTGGAGACTGATGGCTCAAAAAAAAGTTTTTGAAATAATAAAGACTTTTCTTTTAATTTTTTATGTTTCCTTTTGAACGAGCGGAGATTATAGCAAAACGGCCGCATTTATTTCGTTGAGACCGGACCATCGCTGCGCCGGACAGAGCAATGTATTTGGCTGACGGACTGTCAGCGTGACAAGATGCTGCTGATTTTTGTTTTGTTTTGTTTTGTTTTGCGCTCCCAGAGACTGTCATTAACGTAATTGTGTAACAGTAAAGGAAAACATACCGTGAGAAACTCAGACGAATTTAATGTTCAGTTCTAATGTTGTATCTCGCACTGAAAGGTTATTTGTCATTTCAGCAAACTAAATGAAGTCACTACATTCTGTAACTGTGAAGTGCTCTAGTATAAAAGATAATAATACATGATTTTCAGAAGAGACAAATAAAATAATTCCGTGCAACACGTTCATGCATCGATATCCGAAAATCCCCAGTATCCTGCCGTACCACTTTCTCCGTAGGTAAAATCACGTAAAGTTGTGTCAAACCTTTTATGTTATATACATATACTCTTCGGTCCGCAGCTCGTGGTCTCACGGTAGCGTTCTCTCCTGCCGAGCACGGGTTCCTGGGTTCGATTACCGGCGGGGTCAGGGATTTTCACCTGCCTCGAGATGAGTCTGTGTTGTAGTATCATTAATCATCATTCAACCCCATTACGGTCGGAGGAAGGCAATGGCAAACCACCTGCACTAGGACCTTGCCTAGTACGGCGGTGCGGGCCTCCCGCATCGTCCCCTACGCTCTGTTACGGAGTATGGGACTTAATCATCATACATTCTTTCAAGGTTTTTTTTCTGCAATTGACATTTTATTGATGAGCTCGTTTTGACAATTTTTGGCATTTTCAAATGATCCTGCAATGATGGTACGATTTTTTGTAATATTAAACGCTAAAGGTATACCGCGTACGTCTGTACTTGTAGCTGGTACAGTCCAGTCAGGTTGGGTTTCGTTTGTTCCTAATTAGAAAATAGATTATGCACAACTTCGTGTGACTTCACCTGAGTAGAAACTGGCATGGAAGGATACCAGAAGTTACAGGGCATCCAAGATTCGACCTACTTCGCTGAATCTGCATGCATGTAAGTTTCCCAGACACACGATGATATTGAACTATATGAAATAAAACGTAAATTAGTTACAAAATGCGGCGTTCACACACTTTATTCAACATGTAAATGTCTCTGCAGATATTCGTACTTAGATAATGACATGTTCGATATGACTGCCATCATTGGCGACGACGTGGCGAGACGAAGAGTGAAATTCTCCACGACCCGCTAAACTGTCGGAACATCTACGCAATCGATGAGCTTCTGAATGGCAGTTTGCAGCTCAGCAATGGTTTTAGGATTAGTGCCGTACACCTTTTCTTTAATGTAGCCCCACAAGAAAGAGCCGTATGTGTTCAGATCCGGAAAATATGGCGGCCAATTGAGGCCCATGCCAGTTGCATCTGGGTACCCCAGAGCCTGAATGCAGTCCGCAAAGTGCTCCTCCAGGAAATCACTCTCCTGCTTCTATGGGGTCGGGTTTCGTCTTGCATGAACCACATTTTGTTGATATCAGGGTCACTTTGTATAACGGCGATGAAATCATCTTCCGTTCGGTAGTCACCATGCCATCAAGGAATATCGCGCCGATTATTCCGTGACTGGACATAGCACACCACACAGTCGCCCGTTGAGGGTGAAGAGAAAAGCGGATTCTCAGTCCACCCCAAATGCGCCAATTTTACTTATTGACCAACCCATCCAAATGTACGTGGTGTTGGTCACTAAACCAAACCATATTAGTTCCCGTAATGCTCAGCGGCTAGCCATGCAGTTTGAACATCCCAACGCGAACCGTTCAGAAATTATGACGATTGTATTGCATATAATTCAATAATTGTCATCTTCTACCTCTAACGACGGAATCTGCATTCAAAAACCGGTCATAAGAATACTGTATGAATAAATTAACATGTATCAGATGAACTGTGACTTTTCGTATAAGGAAATGGCTATAATATATTTTTTAACACCTTTGAACTTCAGCTTGTACTTTATTTTGTATACATTGGACATGATTCGGAAAAATTTCACTATCAACAATCAACAGGCTCAGAAAAGGGATACTTTCACACATAGCCTCGATTTTAAAAAAAGAATAGGCTAACGTCATTCTGAATACTGAAAAGAACGTTCTTGTTGTAGTGTTGTGGTCTTTAGTTCGAAGACTGATCTGATGCTATGCTCCATGTTAGCAAGTCCTGTACAAGATTCTTGCCGCGATGGATTAGCTGAGCGGTCTAAGGCGTTGCAGCCATGGACTGTGTGGCTCGTCCCGGCGGAGGTTCGAGACCTCCCTCGGGCATGGGTGTGTGTGTTTGTCCTTAGGATAATTTAGGTTAAGTAGGGACTGATGACCTTAGCAATTGGGACCCATAAGATTTCACACACATTTGAACATTTGAACAAGATTCTTCAGCTCTACACATTACTGCAACCTATTTAAATTTAAGCTGGGTGTTGTAATCAAAATAGGATCTCCCTCTACCATTTTTATTGTCCACACTTGCCTCCTTAACGAAATTCAGAATTTCTTGATTCTCAGGAAGCGTTCTAATAATTGATCCCTTCTTTTAATCAAGTTGTGCCATAAACTTCTTTTCTCCGCATTGCGATTTTGAACCTCTTCATTAGTTAGTCAATCTATTCGCCAAATCTTCTACATTCTTCTGTAGCACCACACTTCAAGAAATTCTGTTCCTTTCCGTTTCGTATTATTTATCGTCCACATTCTACTTCTGTATAAGGTTGTAGTCCAGACTGAACTTAACAAAAGACTCCCTAAAACTGGAATTTGTGTTAGACAATGACAAATTTAACTTCTACAGCCGGTCGGTATGGCCGAGCAGTTCTAGGCTCTTCAGTCTGGAACCGCGAGACCGCTACGGTCGCAGGTTCGAATCCTGCCTCGGGCATGGATGTGTGTGATGACCTTAGATTAGTTAGGTTTAAGTAGTTCTAAGTTCTAGGGGACTGATGACCTCATATGTTAAGTCCCATAGTGCTCAGAGCCATTTGAACCATTTTTAACTTCTGCAGAAACGCTTTTCTTGTTATTGACAGTCTGCATTCTATATCCTCTCAATTCGGCCTATCATCAGTTATTCTGCTGAGCAAATAGCAACACTAAATGCTACTTTTAGAGTTTCACTTTCTAATCTAATTCCCTCAGCATCGCCTGATGTAATTCGATTACATTCCATTACCCTTGTTTATTTCTTTTACGTCCATTTTATAACATCTTTTTCAGACCTCCCAAGTCATTAGCTGTCTGTAATAGAACAACAACGTGCTCAGATAACATTAACGTATTTTATTTCTTTTCGTTGAAGTTTAATCCCCTTCATAATTTATATTTGGTTTCGTGTATTATTTGGTGAATGTACCGACTGAATAACATGGACGATACGTTAGAACCTCACGTCACTCGCATCTCAACTCTTGCCTCCTTTTCGTGTTTTCGAATGTAATGATAGTAGTCTAAGAGAGACTGATGTGTGTTTGTAATCTGAGGCCACCTGTAAACCATTCTTGTCTTCCTTTATTTATTTGTTGTTACTAGGTGTGTGTTGACAATGGAATGTGTGCAGAGTACGAACAATGAAGCACGTGTTGCAAGACAAACGTGACCAACAGGCCGTCTTTAAGACATTTTTATTAGCTGTCAGGCAATCTGTCCACAAAACATGTATTGGTAAAGACTCTAGTAAATCATTAATTAAAACTTCCGGGCTGAATTGCCGTGGTCCGGTCGCCGACTCACCTCAGAAGATGTTGCCCGCAGAAGGCAACGAAACGTCAGGAAGGAGAAGTTTTATGTATGGACCACCGCATTTCAGCCCGGAAGTTTTAATTAATGAAGACGCCGGTCGTGAAAGCTTACATTAATATTTTATTAATTGTAATCTATTAACTAGCAAATATCAAAAACAGTGTTGGTCCTGAAGGATTACAATAGCATACAATTACGACAGTGTACCAGACACTTGGCTTGAAGGTCAGTTTTCTTAAAATCCTAGTCGTTCCTCCTCTCCGGCCTCAAAGCTTCTACTTATCTGTAAATGTTTCCTAATTCTCAGTCTTCGCATGCGTTCTTCGCCACAAATTGCTGAAATGTCGCCCGTGGAAGACTGGATACAGCGGTGAATGGCTTATCAATCGCTTGACGGTTGTTTCTATAATGTAATATTCGTTATGCGGCGGAATGTATGCTGCAATGAAGATTTATTTCAAATCTTTCGAAACGGGAAGTTTGAATTTCCACGTTGGCATTTTCTTCCATATGGAAACGTAGTCATTGACAGTGGACGGCCGATTACACGCAGTTTCCTCAGTATGCGCCAGAAGGCGTGGCTGACGCCCGACGTCGCGTTAGAGGTCATTAGGACATCGTTCCTCTTCCGACATACCTCTCAAAAATCGATGTGCACCATTAGGAAATTATCATCACCCCAAATAGCAAGAAAGTTTCTGTGGAACGAGTTTGATCTCGTGCAACTGAACGTACCACATCGAAAGTAGTTTAATGAGCTAGTAAACAGAAAGTGTAATTTTACAACTGTTACCTAATAGCATGAAGATTTGGTGGAACAAATGGTTAAATATGACGAAGCAAAATTTCATTCATCGATAGTGATTGTATACAGGCATCCGTGAAACTCCGTCACTAATAACAAATGAGACAGCTCAAACAAAAGATGTTTTTGTGAGTTATTAACTATCCTATTGCCAATATATGTGTGTGTGTGTGTTGACCTCACCTGCTGGATCTCTGTCTCATTTCTTCTTGTGCTGTTTCATGTTTGACAGATTTTACATCATTCCATTTACATTTATGTTTACAGAAAGCGGTGGGAGAATTAGCAGGCCTGAATAGAGCATGTCAGTACTTCTGCCTAAAATGACTTGGTGAAAATGGTAATGTCTACAGGAATATCCTGAATTTTTATACGTGGGCATCACTTTTTTATGTTCATGTAGAAATACAATCTTACTCCTTCAGCCAAAAGTTAGTTATCACTATTGTTTCGTGGTTGCTTTTGACTGCAGAGTGCTGTTACCTTCCGGTGCCAGCATCAGATAAGAATGTACCGGCTTGTCTTACCACGAAAAGTATTCGTTTCGTATCCTAGCTCAATAACAAATGTACACGGAGACGCTTTAGCACATCCAACACTCTTTAACTGGACACTGTTTAGAGATAATATTAGAGATGACAGGCTGGACGAAATCGATAGCATAACGAATCCGTGGCGACTACACCTATATGAGTACCCATAACTATAAGGAGCATTCAAATGAAACCCGGTCAATAGTGTAAAGTAACGGTAACAATTCTATTAACTTAAAAATGTAGCTACGCGCAGTACAAATCCTAAAAATAGTCGCCAAAACTGTTGGCACATTTATCCCATTGCGACACTAGCCGGTCGATTCCATCCTTGTAGTAGCTAGCAGGCTGCTGTCGGGAACCACGCCTGGACGCAGTCACACAACTCGTTGTCCGTCGTGAATTGATGACCGTGAATAGCTTGTTTTAGAAGTCCAAACACATAAAGTCACACTGTGAAAGGTCGCGACTGTGCGGTGGATGTTCCAGCGTATCCCACCGAAACTGCTGCAATGTCGTCTTCACCGCATTGCCCATGTGTGGGCGAGCTTTGTTATGCAGGAAGATAATACCATTGCACAACATGCCTCGGCGTTTCGATTTGATGGCACGTCTAAGGTTCTGTAAAGTGTCTTGATAACGCTGGGCATTGATGGTATTTCCCGTTCCAAGAACTCGATAAGCAGTGGGCACTTGTGGTCAAGAAAGAAGGATATTATGATCTTACCAGAACTGGTATGCATGCCCTTTGATTTCTTTGGAGGTGGTGAAGTCACATGTTTCCACCGCTTGCTCTGACGCTTGCTTTCCGGTTAGAAATGATGACACCATGTTTCGTCACCTATGACAATACGCGACAGAAGGCTGTATTCCTCCTCATGATGACGTTGCAGATGACTCAAAGACAGCGCCATTCGAGTATTACGCTTTTCGGCTGTCAGTTGGTGGGGAGCCCACCGCGCACAGATTTTTCGACAGTTCAAGTGTTGATACGAGGGCAGTTCAATAAGTAATGCAACACATTTTTTTCTGAAACAGGGGTTGTTTTATTCAGCATTGAAATACACCAGGTTATTCCCCAATCTTTTAGCTACACAACACTATTTTTCAACGTAATCTCCATTCAATGCTACGGCCTTACGCCACCTTGAAATGAGGGCCTGTATGCCTGCACGGTACCATTCCACTGGTCGATGTCGGAGCCAACGTCGTACTGCATCAATAACTTCTTCATCATCCGCGTAGTGCGTCCCACGGATTGCGTCCTTCATTTGGCCAAACATATGGAAATCCGACGGTGCGAGATCGGGGCTGTAGGGTGCATGAGGAAGAACAGTCCACTGAAGTTTTGTGAGCTCCTCTCGGGTGCGAAGACTTGTGTGAGGTCTTGCGTTGTCATGAAGAAGGAGAAGTTCGTTCTGATTTTTGTGCCTACGAACACGCTGAAGTCGTTTCTTCAATTTCTGAAGAGTAGCACAATACACTTCAGAGTTGATCGTTTGACCATGGGGAAGGACATCGAACAGAATAACCCCTTCAGCGTCCCAGAAGACTGTAACCATGACTTTACCGGCTGAGGGTATGGCTTTAAACTTTCTCTTGGTAGGGGAGTGGGTGTGGCGCCACTCCATTGATTGCCGTTTTGTTTCAGGTTCGAAGTGATGAACCCATGTTTCATCGCCTGTAACAATCTTTGACAAGAAATTGTCACCCTCAGCCACATGACGAGCAAGCAATTCCGCACAGATGGTTCTCCTTTGCTCTTTATGGTATTCGGTTAGACAACGAGGGACCCAGCGGGAACAAACCTTTGAATATCCCAACTGGTGAACAACTGTGACAGCACTACCAACAGAGATGTCAAGTTGAGCACTGAGTTGTTTGATGGTGATCCGTCGATCATCTCGAATGAGTGTGTTCGCACGCTCCGCCATTGCAGGAGTCACAGCTGTGCACGGCCGGCCCGCACGCGGGAGATCAGACAGTCTTGCTTGACCTTGCGGCGATGATGACACACGCTTTGCCCAACGACTCACCGTGCTTTTGTCCACTGCCAGATCACCGTAGGCATTCTGCAAGCGCCTATGAATATCTGAGATGCCCTGGTTTTCCGCCAAAAGAAACTCGATCACTGCCCGTTGTTTGTAACGCACATCCGTTACAGACGCCATTTTAACAGCTCCGTACAGCGCTGCCACCTGTCTGAAGTCAATGAAACTATACGAGACGAAGCGGGAATGTTTGAAAATATTCCACAAGAAATTTCCGGTTTTTTCAACCAAAATTGGCCGAGAAAAAAAATGTGTTGCATTAGTTATTGAACTGCACTCGTACATTATGGTGCACGCTGTGTCCACGCTAATAGCCAGTAACCAATGGGTCTCGTCCACGGTGATTCTGCATTCACATCCGCAACCATTTCAGGTGTGATGACACGATGAGCCTGTCCAGGACGAGCATCGTCTTCCAGTGACTCGCTCCTCTCAAGGAATCGTTTGCGCCATTCCACAACACTTGAACGACTCAGACTGTACTCACAGTACACAGCCTTCATCCGTCGATACATTTCACGGCCTCCAACTCCCTCCACCGCCAAAAGCGAATCACTGCTCGTTGAGCCTGCTTACCCGCCTGCACGTTCGGTAGTGACCACCTTCTCTTCGGCGTAAAACCACACTGGCGCTATGCAACATCAAACGGTGCGTGTGCGGCACCAATAGATGGCGCCACCATACACGCAGTTACATGATGCCACCTTACGTGTAAGGCAAAGGTAGACGCCTTATCCAGATTTCATTAGAAAGGACCTCATATATCTGCAGTTCATAGCACTATCTTTTTGCTATTTAATCGTAAACTTGCAGAATTTTTTCAAATGCCCATTAGTGGGCGTGTCTTAGAGGGACGTTAGAAACTGCAGCAGATCAAACAGTGCCATGGGATTAATAGACTTGGATTGCTCGATGTTACACAAATTCGAAGTGAAATATCAAGAGAAGCTAGTCGTTATAGCTGTCGATTACTAGGCGTGCCTTGAAATCTTCCTAGCAAACTGGCTGAAGTAAGTGCGATTTGCATTAAACAAATGAAATCTTAAAAAAATGCCGTTACTGCATGTATATGTTTATCACTAATTTGTTACATCATTTCACAAAAAACTGTGATACCGACATCATCTCTTCTTTGAAACTGAATCACGTAATAAAAAAAATGGCAGTGAAAGATGTTATTTTACCCAAGTAATGAGAGGTATCTTATGGCCTGATGTAGAGGAAAGCCTGTAATTTATTACGAGAAACCAATTAATAACCACGCACGCAATATCACTGGAACGTATACACCTACCAGGTTCCAAAGGAGTGACCAGAACAAAAACCTGACTGTAATTTTCACCCATCATCACTTGCTTTCTTTCTGCTAGTGGCTCGTTTCTCAAGTGCTGTGCGTTTCCCTATATCATATCTGTGATATGAGTTCTGACAGAGTGTCTCTGCAACTACTTTTTTTACTTACTGTAATTAATCCTTTGGGTTTTCATGTGCTCAACACCTATCAGAATGATACGGAGTTGTGAATTTTTAAGAACACATATGAGTACCAAATGTTGTCCAACAAGTTTATGCAGGATGTTTATAAAAGTGTCCACATTATTACAGAAGGTGGTAGTGTTGAATACTAGAAAAATGGTCTTGAAACATATTCCCGGAAACTAATATTTGTTGAGACACTGGCCGTTCTGTCCTATGACAACCATCCTTCTGTTGATACTACTGGAGGCATTCAATGTGCCCACTTCTCATTCTTACACACCCCTCTGTCATCCTTCTCAAAGACTCAACACACATGTCTGCCATAGGAAACCGAACTACAGTTGCCAGTATGGCGCCTAGTTCGCACCATATTTTTAGTACGTTCGACGACGCATAGCTGAATTTCTTTGTATCTCTTTACGATACCACTCCGGCTTTATTGTATTAGGATATGTTCTTATGCTCATGTATTCTGCATGAAAGAAAGTAACACGTTTCATTACATCATATTTTATTGTTTACATCGACTGTCCATTAGTGGTATTTGGTTTCATCTTTCTCTACAGATATGAAGATGGTCACCGCTGGCCGAAACCGATAGTCTGAGTACATTTTAGTGATCATACAGTGGAATAAAAGAAACCAACACTTGACTTTCTGGATCACTGTTTTATTCGTCACCATGTCATGGCTTGATTTGATACAGTATTGCAATATCGCTTATTGAACTAATTATGGGCGTACTCAGAGTACCGAAAGAGTTCTGTGATTTGGTTAAAGCTTCTCTACACAGAGACTTCACCACGTAGATAACAAAAGAACAAAATCGATATAAGGTAATTTGAGTTTTGTATTGTTTCAGGGCACAAAAACAACTAGGGTCATACGCGCTCATGTCAAAACTCTGAAACACGAAGACAAAGAGAGGAGTTAAAAACGACTACACACCAATCCCAATCGATGAAAGAGAGGACAGCGAAAAACAGGGACGCGGAGAAAGATCTATAAAATGCGCCATATAAAAACGGAAGTCCACAACTAAAAATTAATTGGGCTTCGCCCTATTGCCACGAAGGATAAAAAGTAAAACCCGGTCGACAGCCCTCGTGTCGTTCGCTAAAACGGCCGAGAATTCAGATGCAAAACCCAAGCGGGAACGTAACCGGTTAAAAAATGGGCATTCTGTCAGGAAATGGCGGACATTTAAAACTTGGGCGCCATGTACACAAAGTAGTGGGGGAGCGACACTTAAAAAATGGCGATGGCTAAAAAGGCAGTGCCCAACACGCAACCTAGCTAAAATGACCTCCTCGCGGCAGGAGGGCCGAGAAGAGGTCGTCCAAGCCGTTGGGAGAGGCTTAATAACTTGGAGTTTATTCCCATGAAGGGACCCACACAAACGTCACAGTGGCTCCAACAAGACAGAGCAAGTGACAACGTTCCTGGACCCGTTGCACTAGGGGATGGGCGGTGTACAGCACACAGGGGCGCTGAAGGGCGCTGAGAGAGTCTGAGCAGATGACACAATTGAAAAGCCTGTGTCGCCCGATGTACTCCGTGGCAAAGAGCTCTGCTGTAAATACTGAGCATGTGCCGGAAGCCGATACCGGAAAACGTCGGCGCATATGACGAAGGCACACCCGACGACACGGTCATTCCGAGAGCCATCAGTGTACACAAAGTTCCATGCGAAGGTCGTGAAACTGAAGGCGATAGAGCGAAGTTGGAGCAGTGTCCGTATTGCAGTGTCACCGCAGGTTAATGAGACAGGAACCATATTGTCTGTAATATTTTCAAGTGATCTACCGCTTAAGATCGGAAGATGCATCTCTATACCCGTGCGTTAGCACGACGCCTCCGGGAATCGGGAAGTCGTGATGACCCCAGTTTGCATCAGCCCTGCGAATGAACGCCGAGGGCCGGCGTGCCACCCAGGCTGGATGTGGCTTCCAGCCGGTTTCCCACATCCGACTAGGTCAATACCCGGCTACTATCCACTTCCCGCCTCAGTTACGCCATTCGCAAACATTCAGAAAGAATTCATAGCCTTTCACAATGAATAACACTATACGCAGACAGTTGGAATACACAATTTCTGCCCCTGGGCAATTGGGCGGCGGGAGGGGGGGGGGGGTGAGGAAGAGCATTCGACCACTAAAACATTACCAAATCCAAAAATTACACACTGACCCCCATAGATAAGAAGAAGAGTGAATAAGGACTTACGCTCCAAGGGACTTTTCGCAGAAGACCTTAGAAAACTTCAGTGGAATACAGGAAGACGGGCAGAGAGGGACTGAAGCTGATGTGATGTTACGCTTAAAGAGGCAAAGAAATCCACTACTGCTCGATTACGCTGTCGGCGGCAAAACACTGCAAACAGTAACTACCATAAAATACCGTTGAGTAACCATCGGAGCGATCTGAAATGGTATGACATCAAGTCACAAATTCTAGGATAAGTAAATGCAAGGCAGACATTCTCTCTTTTTTTATTATTTTTCAGTCATCAGCAGCACTTGCACGCTACCTTCTTAATCATTTGTAGGATTTATCTCCAAGAACTGTTCTCCCCAACAGCTCTTACTCTCTAAGATAGTCTAGTCCCACGCACGTTACTCCCTTATCTTCTTAACATACGTTCTATCGTTCTGTCCCTTCTTGTCACTGTTTTGCGAATTTTCTTTTTTCGCCGTTTCTGCTGAGCACCTCCTCATTCCTTATTTTATCAGTCTACCTCATTTTCAACATCGTCCTGAAGCAACACATGTCAGATGCTTCGATTCTCTTCCTTTCTGGTTGCTCCGCCGCACATATTTCACTACCATTTTGCGCTGTGCTCCAAACATACATTCTTGCAACTATCTTATCGAAATTAAGACCGATGTTTGATACTAGCTGACTTATATGAAAGAACAGTCTTGGTTGAAAAACTGGACTTTTTATTTTATTTATCCTCCAACGACGTGTTTCGACTTATACGAGGCGTCTTCAGTTAGCCTTCCAGGAAATACGCAATCTTTCATATAAACCCCGATTTAGCAACATTGGACTAGCTACAAAAAGTGAAACTACTTATTGATTAAATATGGTTTGCAGCACATAGGTTGCCACGCACACAAATGTCCCAGCAGGAAATCGCCAAGGTCAGGAAAAATCGATGTGCAGTGTCGTATAAGATAAGAGTATAACATATCATAATGTGGCCCATAAAGTGTTCAGAAGCCAGTAAACAGTCAACTGCATTAAATGCCCTGAACACACTCAAACAAAATTTTAAAATGTATATTAAAAACTACTTGTTGATATGGAATCTGTTAAATACACGGGTAACAGCGCCTGAAACACACGAAAGCCCAAGGTTTGCGCCACAGTAGTATATACATTTATACATTTTGATTTTTTTAAATTTATTTGCTGTTGTTTATTACAACCAATTCGTATAAACATCTTTTATATGGCTTCACTTTTTGTCTCTTTTTGATTGTATCTGGATACCTAATAACTATTGCAACCCATTGCCTACATAAGCCATCTGATGTAGGCTGAGTATACAAGCCGTATTCTTCTTGTACGTTTCTACACCCAGTGCTATATGCGCAGCTGGAAGCATGAGCAGGTGTGCCTCCTACGTACTCACTGTGTGATGCATCTACGTAGGCTTGATCGAGTTTCAGTGTATGTGAACGGCGTCGCCTATCTGACGAGGTAATCTGCTGCCTATTTATACATATATACGTTCTTCTTGTGAGGCTAAGCTATTTTCTTTGTCGATTTCTTCACATTATTACTGCAGTCATTTCCACTTGGTTTGCTTGCACTTCCTATTTACTTCACTTATAAGTGAGTTACATTTTTGCACTCCTGAATTTCCATGAATATTTTTATTTTTCCTCGTTTCGCCGATTTATTGAAATATTTGTTCCCAAGATTTCTTTGCAGTTACCTCCCTTGTACCTATGTAAGCCTTTCTAAATTCTGTAATTGCCCTTTTTAGAGATTTGCTTTGCTCTTCAACTTAACTATAGAGAACTTCAAACGCATCTCTTCACTCCTTAGCACTTCAGCCGATCGATGTGGCCGAGCGGTTCTAGGCACTTCAGTGCGGAGCCTAGCTGCTGCTGCTGTCGCAGGTTCGAATCCTGCTTCGGGCATGATTTGTGTGATGTCAGGTTAGTTGGGTTTAAGTAGTTCTAAGTCTAGAGGACTGATGACCTCAGATGTTAAGTCCCATAGTGCTTAAAGCCACTTGAACCATTTCTTAGCACTTTAGTATCCCACCTCTTTGCAAACTGATTGTTTCGGACAAGACTCTTAAAATTCAGTCGATCCTTCATCATTACTAAATTGTTTTTAGTGTCTATATCACCTCCTGGATACACCTTACAATCCAAAATCGGAATATAGGTCTTGTCTGACCACGACATAATCCAGCTGGAATCTTCCCGTATCTCCTGGCCTTTTCCGTGTGTAGCTCCACTTCTTTTACTTCTCTATAGCATAATTACTATTATTAGCTGAAATTTATTGCAGAAATCAATTACTCTTCCTGCTCTATCATGGGTACTACGAAGCTCATATTTTCTCGTTACACTTTCGTTTCTTCCTTCCTTTTGTACCGCATTCCAGTCCCCTGTGATTACTCGATATTCATCTCCTTTTGCACAGCGATTACCAGGTCAGTATCCTCATATACTTTCTCTATTTCTTGACCTTCTTCTTGCAACGTTGGCATGTATACCTAAACTGCTATTGTTGGCAATGGTTTTCTATCCATTCTGATGAGAACAATTCTATGAGCTGTTCGCAGTAACTCTCTGACTTACTTCCCGTTTGATAACGAATCGTACTCCCGTTCTAAAATTTTCTGCTGCTGCTGGCATTATCCTATATTTTTCTGACCTGAAATACCTATATTCTTTCCATTTCGCTTCACTGGTCCCCACAATATCCAGACTGAGCTTTTAAGTGTTCTTTCTCTCATTTTCTAACTCCCCTACCACAATCAAATTTCAGAAACTCCACGCTCCGACTCCTAGCACATATCCTTTTCGTTGGTCGTTCATTAATTCTTTCGTGGTTCGCACCCCTCTGGCAGTCCCCTCCCGGAGATACGGAAGGGAGATTAATCCAGAATCGTTTGCCATAATCGTTTGTCATAATCATGACACTCTTTCAATTATAGGCCACACGTCCCTGATAACACATTGTTTGTCTTTAACCTAGCGGTTTCTATTTATCATTTCTGATTTTTCCGCCTTTTAGGGGCAGTTTCCCTGCTCTCGTGGAAGAGGTCGCTCCCAAACTGTGTCCACTCCTTCGCCTTGTTTGACAGTGCCGTTGGCAGAACGAGGGCGACTGCTTATACCGGGAGTCTTCGACTGGCATTGTTGAACATTTTTCAGTGTTTAAGTAGCAGCTGGGTTCGAACCCTGAACCAAGAACGTTTGAATAACAGCTACTCCTTGGCCAAAGGTCCAGCTAGCATAAGGAAATGTATTCAGTAGTGAAAGATTTACAAATCACATGTAAGACCCGATTATATTGATAGAAGAGATAGAGAATATCCAACACAGAGTGGCGCGTTGCGTAACGTGATCGTATATTGGGTTCGACGGCGTTACGAAGATGCACAGCGGCTCCAGTGGCAGACGCTTCAACAAAGACGTCGTGCATGACAGAGATTAACTGTTGAAGTTCCGAGAGAGTAACGAAAGAAACAGAGGTGGTGGGAGTGAGATGGGAGGGGACGGAGGATCAGAAATGTAGACGTACCGTCCGCTACATACCGTCAGATGGCTTGCAGAATGTGTGCAACTGTAGATGTAGACGTGGAAGTAATGATGGGACGAAAGAGTCCTCATGTGGAAAGATTTCTGTAAAGCTGCTTTCGGCTTTTTCTATCACACGTATCGTGCAGAAATCCGATAATGTCCACTGTTGAGTTTTACATCACTACAAGTGAGACATCTCATTCGCCGAGCCAAGTCTATGACATGTCTCCCGACATGGTTAGTTAGTTACATGTTCCACAGACCATTTGAGCGATTCTTTTATCGAAATGACGTGGAACGAATCAGTTTGCAGGATATGTATGAATAATTAGCATCAACCATATTGAACTCTTTATCTTTTTAATACTCCTCATGTAACCACACTTAGAATCAACATATATTTTAAAAAATACTGGCGACGAGAGCTTTATGAACTAGAGATTCCGGAAATTTCTCTAGCCAGGGTAGAAGTTGTGCTGCCTATATTCCTCGGGCACTTGAGGTAACTTGAAAATTAGCACGTGGTCGACTTTCCTTGTAATGTTCACGAATGTTTACTCCCTCTTCCACGACAATGAAATGACCCTACAGTTGACATTTCAATTCCAAACCGACCTCGTTTTGACTGTGGCCGGCCGTTAGCTTACTAGCAAGTTGGTCATGCGTTATGTTGTTTAAATGTATACTTGTGACACCCTGATTTCTTAGGGCTCTAATACTCTGTGCCAAACGAATACAAAACAAAAAAAACTAAAATCTGCACCTACATGAAATATTGGCGGCACTTAAAGGGATGATATAGCGGTGTATTATGCATATCATGTGGTTCCGTTTTGTTCCAGCATAAAGGGATGTTCTCATTGTCGCCATGGTCCTAAGTTTTTAATGGGTCTCGAAAAATATTTATTAAGTTTTAGATGTGTGAATAATTTAGCTACAGTATCTGACAGTGTTCTCTGAAAATATTAAGCAGATTGCTCGAGCAACTCTGTTCATGTATATGTTCACTCCAATCAGTAGAGCAAAGGATATAAGTAAGGTAAACTGCGAATAGCCGTTGGTGCCGGTCGGAATATTCCACTTATGCGCAGAACAAATAACATTAGATTTTAGGAGGCTCAACAGCAAAAACTGTTATTTCTTCTGACGAAAGTGACTTGATAACCATTAACATAAAAAATGTCTCTTTAGCAGCAACATCTGAAGATGCTCTCTAGATGCTGTAACTGCATTACATACGACGTAATGGAATTATAACGTATTAACAGACTCACTTGTTAAACGTAGTTGAAGACACAAAACAAATTTTTTTAGGTAAATGCACACACGTAGAAGTAAACTATTCCTTTATTGTTGAATAGATATGTCTCGTTATTCAGTATCGAATTTACACGAGCTGGTATGTCTACCGACTTACGACCAGCACAGGCCATTTTCTTCCGGGTAAGTACACCACATGTAACTCTATAACCGGGAGATTCGCCAAATGGCGAAATGATTACAGTCCAGCCAACAGTGTTATTACTAACACATCGTCTAGAAGCAAAAGAGATGTAACAACTACCGTGCCTCAAAGTCGCACTGAGATGACGTGTGCGAATAGTTCTGCTTGGTTGACTTCCCTGACCTGCTCTCAAGCGCTGCTCACTTTCCAATCGCAGTTTCAAATAGGTCTCTCACTGCAAGAGTTATTAGATCAGTCGGTGTTGCTCTGTGTAACGCAGTTAATAGCTACAATGATTTGCACTATATTCATGACTTGTATAAACGATTTTATTGTCGCCAGAAGCGATTTTCGACACTGCCAACAGCTGTCGTGTGAGTCAGTATCCCTGTTGCGCCATTAGACAATATAAACACGGCAGTTACAGATGCCTCTCTGTTGCGTGTGGAAGAGTGAAGGGAAAAAAGTTGGCAAGCTTTCTGTCAAGGGCGCGGCAAGTCGTAAAGCAAGCGGCTGCAGTTGTCTGTCACAGAAGTTGATTTACGAGCGCGCTCCGCTACTGCCGCAGCGAGTTCTTACGGCGGCTGCTGCTCGTCGTTTGGCGCTGGACGGGAAAACACTGAGACTTGGAGAAGGAGCAGAAACACTCAACGCCAAGTTGGTGCAGGAGATCTACACATATCTAAGTAGACAGTTATGGAGTTCTGAGAATTTACCGGGTTTGTTGACGGAAGTTCTGAGTGTTCCGCCGTTTTTATGAGTCTAATTTCGGATCAAGACTTCTATGAGTTGCCTACTAGTTTTCGCACATGTTGCAACCGATCGTCAGAGATGTGCTCACTGCCTTTGCTTCAGTCAGCCTATGAGGTACTGTCGGCATGTCACATCATCAATCAGATTGGAAATTGGGAAATTTGTGGTAAGGACTATGGGATCAAACTGCTGAGGTCATCGGTCCATAAGCTTACACACTAATTAAACTAACTTAAGTTAAGGACAACACACACACCCATGCCCAACTGAGGACTCGAACCTTCGACGAGGGGGGGAGGGGCAGGGGAAGCGCGTGAACCGTGAAAAGACGCATCAGACCGCACGGCTACCCCGCGCGGCATCAGACTGGAAAACATCGATATGTTGCAAGGTGACGGCAAGCTGGTTCCACGACGGGAACCAAACGCACATCTATAATCGTCTCAAATGCGGATATAGAAATGGCACGTTTCTAACACTGAGGCTGGGTAAAAGCAGAGAGTTCTTCTAAATCGGTCACTCACAGCACCTAACGAAGGGAGGATAATCATCCACCGAAACACTGCCAGAAAAATGAACAATATAGGACGTTTCAAAACTCCTGTTATGGCCTTCTAGAGCTTGTAGAGAGGACTTAGTAGATAAAGTTTTGACACGGAACCCATCTTTGGAAGTGACACTCCGGATATAAAATGTGTTTGAAGGTCGGATACCTGTCAAGAAGAGGACCCCGGCATCAGTCCCTGTTGTAATGATGACATCACATACCATTTTCGTCCGATTACAACAGCGGTTCCCAAGCTTTCTGAGATGATTAGCCCTGAGTGCAGTGAGGTATTAGCTTATTATCCACCCCCTCCTCTTACCACCGTCAAAATTAGCGCATAAGTAAACTTTAAAAATAATTTATTTCAACTCTTTTATTTTTCAGATTATGAAGGACATCTTATATATAGTTTCTGTAGGCGTTTTTACAAAACGCTAACTAATGAGTCAATGAGACAACTGGTACTGCTTGTTTCTAACACCTTTATTTGTAGAATGATGAAGCAATTCTCTGCATCGTAAGTGCTACCTACAATTCCTCCTCAGAGGAATGCCAACTCACCACATTGATGGTAGACACTTGTTACACGAAAAGCTTCCTCTGCACCACTGCACTTTTTAGCGACACATGCTTCACCCTCCACTCTCGTTTGAAATCAACCAAGCTAAAAATGTATGCACTGTACTTGCTGTTTGCAAATCATTTGATTGTTGCGCGGCCATAGCTTTATGTCTGACCTATGACATTAATAATAATAACCAGTGAAAAAAACGCTCATATCGGGTGGCAAAATAGCCGAATATGCTCCTGCTTAAAAGGAATCTGACTAAAAAATTAGGTATCAGCTACCACATTCTACCTTCCTCTGCACCTTTAAAATTTTTCTCAAAAAATTTAGCATGCGAACATATTCGTGCTTTTTCTAAAGTGCAGCTCACCTCTCAGTTCAGTAAGTTCCCCTCAGTGTAACTTGCCCACATTCACCAGTCCACCGTGCAAGTCGCTCATACACATCCACTCCCACTTGCCCATTCTCATCCACTTCTTCAACCCAACTAATTGCCATTATCTTTATGTGTCTCTCTAATTGTCACTGTCTCCTGTTGTTCTGTCACAGTCTCCTTCGTTCTGTCCTCATGGTCTCTTCTCAGTGTCACTGTCTCCCTCTTTCTCTCTCTTACTGCTACTATCTCATTCATTCATTCTCACTGCTGCTCTCTCTTCTCACTGTCACTATCTGTCTCTTCCTCGTTCTCGTTGTCATAGAAACTGTCTCTCAACATCAAAGTCTTATCTGCTTATAATTTCTCCTTCTCTTTATTCTTCTTGTTCTCTCACTGTCAGCTATGCTCCACTGCCACTTTATCCCTCTCTTTCTCTCGCACTGCCATTGTCTCCTTTACTCTTTTTATACCACAACCACGGTCTACTATCTTCTACTATTTATTAGTTTCCGATCTCTTTCACACTGTCAACCTCTCCTTCTCTCTCACCGTAAAAAGTGGGAATATGTTCGCATACCAAAATTATTGGGAAAACTTGAAAGGTGCTGACGAATGTAGAATGAGGCAGCCGGTACCCCTCTTTTCAGTCACTAGTCTTTTAAGCAGGAGCATATTGGCCTTTTCCTGCACCGATAGGAGCGTTTTTGTCTGTGGTTCCCTTCTTTTCCCTCCCACAGCGGATTATGTAACTCATATGAAAAGAACTTCATAATGCAGTAAAGTTTTGATCGTTTACGTAAGTGAAACTGAAATAACGCAAAATTAATTTTACACCTCCTACCTCATTCAACGTGCATAAATATTTTGCATGTCGTTCGGTACTAAAACATAGATTCTCAGAACCATTCTGACGATAATGGACACACTTTACAGCAAATTTCTCCGTGCTACGTCACTTTGTAAAAAACGTTTTCGCCTCACACCCGATTTTACGAGCGTGTTTGACGTGTACAGGTAGGGTAACTTCGAACCTCCGTATTTCGGAAAGAGGTAAAGGTATCAAGAAAATTTGCAAGGCCATTCGAGATCGAAATCGTAGAAGTATATAGTAAATATTACGCCCATTTGCTGTGCACAGCCGCCTTGGAATCTGCGGCTCGGTTTTGGTATCCAAAAACAGTGCTTTTGTGGTGTTTCTCGATGACAGATAAGGATTTTTGAAAACAGGAAGACAGAATCGAAACTAATTTTTGCAACTATCCTTGGCTCCAGGAAGTCATGGGTTTCGGCAGGTACTGAGGAAGAAAAGCTGACAGACAATGCTTTTACGGCTGTCGTCTCTAATTATTTGTAGGGAGACACTTATGGGTAGCTTGCTAAAAGCAGGGCTCACACTATTAATGAAAACACTTTTTATTTCAAAATGCTACGTGCCTTACACACGGAATCGGAAAATTGTAATCCATTTCATGAATCAACCTTCATTCAGACGAGTAGCATGCATTATCTACTGAAAAAATATTTAAATTTGCATGGCATCCTCCAAACGCAAAAATGAAGAGTAGACATATGCTTGCTTAAATCATGGATAACACTAGCTTGCGATGGCTCTGTTTTGTAGCTTTTGATGACTAATTACTTCCTTCTGTTCCATCACGTCAGAATTTTTTGCTAATTGCAAATTGCGAAATGTAATATACGTTGGAAATTATCACAAATATGAGACTTAATGACAGAGTGAGATACGTTTGTTACATATAAAACATACTACTTTACGGCTTTATAGGACACATAAAATCCACGATTTTAGTCATTATGTTGACAACTTGTTGGACCGCCCAAGCTCTGTTTCAGGTTTTTCCGTGCAAGTAATCTTCTGGGGTCATCTCGGTGCAACATCCAGCAACACTAAACCACCACTGCGTTATTTCACCTTCCTTGGTAACGCTTTTCCATTTCTCCGATGTCCTGATGGAATCTCTCACCCATCTCTTCACTAACAGCACCCAGATAGTTTGGAAAGTAGTGCAAATGTGAGTGTAGGAAATGAACCTTCAAAATCATGGAACAGCCTAAATTTTGGTGCTGCTACAGCATAGCCTCATAGATAGAAGTGAAATTCGGATCCTTTTTGTAGCCCAGAAAGTTGGTTGCTACGTCTTTAAAGGCGGCCAAGACATCTTTCTCAGTAACTTTCGTTTCTTTTTCGGCACTGCCGTCTTTGCTAAGTTTTCTTACGTCCGGACCCGTCAAGACATTCTCTTTTAGTTTTGCGGTTGATAAGGCTGGAATTGTGATCGAATGTACTGGAAACACTTTGGTAAATCTTCCACAAATTGTTTCATCAAGCTTAATTTAACTGAGAGGTTTATAGAGCACCCTTGTTTGCTTCAGGTTTCCGTGAAGCTCGTTGTGGAGTATCTTTCGGTTTCCAGTGATTTTCCCTGCCTTGCTATCCCACTCATATAACAAAAAAAGCTAAGGAAACTTTCTGTACCAGTCCTACTGTCCGAGAATCATCGATATTACTTTGAGATAATAATCCACTTACGATCATAGTTCTTAATTTTATGGAGCACATATTGTAAATTGTCGTACCGTTCTTTTAAGTCCACAGTATGCCATACGGGTATTGTCATAGTCTTGTTTCTGTTGTGAAGCAGGACAACTTTAAAGCTTCGTTT
Organism: Schistocerca nitens; assembly: GCF_023898315.1. Classification (NCBI taxonomy): domain Eukaryota; kingdom Metazoa; phylum Arthropoda; class Insecta; order Orthoptera; family Acrididae; genus Schistocerca; species Schistocerca nitens. Next base: position 540,634,416 of record NC_064615.1, read on the forward strand.
CGACAAATCGATGAATGGTCTCCAATCAGTGCTTTCGGACGGAATGTTGAATGTCTTAAACACAGACCACTGCAGAATACCTACTCTCCTTCTTCCGAAAAGTGTGGAATAAAATCTTTTTCTCTGTATGTGAACCACAAACACGGAGCGCCATCTGCAAGCAAATTCTGAACTTTAAGTCTTGGACCAACCAGTTCTAAAAACCTCTTCGGTCAGATGTAAGTCGCGAAGCCGGCCGCGGCGGCCGAGACGTCCTAGGCGCTTCAGTCCGGAACCACGCAGTTGCTATGGTCACAGGTTCGAATCCTGCCTCGGGTATGGATGTGTGTGATGTCCTTAGGTTGGTTAGGTTTAAGTAGTTCTAAGTTTAGGGGACTGATGACCTCAGCTGTTAAGTTCCATCGTGCTAAGAGCCATTTGAACCACTTTTAAGTCGCGAATCAAGTCGTTCAGTTCAGTTTGTGCAAATGGTTGTGCTGTAGAATTGCCAGGTTTGTACTCCTCTTGGTTATCTTCGGTTTCTTCACTTGATTCAATTTCTGAACTACCTACTTCACGTAAATATTCTGGTTGCAAAGGCACTGTTACGTCTGGACCATAAGCGACAGCACATAAAGCCGTGGCAGATTTGGATAGACGATGTTCTTTTTATTCTTTACACTGAAACCGTAAACACTGCGTGAACAAAAGTAACAATCATTACTATGATACTGTGGCTCTCGCCAGACCATCGGAACTCCATATCTGGTAGCATGTTGTTCAGCCCTTCAACACACATGTAGCAAACGTAGCGGCATCCCCAATTTTTGTCTTGTTACCCTAGTTTTACACCGAAATACGCGTGATAGGCTTGCCATACGAACGATGTTATATGTCCTTTATGCCCTGACACCATTAACTCACCACAAATGTAACAAAAGGAATCAGCCGATTTTTTTCAGCCTCTTGACGCCGATTCGAGCAATATACGTTTTCTGTTTAGCGTATATCCGCCGACTCAAACACTTTTGATCGCGGAGGATACGTACGAACGTTTACGCCAACACTGACAGCTACGATGTACAATAAGTTTAATGACGAAAGTGCTGCTATCTGCCGGATTATGATGTCAATGATTCGCTTTCATCATAAACCGACAGATGTCAGCATTTCCTACGTATTTAAATTTATCAGTACAATTATCTTTTTCGATGTATAATACATTTTGACAAATTACGGTTTGCAAAAGATTCTGACCTAGTGAAAAAGACCTAAGATCAATTCTGGATCCAGCGCAGAAACATACATAGGAATCCAACATTAAAATTTTAAAAACTTGATACAACTGACTAAATGCTGCCCTGTGTAATTTACAACCTTAAACAATGGTAACCCTGTTAACTTACCGAAATTTCTTACAGTTGTACTTCTCAGCCATTAGATAAGTAATGAAAGAAGTCTTAGTGTCTGGGTAATGGCAATAAAACCGCAGTATTTGAATGTGAGAAAGTCTACTGAAAAAACACGCTTGTGAAGTGTTATTGGATATTTACCTGCAACGAGATAGATAGTCGCCCAAAGTACAGAAACAAACGATTATCCTAAATTGGCAGCTTGTGGTCCTTATTTGCGTAAAATAATCATTTACTTTCTTGGCTACGTGAAGAGAACAACGAAATCTTCCATGACATTTTAGTTTATCTGGAAATAATAAATACGCAAATTACTGATCAAAAGCCTTCTAATTCTCAAATCGCCTACAATATTACGTCACATTTTCGCTGCGTGTCGCTGACCGGAACATAAGTACATAAGTGTATTTGTGGCAGTTACACACGTTAACACCATATTAGTAACATCATCTTTCTTAGTTTCGATACTATGCGGCTATTGGTATTTGGAGCCCCCAGTTCCCTTCACGACGTCTTTGCTTCATAATAGCACACGTTTCTTGCAAGATGTGTGAACTCGCTAGCCTGTTTCTGAAGAATGAACTTATTCCAGAGTTTCATTCGCCAAGAAGAACGTAGTAATTTCGTATCTAAATTCAATCGTAGCGACTGCTTATGAATGCATATCCTGTTGCAGAATGCATTACCTCCATGACACGAGATACGTTTTCGAGCAGTGTATGAGAGTGTACAGCTCGGAACGATATTCGCACTTTAATCAGGTTGTCAATTCCGTGTAATACCAGCCCCCAGGAACATTGCGGCAAATAAGCTTTTACGAGCCTGTCTGTCAGCAATGGCCGCATTATTTCTAGCGAACTGCTGTAAGAGGAGACTATTTCTATCTCCTCTGTCCTGATACAGTGCATTTTAAAAGGACTTCTGTGACCCTCACGTATTACGACGCAATAGCCGTTCAAAGTATCGCCACGCTACCTCCTACAATTCAGTGAAGCATGACAAACAAGATGAAGTAAGCAGTCCACGGTTTTTCACGCCAGTAAGTTTCATTTCGTAAGTTAATGGAATTTTGCGAAGAGAAACTAATTCAGTTTTCATAATGATAATTAGATACGGGACCTTCCTTAATGTCAAAAGATAGGTCTCTGAAATAATTCAAGGTATTCCAAGAAAAAACATATTATATTCACAAGAGCGGATCAACATTTCTTGGAGTACCGAGGGAGTACCGAGGGACTATTAGTGGTGCCATATTATTGGACGACTGCTTTACGGCTCTGCACTGTGTCGCTGATCCACGTAGCAGACCATAATAATATCACTTGCATGTGACACAGCTGAAATGATGATGACAATTTTCATAAAATTTACTGGTCTGTAACTTAAAAACGCAAACTCTTGGCAGGATAAAAACTGTAGTACAATAGGAGAGTCTTCTGATAAAGCATTCATTTACTATCGTCGCAATATATATATATATATATATATATATATATATATATATATATATATATATTGCGACGATAGTAAATGAATGCTAAATAATGCTAACGATTATCTTCATAACCACTACCTCCAATCATTAATATATTTAGGCGTTACAAGTTAGTAAGTGATTTTTTTCTGTTCCATACCTTGAGTCTATGCGCTGACTAGCTGTATTACTTAGGTAACTGAAACTTTAAGCATACAGTAACAACATTTCTAACAAAAACTACATTACAACCACAATTTTTGAGTCTCAAGGTTTTGTCCTAGGAATATTTACATATGGCGATCTATATAAAGAGTACTTTTTTTATAATTTATCGCTACGTGTCTTTCTTGCTCTTGATAACAGGTAATTGTCTGCAGCCTTTTCTCCATATAGGGTCCTAAAACTTTCCAAAAAATTACAGTTCTCTAAGTGAAATAGCTTTTTCGTGCACAAAGTAAATATGTCAGAAAATACAATCATCGGGAAATTCAATTCAAAGTTTGTATTTGACCTATGACTCAGCTCTTTTATTCTTAATGCATTCTAGGTGCATATTCCTTTTGGTTCGAATGTTCCTCAACCTCTCACCTTCTATTTTTCTTCCTCTTTGGTGTTGTGCCCTCTTTAGTTGCCTCAAGGATCCACTTTTCATCCTCAGCCACTCATGAAGTCAACTGTCACTAGTGATTGTTTGATACTGAAATTAGATGATATTCCTAACGGCTCTAAAACTTCACAATTGCTTACTGCCTCCTCATTAAAACAAATTACGGCGTCTAACACACCTAATATAATTGTGTTGAATCCTACGACCACTGTTTTTGGCAACGTTTCCATATCATGTAGTTGATGTTCTTGTAATGACCACTGAATTCAGTAATCTCGAAACATCGATTTAAGAGGAAAACCAAGAAATAATTTTTCGAAGTGGATACAAGAGCAGGTGACCTTAGACACAGGACTCGCGTTCGTCAGACGCTGTGCACAAATTTCCGTTCGACTATCAAGATTTAGAATCACCCTGAATTCGCCAATTCATTGAAGGATGATAGTGGGATGGTTGTTTTGAGTGGACCACAGTGAATTTCGATCGGTATCCTATCCCAGTCAGGGCTTGTTTTCCCTACCATCGAACGTTGGGTAAATTTTTATCTTCTTTCCATTTTATAAACTACATCCTTACACATAGAAAAGTCAAATCAAAATCATGCGTCTGTTGCGCTGGTAAGTAACACAGATGGTGACCCAGTGAGTGCATAAATGTTTTGAAGAGTGAAATGAAAGAATACAGGTGTTTGTGGACAATAAAGGTTGCAACTCTGGAGGAGTTTACCATTGACATTAGCTAAGTACACTAAATTTCAACATCTTCCTCGTTTCTTTTGTGTCAAACACCGTACACGAGGTTTCGGCGGGGGCGGCGAAATATATCTTTAACAAACCGCTCGTCCACTACCATAAGTAGACAGATTTTTACGAAACGTGTCACTGTGTGATGGAAGTTTAAGAACCAGAAACTAACAGTCAGACTTTAATGTACCATGCCAAGTAATTCCTTCTTAATTAATTCTCCGTTTCATCATTCAGGACCTCTGAAGTCACAGTTTCGACGTCGTAGAGCTCTCCTGGTCATAGTATCCAGGTATAATCTCTTCATTCTTCAAACTAACAATATTTGTCATTTCTTTTATATACGCAAAAGACAGTTTCCTTCATCATTATAATTTTAGAGTAATTCCTGCACCATTTGTTCTTCCCATAGGCAACAGTGTGCTAATAGAACTAAATCTCAATAATTTTCATTATTCATTAATCTGCAAAATTTCAGATAATTGTAATCAGTTATTGGTAATATATGCAGTCAGAAGGTGAGGAATATGACGAAGGGTGCATGGTTGGAGAAATTATGTGGAAACAAGTAGCCAAACGTTTCTCAACACCTAACACATGCTGATTCCAAACACAAAGGCAATCAGGAAAACAGTAATGACTCATGAGAACATATACCAGTATTTCAGTGTTGTACAAATCTAAAGCAAATGTCCTGAACTGCGGACCGCTTGCGTTGTCTGTTAACACCATGACGGTAAGAAACGATTACGTAATAGCTATCATTTTATACGCACTGTAGTAACGCAGCAATAGAAGTTGCTGTAGGCAGTCGTTGATCTTAGTGAGGCGAAACAAAGAAATTTTCACCCCAAGCGTGGTAGAAACTGTAGTAAAAGGCAAGCCAGCTGCATCCATGAGGCAGAGAAACAACGTGAAATGATTTTGAAACCATGTGTAAAGTATTATCTACAAATATGACGTTCGTTAACGTACTTATCACGACCGATTACTAGTTCTACTTCTAGTAAAAGCACTCTGCAGGAAATAATACTTTACTCTCAGTATTTTTTTTTCTTGTTTTATAGTATTAATATGAGACTCTTTTCAAGTGTCATGTAGTGAACCATTGATTTCGATACTGCTTCTTCATTTCCACACAGCTACTGCAACAAAATGTGTGTTCCTCTTCCAGTTTGTCTCGCTCCTTATAATTTTCCTTCTCTATCCGTAACTGCCTTACCACTTTAACAACATATTGTTGCCCCTCTCTATTCCACAGAACTCGCTCTTAGTCTGCAACTTATCCCAAACTGATTTTATTTTTGGCTCGTAATATTTATTTTGGGCAGTTTTCTTTTACACAGTTATGAGGCATCAGATTTTAGGCCTATAGCTCATCTTTCACCTCCATGAGATGCTCAATAATCATGATTCGAATTACTCGTTTCTACGTTCTACGCTTACATTCGACACCACTACACTGTCCTACAGTATTTATGTCGTTCTTACTGCGATCATGTTCTGACAAAGAGAAGTGAGACGAATGGTTTTTAATTTTTCTGTTGTATTTTCCAGAATTGTATCGCTTAATACTTAGTAATATTCGTTTTCCCTCCCTACCTGACATTCTTGTTTATTTTTATTCATTTTGAGGCCTAATTTTGCTTTATCATTCCTACTTTTCTACAGACATAATCTGCATAGCTAATCTCTATTTCCATCTAACTGTCTACGTTTAGATTTGTAGTCACCTGTAGGGAAATAATGTCCTCTTTTCTTGTTATTCGTCCTTTTATTACTACTAAGATGGCCGAACAAAATTTTAGTCATCCTCTTAAAAAAAGAAAGAAAGAAAAGAAAAAACTCGCTGGAAATAGTGTGTTGCAGATAGTTTTGAACTGGCTCAATGTCGTAGTGTGACCCTGCGCCGCTGAAGTACAGAACGTCATCGCAATGCAGTAGTGTGTAAACTCCAGCCTGTTATCACCTGACCATCATGTTGTTGCACTTAGCATCCCGTGCCCATTGTCATGGGCAAAGCAGTGAAGCTACAGTAAACAAGTTCAGTGCTCACTCAGGAAAATGCTTCGCATTTTGAATGATTTTAACTCAGTTGTACATATTGTATCGTGTCCTCTTGAAATATCACTATAAAAAACTCGCGATAAGCCGACCGAAGCGCCTTCACTCCCAGGCGTAATAATATTGTAGTCGACTAGTATGAACGGTCCACACATCGATGGATCGCAGCGATTCGTCGCATGTGATATTGCCTGCAATTGGTTGTTCATCGCGACAACCAACACTCGAGCGATTAGCCAAACAGTTTTAACAAGTTTTGTGAATATCACTGTCTCGAGAAGTTCTGTTACGTAAAATGAGGCACTATGATTAGCAGCGGCCGCAGATTAAATCAGTATCCCAACGAATACTTGCAAAACATAAATTAAAAATAAACAAGATTAATAATTCATTAAACTTGCTTTGAAACGGTTTTCTTTGGAATTTATTACATTTTTCACTGACCGCAAATGGGTTGTGTACATCTTTCCAGTGTGCCAATAAAATTAGTTTTACGTTTACTACACTCCTGGAAATGGAAAAAAGAACACATTGACACCGGTGTATCAGACCCACCATACTTGCTCCGGACACTGCGAGAGGGCTGTACAAGCAATGATCACACGCACGGCACAGCGGACACACCAGGAACCGCGGTGTTGGCCGTCGAATGGCGCTAGCTGCGCAGCATTTGTGCACCGCCGCCGTCAGTGTCAGCCAGTTTGCCGTGGCATACGGAGCTCCATCGCAGTCTTTAACACTGGTAGCATGCCGCGACAGCGTGGACGTGAACCGTATGTGCAGTTGACGGACTTTGAGCGAGGGCGTATAGTGGGCATGCGGGAGGCCGGGTGGACGTACCGCCGAATTGCTCAACACGTGGGGCGTGAGGTCTCCACAGTACATCGATGTTGTCGCCAGTGGTCGGCGGAAGGTGCACGTGCCCGTCGACCTGGGACCGGACCGCAGCGACGCACGGATGCACGCCAAGACCGTAGGATCCTACGCAGTGCCGTAGGGGACCGCACCGCCACTTCCCAGCAAATTAGGGACACTGTTGCTCCTGGGGTATCGGCGAGGACCATTCGCAACCGTCTCCATGAAGCTGGGCTACGGTCCCGCACACCGTTAGGCCGTCTTCCGCTCACGCCCCAACATCGTGCAGCCCGCCTCCAGTGGTGTCGCGACAGGCGTGAATGGAGGGACGAATGGAGACGTGTCGTCTTCAGCGATGAGAGTCGCTTCTGCCTTGGTGCCAATGATGGTCGTATGCGTGTTTGGCGCCGTGCAGGTGAGCGCCACAATCAGGACTGCATACGACCGAGGCACACAGGGCCAACACCCGGCATCATGGTGTGGGGAGCGATCTCCTACACTGGCCGTACACCACTGGTGATCGTCGAGGGGACACTGAATAGTGCACGGTACATCCAAACCGTCATCGAACCCATCGTTCTACCATTCCTAGACCGGCAAGGGAACGTGCTGTTCCAGCAGGACAATGCACGTCCGCATGTATCCCGTGCCACCCAACGTGCTCTAGAAGGTGTAAGTCAACTACCCTGGCCAGCAAGATCTCCGGATCTGTCCCCCATTGAGCATGTTTGGGACTGGATGAAGCGTCGTCTCACGCGGTCTGCACGTCCAGCACGAACGCTGGTCCAACTGAGGCGCCAGGTGGAAATGGCATGGCAAGCCGTTCCACAGGACTACATCCAGCATCTCTACGATCGTCTCCATGGGAGAATAGCAGCCTGCATTGCTGCGAAAGGTGGATATACACTGTACTAGTGCCGACATTGTGCATGCTCTGTTGCCTGTGTCTATGTGCCTGTGGTTCTGTCAGTGTGATCATGTGATGTATCTGACCCCAGGAATGTGTCAATAAAGTGTCCCCTTCCTTGGACAATGAATTCACGGTGTTCTTATTTCAATTTCCAGGAGTGTAGTTCCCAATTCCTTTTTTATTCAGTAGTCTTATAGTTAAACTGCAAGTATTTGCACAATTTATTCGGTGTGCCTATGGAGATCTTTTCTGTAGTAATATTTTCCATTAATGTAATTCTTGTTACAAATTATATCAATATAATAGAAGTCCAACATGGACGACATAAGGTTAAATTGTGTAAAGCTGAGTTGGTTTCCATCGAATAAAAGGGACTTGAGTATAACTGTATACGGTAATAGATTTGCCCCGAGCATTTAAAATAAAATGTCCTCTTAATATTACCGCAGGCACGTATCTTATTGAGTTTACAGGTTTAAAAAGTTCAATACTGTGTATGTATTTCATAAATAACTCAAAATCATAAGATGGAGCCCACTGTATTCCAACTATCACTACGAACTTCTCATCGGTTCTACATCTATAGCACAAGTTTTAAAATGCTAATCACTGCAAAATCGGAGGGTGTATTTTGTATTATGTCTTGATATAAACAGCAATTCTGGATTCCACTTAACTTCTCAATGTTGTTCTTGGTTCCTGAATAACTGTAAATTCGAGCCGGCCGGGGTGGCCGAGCGGTTGTAGGCGCTACAATCTGGAACCGCGTGACCGCTACGGTCGCAGGTTCGAATCCTGCCTCGGGCATGGATGTGTGTGATGTCATTAGGTTAGTTAGGTGTAAGTAGTTCTAAGTTCTATGGGACTGATGACCGAAGTTGAGTCCCATTGTGCTCAGAGCCATTTGAACCATTTTTGTAAATTCGAAAACAAATTTCTTGCTCAAAATGGGCAAAGCGAAATGAAACAAACCTGCACAACGATTCATAATAACAACACAAACGATTAGTAACCATAATAGCAGACACTGCCAGCCAGGTAGTCACATTGCATGCACTAATCACATTCGTTCCGTCAGACTACCTGATATTTCCATGTGACAAGCGATCAGCGACGAATCGGTGCCATATGGCCACACACGTGCGATCTACGAAAGTAACGGTCGCCGAAGCGATGGATAGCGGCGATCCGCTTTGTAACGTGACCTAAGAACAGTAGTGGTGAAAAGATGTTAAACCGCAGGGACCTTAGACGAGTGCCACGGTTGGACAGTGACAGTTGGTTTCACACCTGCAGGAATTGCTGCTGTCAGTATCGACCGAGCTGGCGCAGTGGCTACTACTGAGGGCTTGCATCCGCGTCCGGCCATCCAAATTTAGGTTTTCCGTGATTTCCCTAACTTGCTCCAGGCAAATGCCCGGAGGGTCCCTTTGAAAGGGCACGGCCAATTTTCTTCTCCATCGCTGAAACAATCCCGAGTTTGTGCTTTGTCTTTAATAACCTCAAAGTCGACGGGACGCTAAACCTAATCTTCCTTTCTTTTGCTGTCAGTGAACTCAGGTCCATGGTAACCAGTTTCTGAGCGAACATTGCAAAGCGGAGTTTATGCAGTGGACCTCTGGAATCAGATACGTCTCGAAAGGCCATTCTTCACGGCAACACTTGAAGCTGCACATATTTGGTGGGCCACAAAACGTGCACAGTGAACAACTAGCTAACTGGAGACGTTTGATGAGGTCCGACGACTAGTGATTTCCCCCTCTTTTCAAATGTCGTAAGGTCTCGAGTGCTCTGACGGTGCAATGAGGCGTTTAATCCACCGTGTGTGGATGATGAAGTTTAGACGCTTTGGCCATCGCCCTGGTAGCTTCCAAATTTGCGTAGCAGACTATTCTATGGGAACATCCCGGCGTAACTGATGGACAACTGCATTGGTCGTGAACTTCTTACCCTGCATGATCTCTTTCATTCCGTCGTATATGGCATAGTGGCTAGGAGTCAGTCCTGGTGAATATGGAGGATGCGGCAGCACAATCCTAGTTTACGCACGGTGGCTATGGTCTGGCGACTGCCACGTGACCGTGCTGCAGCAGAACGCATTGGTCGATTTTTCCATGGGGACGTTGTCGAATGCGCCGGAGGAGTTCATGCAGTGAACTGCAGTACCGATCGCTGTTGAGGGTCGTATTGGAAGCTAGCCACCAGGAGTACCCTTCCCTGATCTCAGAAGACAGTCGCCTCTTGTTTCTGCACGAATAGTCTCCGCCATGATTTCTTGGTACGAGGGCTCCCAGGATGCTTTCTCTCCAAAGACTGCCGTTTCTTTTCTGGAGTCTCGTGGAAGAACCATGACTCGTCGACGGTGACCAGACGCTCTAAGAACTCAGCTGGTTCTACACTGTAATATTGCACCAACTGTTGGCATATCTCCACAACCATCTGTTTCTGCCCTGTGGTGAGGAAATGGGGCACCCATTGTGCACATACCATCTTCATCTTCAAATTCTCATGGATGATAGTATGAGTGTTCCTCGTGATAGACTTGTTGCCTTGTCTCGTTCATCAAAAGTGGTTCGCCTGTGCCCCACTATCAAGTCGCTGACACACTCGGCATTGTTTGGGTTGCGTGCAGCTGCTGGGCGCCCAGTGCCTTCGCGTTTTTCAGTACAGTCCCCGCCGTCTATGAGCTCTGATACCCAACCAGACACGAATCTGCGAGTTGGTACTGTTTCCCCACGTTTGACTATTAACGTCTTGTGGATGTCTGAAGCAGTCACTCCTTCCCTTTAGAGAAACCATGCTGTCCACCGTTGCCCATGCTTGTCTGCTTCGATGTTGCCTTCTCGATGTCCACCAGTATACTCCCAAGTTGCAACAAGCGATGCTGCAAATGCGCCTCCTATGGAAGCACAAACACCATCTGGTGACGATGGACAGTGTTACAGTCTATCCTCAAGCATACATCGGCAAACATTTCAAACTGCTACTTTGTAGGAGTTAAGGGGCAGTTTCAATCAATACTGAACGAACTAAATACGTACTGGACCTCATTCACTTTCGCTGAAGTCCTAGCAATCAGTCTCCCATAGGCTATCTCTGATTAAATTATGTTTTGTGGATAATATAAGGAAGTTCCTTTGTTAGGAATCTGAATATAGGATTCCTGTGGCATATGCTTTGGAAACAGGCTATGTCAATGGCTTTCGTAATGGCAAAGGAGTTTCTCTGGCGCCATGTATCTCGTTTACCAATTCGATCAAATCGCTGTAGCTTTCAGTTTGCAACGCCAAGTTTCTTCTCTCAACATTTCATCATCCGGTTCTTCTGTGTGACTACTGCGAAGCCACTGTCGTTTCATTAGCAGCAATTCACTTATTTTACGGCTTACTTACCTGAAGACAATACCCTCAGAGTTTTTCAATCCCATAATAACTAATGCTGCTTGTAGGTGCAGTCCTCTTGCCTCGATCTTAATTACTAGTACAACGTGATAAATTTCTCGGCGCTTTAAACGGACATTTCAATATCGTTACATTAGCGCGGCTATAATGTTTGTACTGTGTTTAACAATCGACATTAAATAACTTCGTAAGTCAGGCCGTGCAACGCTAATTAACTGCTAGTAACTAATCGTCTTTTTGTGGCGGTGTTTTAGTGGTGCAGCTGGTGTCTATTCGCTCTGATTGTAAAAGTGTGTGAAAACAAGATGACTAACAGTTCCATGACACTGAGCATCTGAGCATTTTACGCTAGTAAGTGAGTTTCAAACCTCCCCTTAACACACTCACTTCACAAAACATTTCCTGTAGAACTGCAATTCACATTTAGTTTCTAAGGCTCTAATATAGGTGGTATTTACTTCTACAGTGTTTCTTACATACGTTCGACTCCTTACGTATGCTTGTCCGTATTTTTACTTAATTTTAAAAAAGAGACTGCTTGATGTCATTTATCATGTTCTCTGAAATATTTGAACTGTAAATGACGCCTCAGTATAAAGCGTGAGAACCACACAATGTAATTGTAATGTTAGGAGCAGAGAAACTTTCTAAGAAATTAGAAAGTACAAGAGCACTTTGAGATAACATAGATTACTGTTCGAAGCTAATTAGTTGAGTAGTGAGAATATCCGCTTCAAATTAACGACCTTATTACTTTAATACCTCTGATTTCTATATATCTACACGAATTACCGCTGTAAAGTGCATGGCGAAAGGTTCTTCCCACTGTTCCACATTTATGTTCCTTCCCATTCCATTCAAGAATGGAATGGAAAGAATGACTGCTGAAATAACTTTGTGGGTGTTATAATGAATCAAACTTTGTCTCCGTGATTTCTATATGAATATAATAGGGGGTTGCACTATAATCCTAGATACTTCACTTAGTAATGGTTCCCATAGCTTTACAATATGACTTTTGCGGGACAGTTGGCGTCTGTACTCAAGCAAGAGCCAGTTCACGCCTTTCGTAATCCCATAAACGTAAGCAACAATTTAGAACAGCTCGCCACTTCTTCGTTAAGCTATCTTCTTTGTAGACTGAATGCATTTTTTCTGTATGCTTCCAATGGACTGGAGTCTATCACCAGCCAAAAGTTGCCAATTTTTGCACTATGAAATTTTATCAGGATAGGACAGGATATTTCTGCAACGTTCTTCGTATAGTACATACTTACGGATAAATGCATCATTCCCAAAACGCCTGAGGTCGTTGTCAATATTGTCTTCCAGGTCATTAATACACAACATGAACGGCAAGGGTGCCAACACACTTTCGAGCGGGAACACCTAAAGTTACTTCAACATATGTGGATGACTCTCCACCCAAGAGCACAAGCTGCGAACACCCTACCAAAAACTTCTCAATCCAGTCACAAGCTTCTATTGTTACCTCATGTGTTCACAGTTTTGTCTATAACCGTTGGTGTCGCACTGCACTGCGGAACACTGCATCCGCTTGATTACATAAGTCCATTACATTTAAGATGCTCAATATTATCGGAATCCATGCTGATTCTCATGCAGGAAGTCATTCTGTTCGAGATTCTGAGCTCAGAGTATGTTCTAAGATTCTACAACACATGAATATCAATGATATAGGACTGTTTTGAGTCACTTTTTTTATACTTCATGTAAACGAATGTAACCTGTGCTTTCTTACAAACCACTGAACACAGTTTTTTGATCGACGCATCTGCTGTATACAACAGTTAAGAACAGGGCCGACCCAGATGCAAATTCCGTGTAGAACCTGACAGCAATTCCATCGGGTCCTGGAGTCGGATTCAGATTTAGCGATTTCAGCTGCTCCTCCACGTCGTTGCCACCAACGTCCAAATCACAAATTTTTTAAGCGTTGCGATTACAAACCATCTTATTAATTCTAAATCCTCTGAATAAAAAGAGTTTCAAACGGGGTGTAGTGTTCCTGTTTCGCCGGCCGGGGTGGCCGAGCGGTTCTAGGTGCTACAGTCAGGAACCGCGCAACCGCTACGGTCGCAGGTTCGAATCCTGCCTCGGGCATGGATGTGTGTGATGTCCTTAGGTTAGTTAGGTTTAAGTAGTTCTAAGTTCTAGGGGATTGATGACCTTAGAAGTTAAGTCCCATAGTGCTCAGAGCCATTTGACCCATTTTGTTACTGTTTTATGATTTGCTAACCTCAGTTTTCGTTCTTATTTTCCCAGTATCCAGGTGCCGATTTTGCTCTGCTGAAGCCTTAACACATGACCACAGTTTCTTTGTATTTTTTGATAGGTTTTTCGATAAGATTCCGCTACAATAATCGTTGAAGGACTCACAAATTACCGCTTTGACAGCCAAAAGCGTTTCATTCAACATCCCTCTCTCTATAGTCCTTTAACTTTGTTACACAACTACTGGACAGAATTTGCCGTTCCCTCGAGAGATAGTTCTTTAAAGATGTTGCACGGGAGGGAGGGAGTAGGTAGGCCTCTTACCCCATGAACTATTTTATTTGGTACATATGTATAATGTGGTGTCATCGCCAGACACCACACTTGCTAGGCGGTAGCCTTTAAATCGGCCGCTGTCCGTTAGTATACGTCGGACCCGCGTGTCGCCACTGTCAGTGATTGCAGACCGAGCGCCGCCACACGGCAGGTCTAGAGAGACGTCCTAGCACTCGCCCCAGTTGTACAGCAGACTTTGCCAGAGATGGATCAATGACAAATACGCTCTCATTTGCCGAGACGATAGTTAGCATAGCCTTCAGCTACGTCATTTGCTACGACCTAGCAAGGCGCCATTACCAGTTTATATTGAGATTATAATTCATGTATCAACAAGAGCGATGTTCTCCAATTGTGGATTAAAGTTAAGTATTCCAAGAGCTTCGTACTTTATTTATTAGACTCAACTACTTTAACTGTTCCAGACCTCACGCCAGTCGGCGTGAGCTTAAACGCGTGCATTTCGGCCTCCTCTAGCAACACGGTGTTGGCTCTTCTGCCAACACATCATATAAAGTGCTTAGTCAACTATTATTTTAAACTTGAACCACAGTTCCTCCAAATGCTCCTGCCATGGGTAAGTGTTTCGAGTTCTTCTCTGAAATATGACGCTACAACCTCCTTTTAGTTTATCGAACACGTAGATCTTTCTACTTGCTGTAATTGTCCTTTTAACTTTAGTGATAATTTTTGCTATAACTATGTCATGGACATACCAGTTACATTGTGTACGTCCTCAAACAGTTAGGTCTGTTTGTTGTGATTAGATCTAATGTATATATATCAGTTTTCAGAAAAAGCATTTAGTATTATTTAACCCGATGTATTGTAGTATCCACACTGTAAATTATCTCAACCGATTTTTGGATGGTTAAAGTCTCCTTCAACAATAACAGGATGAAACCAGTTCGTAACCCCCTGCAACTGTCTATTCTTCTCAGAAAAACTGTAGAATTTTGGTATTTAGCCACTTTCAATTGCACTTGATGTAAACTGTGATCATTATATGTATGATGGCTCCGCATCCTGTACTTGAAGAGTACTTACGGCTAACATTTTACAGTTCTTTAAGGATAAACCAAGAAGTAACTGTTGCACATCTACATCCACAATCTACGAGCAACGATGAAGTTAATGGCAAAGGGTACGGCCCACTGTACCAGTTATTAGAGTTCCTTCCATTCACGTATGGAGCGTGGAAAAAATAGCTGTTTAAATGACTCCGTGCTTGTTATAACTAATCTAATCTTGTGTCGTCACGATGCCAAAGGGAACTTTACGTACGGGGTTTTAGTATATTCCTAGAGCCATCATTTAAAACCGGTACTTGATACTCTGTAAGTGGACTTTTTCCTTACGTCTGTCTTTAAGTCTGCCAGTTCACTTTCTTCGGCATCTGCGTGACGCTCCCACAAGGACCAAAGAAACCTGTTAGTCCTAGTCAAACTTGAACAATATTCTAGGATTGGTAGCACGAGTGACTTTTAAGCCATCTCCTTTGCAATCTGATTGCATTTCCCTAACGCGCTGGCAAAAACAAAAGTCATAATTATTTAACATCTTTACCTTGCTTGCATGAAGACTTCTGCTTCCAAGTTCAACAATATTGACATACCTAAATTCATCTAACACTTGGTGGCTTCACACAGCACACCACAAAAACTGCCTACTCCATCGTCATTTACTGACAGACAGCTACCTACAACTGTACGCCTAGCGCTCTCTTACTTCAACACTATAATAATCTCAGACCAGAAGCAGTATCTCTGGGTCTGCGCTCTTACACAGTCAGCGATATAAAGCCTATCAAGGAAATACATCGTTTATAAAATAACGTTCGGGTGCAGCAGAAAAAAGTGCCCCAGTAGACTCATTACACTCATAGCATGCAACCTCCTCTATTTTTCAGGAGTGCTTCAGCCTCTGACACTTGGTTTCGAAAGCTTTGATAAGTGATGTTTAAGATTTTGGTAGTGTCATCTCTGGCGGGGGCGAATAAATGAACTTAAAAAAACTCATGTTTACTCCACTTAAGTCTACTATCTGGACAGCCCCCTTGATGTACAGTATAGTGAACTTCTGTTGCCAGTCCCATGGCACAATTATAGGAAGTCACAATGTAATTTAAAATTCTCTTGGTCAAGATTTTCACTCTACTCAGGAAAAGGGTGCCACTATTGAGTACTGTAAAAATGTTGCAGTTTGTGAGCTTCGGTGAACAAGGCTGGTCTCTATAGCTTTCTTCATAAATCGCGGTCATTATCAGTTGTGGGCTGCACATTGCCCCCTTGATGGCTGCCGAAACAGGCTCTTCAACATACTGAACGAGGATCCCTCTAGCAAACTCACCTAGTGCACATGGTGGCACTTCCTTTCCTATGCTGTCATTTCCATAAGGGTACCATTATTCACCACACGTTCAAACTGTCGTCGGTTAACAGATCCATATGCTCTTGCATCTGCCTCCCCTTGACACGGGACAGATGGTTCAAATGGCTCTAAGCACTATGGGACTTAACAAAATGGTTCAAATGGCTCTGAGCACTATGGGACTTAACATCTGAGGTCATCAGCCAATACAGACCAAGCTAACATTCGCCAGGACATAAGCTATAAGATACCTCTATATTAATAATAAAACAGTGAAACTGTCTTGCTTGTCTGATTGTTTTTGAACACGTTAATCTCCAAACCTACTGGAGGGATTTCTGTAGAGTTTTCACTGGTAGCTTCTGGTTAGCTCGGGGCAACATATAAGCTTTATTTCATCAAAATTTCTTTACGGAAAGAAAAGATATCGTAATTTAATGTTTTGATAAAATGGTCTTGTCTGTCTGTCTTTTCGAACACGCTAATCTCGAAAATTACTAGTTGAATTTTCTTCGGGTTTTCGCAAGAAACGTGAGTAGAGCTATAGGCACCGTATAGGCTTCACTTCATCAAAATCTGATCACGAAAAAAATATATTCATACATTTCATAAAAAATGTATGCTTATACAGTATGTACGAGTACATAAGTATGTTCCACATCCCCTCCGAAATAACTCGGCCGATTTCAACCAACTCGGATACATATCACTTATTGCCTGGAAAGACTCGCTATGGGGGTAGGAATCACTTACCTATCAAAAAGGAGCGGTGGAAAAGAAGCGTAGGCCATGATGTACAAATACTTTCACGTCTCTCTGAAAAAAAAAACTATATCTGTTGCCGACTGCCCTTTCGTTAATTGTTGCTTTTATAAAAATTGTTTTTGCTCCTTCTGGTTTATTTAATTATTTTTAATTATTATTGGCGTAACAACGCATATATGGAAAGAGTGACGTGAAATTCTTTTAACAATGCTGTGCTTTTAATTGCTTTATCATCGTTGCCTTTTTTAGCAAAATAAAATGATGGAAGTATTATTGTTCTGAATCTGGCCTACAATTTAAAGAACGATTTTTTAGTAACTGCAACTCGTGCTAAGTATCAATATATCTTTCCTACTTCGTAATTATTCAAAGTTGAAATTAATGTCCTATGATCACTGATGTTACAGTTCGTACGATCGTTCACAAATACAAGTTTGCAGTGGATTTTATTTCTTACTAAAATGCTATTTCATACCACGGCTAGCCCAAGAACATGAGACTCTCATTAAAGAAAATTACGTATTCACTATAAAATTTAGCCGTGGTCAGAACGGAGCACAGCAAGTTTCCTATCAGATTCTTTAGGTACATAAAATTATTTGCACTGAAAATTATATCCTATCAGCAGCCCGCGTCAACCTGCAACACATCATAAAATCTGCTGATCTTCACTGCCAGTCTGGGAGCTAAAAGAAATAATATTATTTTTTACTATTATTTTACCGCTTCCTTGCGGTATACTCGACTATATTGTAAGTCGTTTAAATATGCCGCGGCAGCGGCTCTTCTTTCTCCACACAGCTCAGCTCCACAGATAATATTTTTATATGGCTGAAAAATATCTTAACAGGATGGGATAATAGGCAGGCACACTTTAACATTTAAGTAATACAAGTTTTCATTTAAACAACTCTATTTAAACATTTAAATATCTTAATAATTACAGACCTGTGTACATTCACGCGCAATGGCGTCCAATTCACAATCTCGACAAAAGAATGCTACCTTCGCGCTCTCTACGACAATAACAGGAGATCTTTCTCTCACAGCTTTCAGATTAAGAAGACAAAGACATTGCTTTACATCATGCCTTATATACAAATTCATTTGGTGATCTTTGTACAACATTTATCTTCTGTGTCGGTCTTATTACTCGCCGACACAGACGTTCTCAAAAATAAAAAATAAAGAAAATAATACATAATTTTACATAATGACACAATATGACACATCTAATATTTTAATTATTACATAATATATTGTCTTTGTTTATTACAAGACGTTACAATACCCACGTTTTATTCATCCCGTATTTCAGAACGAGAGCACCTAGTGATTTAAAACTTTTTCCGCTTACAATCCTCACAAAGTGATTGAAGGAAACATTTTCGCTGTACATGCAGTAAAATTGTCGTATCAGACATGACGTCCTGACGTTTAAATTCATTACTTCTTTGCTACTAACTGTATTCGCAACACTTTTAGCAGACAGTATCCACATATGCCGCCGAATGCACGTACAAAATTATATCATTGTACGACACAGAGAGAGGGGAAAAGGAGGTGAACAGAGAAAGGGAAGAGGAGCACATGGACAGGGTGAGGGGTGAAGGGGAGAGGGACATAGGAAGGATAGAGGAGATGGACAAAGAGAGGAGGGAGTAGCAAATGGACAGAGAGAGAGGCGGTAGGAGGTGGTCAGAGAGAAGGGATAGAAGGAGATGGACAGAGAGGGGGCAGAAGAAGTAGAAAGAGAGGGGGGGAAGGAGGAGACGGACTAATAGAACTGGAATAAATACTTTTGGGGGCAACGCCGGAGACTCATCTAGTCTAATAAATAAAAAAGAGTACTTACAATACCTACGTAGAGGATCATAGTGCCTGGCCGTGTAGGACACTGAATTTTGCTAATATTTGTTGTGATATCCATAACGAAAACTTTCAAAAGGAATATCGGAATATATGTGGCAAGAGATTCGTCTTCAATTGCGAACTGACTTTATAATAATGATTATATTTACATAATAATATTTGTACTTCCAACGACGCAGAGTGGTAAACGCAGGAAACACAAAGACGCTACCAAGCAAGCGAGCGTTTCGCAAAGCTCCGGACTTACCCGTGGATCAGCATGTGAGACTTGTAATGTACATAAGATGCGTTGTCATTACTAACTAAGAGGTCAGAATTATGCACGAGCCGCATGCAGTCAGTTTCTGCCCGCACTCCTAGCGCTATGTGCCCGCGCGTCTTCTGTATGTGTCTTCAAACCACGAACACTATTTATTTAAAATTATAATTCCGTACAATATTGTCATTATTGCCAAGAGGAAGGTACACGAGTATTATAAAACTATTAAGAAAAGCTGGCCGCACGGTCTAACGCGCTGCTTCCCGAGCGGGAAGGCTTGCCGGTCCCCGGCACGAATCCGCCCGACGGAATAGTGTCGAGGTCCGGTGTGCCGGCCAGCCTTTGGATGATTTTTAAGGCGGTTTTCCATCAGCCTCGGCGAATGCGAGCTGGTTCCCCTTATTCCGCCACAGCTACGCTATGTCGGCGACTGCTGCGCAAATACCGTTTCCACGTACGCGTACACCATGATTACCACGCAAACATTTTGGGTTATACTCATCTGATATGAGATGTTCGGGTCCACTGGGGACCGAACCGCACAGTAACCTTGGGTTGGGTGTGGGGTGGATAGACTGCTGTGGCCTGTTGTGGGGTTGTGAATCACTGAGGACTACAGCTGGACGAAGCCTCTCTGTCGTTCCTAGGTCCCCGGTTCAATACAATACAAGGTATGCTATAAAAGAACAGAGTATGCATCATAAAATAACTTACGTGATGAGAAAGAAAACATTTTAAGGCGACAAACCATATCTAATTTTCCTATTAGAACTGAGTACGCATAAAAAAAAGGAAAAATATGATTTCGTCATTAAAACAACTAGAACCAGTGCAACATCCATAACAAAGAGAGCGTATTCTATAACGGTGTGTCGACTGCTGATGGTGCTCTTTGCCCAAGAGCTAGATGTGTAAGCTGCTGGTTACTTGCATGGTGGCGATGACGCGGCTTGGACACCGTGGTACAGCACCTCGCTGTGGGAACACGGGCCGTGTCTGGTGGGCGAGAACTCTTGGAGTGCAGGTGGACTTTGAGTTAGCGAAGAGGTGAATTTCAGGAATACCAGGTGCAAATTTCACAGGCTTTTGCATTGGCGCAGGTATCACTGACCGCAATTTTCATACATCTCCTAAGATTCACGCCATGCACGAGAAGATGAACATTGGAATCTTTCTACCCATAAGCTTGTTTTCTGCCCCTAATGGGCAAGACATTGATAAGTTGTTTCACTCTTAATCATTCATTCTTCCTTCCTTCTTCTATACATATTGTCATCTGACTACCTAATGACTAAATTTCCCAGTAAAGGAATTTTTTTTTGTTTTTTTGTTTCAATGAGTACCACTATGGCTGTATAGACCCCAAGTTATTTACACAGGACATATTGGCAGTATGAGCTAACATAGAAGCATCTATTACAATTGTTCAGTGTAACAGTCAACATTCAATTTTCATACATTTAAGAAACAAAAAGAAGTTTAGATTGCAGTCATATTGATCCCAGCTGTACTCTGCAAAAAAAAAAAAAAAAAACAAAACAAAAAAAAACCCATGAACCTATTTTTGTGCTGGTATAAGCTGTCACCAGCACACCAGTCGGCAAAGATGTAGCGTGAAGATCAATAGTAGGCTCTGAATCAAGCGCACCCATCACGAGGGAGACCAGGGACCAGAGACACACTCGCAAGCAACAGGCTGCCAACGTCCTCTCGACAGAATGTATTATGCCGAAGGCGCTGAGCGAGAGACCTCACGGACTCGACTCACTATTCCAGTTTGGCGTCAGGCAGTCCATTCGCAGAGCAGGCTCAGTTCACATCGCAGGATACGACAATATATAGCGACCAGATTTGCGACTATAGCAAGATTACCGATATTGTCTGCAAGAGGATTATTACTGATGAGATTGTACCACAACACATGGCCTCTATTCAAGTTAAGCATCCTGTTCATGTAAATAAAGAAATGTATTAACAAACGTGTGCACTTGTGTTGTAGAAAGAGAATGCCGCCCACCTTTAACAATAACCTCTGCCTTGCTCGCTTGTGGTACAACACTCTACAGTGCCGACCAGGATTCTACAATATTAATGTGTTGTAAATGGAAATTTGATATAATTCAGGGGAGAAAGACATATATTTTAAAAATAATACCGTTGAAAACAAGGAAGATATATGTTATCATTGTGCTCACTGGGTCATCTCGACCCCAGTGGTACTAGCAAGCTAAACAGTTTTTAATATTAAGCTTTCGTAGCTCAAGCAAAGGAACACTTTATTAGGCCTGTTGTGATGAGTCTAGGTAACGCCCATTTTCAACGAAGAAACGTAATGCGACAACGAAGAATCGCGGATAAATGACTGCGATGTTTTCCAGCCCGCTCCATTGAGCTCAATGTGCCTAACTTCATTAATAACGCCTACACGATGTAACCTGCGGTATGATAAACGTCAGCACAATCAAAAAACGAGCCTTCAGTGACGAACACGATCCCGTTTATTAAGTACGCTAATATCGTGCAGCACAGTACTCAGGCGTAAAATTAAGTACCGTCGCCATTACCCAGTGAAAGACCCTCTCCTGCAAGTGGAATATACAAACGCGGGCCGCGGCCCGACCCATTCTTAAACGCCAAAGCAGGACGTGTGTTACACATGTTGCACCTCTGGCGAGAATAAATAGTGTTTTATCGCCGCACTGAATGGCAGAGCTAACCTCATTAGGTTTGTATGTGGCCAGACAGGAAGCTGCCACAATGGGCAGAGGTGGAGAGGGCGAGAGGCTATCGAACCGAAAAAGAAACGACATTCCGAAAGTGAGGGAGTGGAAGGGAGGGGGGAGGAGGAGGAACAAGTATCGCCGCGTCCCTTTGATACGCAAATAGAGCGCGGGGCGCATCGCCGCCACGGCACGGCGAGGCGGCGACGTCGAGGGCGGCGAGCCGGTGATGGAGCGCAGTGCGCCGCGTGTGTGGGTGCGGCCGCGTCCGCCAGAGGCGCAATCAGCGCCTATTCAGCCGGCTGCGCTGGTCACCGCTCGACCCATCCCACCCCACGCCTCCCCCACTCGCAGCACTGTGTCTGGTGCTCGTTTACACAAGCGTGGGCAATCGTAACGGGTCGCGGTACGCTTCCGGCTGTTGGAATGCGGGGCTCTCCTGCCGAAAAGAGCTCGTCTCCAATGAGAGACTCATCATCAACACTCCGTCTTTCACATTTGAAAGTTGGTGACCCATCACACAATCCTCTTAGAAGTCTGCCTGTATTTTTACCAGTCTTCTGCATCTCGGAATATCTGGCCCCATGTTTGGTGTCTCTTCCTCTTTATCTGGTCTACCCATCGTCTTGGTGGTCTTCAAATGGTTCAAATGGCCCTGAGCACTATGGGACTTAACATCTGAGGTCATCAGTCCCCTAGAACTTAGAACTACTTAAACCTAACTAACCTAAGGACACCACACACATCCATGCCCGAGGCAGGATTCTAACCTGCGAATGTAGCGGTTGCGCGGTTCCAGACTGTAGCGCCTAGAACCGCTCGGCCACCCCGGCCGGCCGGGTGGTCTTCCCTGCCATCTTTGCCCCTCGACTTTGCCTTGAATGATCATCCTCTCCAACCCGTCCTCCTGTCGTCGGATTCTGTCACCAAAGATCCGTTGGAAACAAATAGTGGACACCGTCTTCTCCACCCTGAGTTCTTGAAGGACTGATTTGACTGATTTGTTGGTTCGGTTGCCCATCCACGACATTCTCAGCAACATCCCTTACGTCCACAATTCAAAAGCATCAATACTTTTGTGGTTCCCTTCAGTTATTGTCCATGTTTCAAGAGACTAAGGGAAACTGAAAACATCAGAGATATCAGCACTCTCCGATTACTATGTCTGGTTAGGGCTCGGTCTTTCCACATCACTGTCAGCTTCGATGCAGTGTCCTTACCCACTACAATCTTACGTCGTATTTCCTGTGTAGAGCTACTCTCTGATGAGAAGAACACCGACACTGAACCGCTCACAGTACCACAGTCTCTGCCCTACCTTCTTCATCATAAAAAAATCCTACTCCCGCTATGCTATTTTTGCTGTTGTTGATTTTACCTTATGACTGCCTGACAAGAAATCCTTATCTACTTTTGCCGGCCGGTGTGGCCGAGCGGTTCTGGGCGCTTCAGTCTGGAACCGGGCGACCGCTACGGTCGCAGGTTCGAATCCTGCCTCGGGAATGGATGTGTGTCATTTCCTTAGGTTAGTTAGGTTTAAGTAGTTCTAAGTTCTAGGGGACTGATGACCTCAGATGTTAAGTCCCATAGTGCTCAGAGCAATTTGATCCTTATCTCCTTTTCTTGTCACTTCAGTGCGACCCATTAAATCAAGACTGAACCTTTGCATTCCTTTTAAAATTTTCTAGCTTCCATACAACGCTCAAATTTCTAGAATTACATCATCTCCGACTAGAGTTGTACCTTCTCACCTTTTTTTCCTCCTGCTTGCCTGTCGCCTACCAGAGATCCGACTAGGGGACTGATTAGCTACAGGCAGCATGACATATGGATACACATTGCAGTTCTTCAGTGGAGCGGTTTCCATTACCTTGGGCATCGTCATGCCGTTGACCACTGGCGATTATTCCGTACTCCAGGCGGCAGTTTCCCTCCCGAAGGGCAATAAAGGGCCCTGAGCTCCGTAGCCTTCTTTGACGAAGCAGTTGGCAGACAGATTGTCACTCCTTATGCTGGAAACGCTCGTCCACATTTGCTCAAAATCCCAATTCAAACTTTAAGCAGTGGCTGTGATAGAATCCGAAACATGTATCGTTGCTTTGAAATCACCACAAACACTATGGGAACTTTCCCGTCCTGACTACTCTTTCGTTAATTGTTTTTATAAATTGTTAGTCTCTTTGGTTCATTTATTTATTTTTTAATTATTATTATTAGCGTAACAACGCATATATGGAAAGAGTGACGAGAAATTATTTTAACAATGCTGTGCCTTTAATTTCTTTATCATCGTTACCTTTTAGTAAAATAAAATGTATCTATGGAAGTCTTATTGTTCTGGATCTGGCCTACAATTTAAAGAACGATTTTTAGTAACTGCAACTCATGCTAAGGATCAATATATCTTTCCTACTTCATAGTTATTCAAAGTTGAAATTACTGTTTTATGATCACTGATGTTACAGTTCGTACAATCGTTCAAAAACACAAGTTTGCAGTGGATTTTATTTCTTACTAGAATGCTGTTTCATACCACGACTAGCCCAAGAACATGAGACTCTCATTAAAGAAAATTACGTTATCACTATAAAATTTAGCCAGATCAGAACGGAGCACAGCAAGATTCCTATCAGATTCGGTAAGTACATTAAATTATTTGCACTGTAATTTATATCCTATCAGCAGCCCGCGTCAACCTGCAACACATCATAAAATCTGCTGATCTTCACTGCCAGTCTGGGAGCTAAAAGAAATAATATTATTCTACTATTATTTTACCGCTTCCTTGCGGTATACTCGACGATATTGTAAGTCGTTTAAATACGCCGCGGCAGCGGCTCTTCTTTCTCCACACAGCTCAGCTCCACAGATAATAATTTTTTTTTATATAACTGAAAAATATCTTAACAGGATGGGATAATAGGCAAGCAAGCTTTAACAATTAAATAATACACGTTTTCATTTAAACAACTCTATTGAAACATTTAAATATCTCAACAATTACAGACCTGTGTAAATGCACACGTAATGGCGTACAATTCCCAATCTCGACAAAAGAATGCTACCTTCTCGCTCTCTACGACAACAACAGGAGATCTTTCTCTCACAGCTTCCAGATTAAGAAGACAAAGACTTTACTTTACATCATGCATTATATACTAATTCATTTTGTGATCTCTGTACAACATTTATCTTCTGTGTCGGTCTTATTACTCGCCGACGCAGACGTTCTCAGAAATAAATAATAAAGAAAAAATACATAATTTTACACAATGACACAATATGACACATCTAATATTCTCATTATTACACAATATATTGTCTTTGTTTATTACTAGACGTTACAATGCCCCCTGGCAGCAATTGACTAACGTTGAAAATGTTCGGCAATATGCTGCCACTAACGTCTGTTTAGTTATTGTCTGTTACTTTTGTTGGAACATTCACTTTACACTACTCAGTTCTTTTACACTGTAGGTTTAATTACACTTTGTATACTGTTCTTACACTTTGCGAGGTGACCGTCAACCTAGTCCCAGGGTCATTACATTTATTTGGCTCCCCCATTCGGGCTACGTGCGATCAGAAAACCTGGGAAAACTGCGCCGGAGCCATGGTCATCTCACCAAAGGTTCAAACTCTATTCAATGTTCACATATAACAAAGGCTATTTGTGATAGTATGCTACACTTTTAGTCTCTTTGTTATCAACATAATACTTGTGTTCTGGATTGTAATGTAAGTCACTTATTACACATTTTTACAATAGTATAATGAATCGTCCTTGCATTTACTCGCGACAGTTAGTTTAAAATGTCTAGCATTCGTGCGAGTATCCTTCATCAACATGACGAAAACATATTAGATCGGTACATCACTAAATCCATGAATATTTTGAGTTTGTGTTGGATAACAACAAAAAAATGTTTATCACGTCTTTTCGTGTCCATTAAACACTTCTCATGTTAGTACATTAAACACATAGTTCATAGTTCATTTGAGTGACAACAATGTGGTATGGAGCTGGCGGCGCGAAGCAATTGTTGAGTAGCGTCGTCTGGAACGCCGCGTACCGACGGTCGCTGGGTTCGACGACCGGCTCTCAATAACATCGACGTCGTGCTGGCGTGGCGCCCACGCAGTCGCAAACCGCGCTGAACCATTCGCTGGTATCGGCGAATGGCAGTGGTTTACCGCGACCGGCTGGATGGCGGCACGGCACTCGTCTCTGCTTCTCCGCATGGCTCCCCGTCGTAGCGCATGAAACAAATATTCCACAACGGTGTACTGTCTTTAAGGACACAGATTACTAGCTGTGGAAGAAGAGGCAATTTGTTAAAAGCGTTTATTGTTCAGTAAGCCGTCGCTTCACTGGTATGCACAGGATGTTTTGGCGTGATAACAGGTTTCTTGTGGCATTGTGACACTGGTATTCAGAGTTCGTCACACGCACATTGTACTACACGTTTTCATTCACTTTCACGGTTGATGCACTGCCAGAGCGTCTTTCAACACGCGAAAATGGTTCGTTACACTCATACTACATGTCTCCGCCGAGCGATGTTTGTTTAAATCGACTCCGAACGGACCAATAACTACTGTTTTTATACATTGTCTATTGTTCGTTGAGCACTGCACTAGGACAGTCTATCACTCAACACTAGACTTATCGACGTATATATTGGTGCAGATACAACAGTCATTTTCTGTCCCTACTACACACAATATTCCGTCCTGTACTTAATTGTTTATGCACACAGTTTATTTTTTAACACCTTTTAACTGTTCTTTGCATAGTCACTCTCATTTACATAGCATTTATTTGTTTTTACCTTATCACAACACACTTTTCATATTGTTACTAGGCGTATATAGCCCTTTTGTAAAATTTTTTAAAGGTGTGTGGATTTTTTGTACATAGTTTTTCTTTCCTCCTTAGTGTAGCTTGCCTGGTTATCACCCATCTATCATACAGATTTTACCATGTGCATGACAGCTTGACTTGGGCATATTGCTCAATAAATACTTCATTCATCACTAACATTATTTTTAATGATTTCTCCTATATGACTACAGTGTAGGTTCTGCATTGTCTGACTTAACTCCCGTATCGCGTAATGAATATTCAAGGGCGTGTACCCAGTACACAGGCTTCAATTGAAGCATTGCTACATACAGAACGGAGTTTCCACGGAACGGGTTGTTTTTAATTAGCTTCTGCTCCAGTGTCGTTCTCAAATCACTACTGGCAGCAAACATCACATCACATAATTGTTGCATATTGCAAAGTCAATGTTTGGCTAGTAAAGACTCTCTCTCTCAGGGTTCCTTATCTTAATACAATTACAGCAATTACCTTACTCTATAAGATTGCCTCATTAATTGCACTTACACACTACACATAGAAAATGGTTCAAGACATTAATTCTTTATAAAATGATTCAAGAAATTAGTCCTCACTTTGTCAACAAGAAGATTGTTCATTGTTTAATAAGCACATAATATCTTAATGACTAATTGTCTGTAAACAAAATCTGTCCTGTGTAAGCTATTGCTCACTTTCTGATTCCACTTCCTCCCAGCTTCATTACACACAAATTTCTTTTTAAATACTAACATCCTTATATTCTAAAACACAATTAACATCTTCTTACAACTATTACTCTTTATATGTGATATGTCACTGAATAAATAACTTCACGTCTTTACGTGGATATAATCCTTTGATCTTCCCCGTATGGGGATGTGCTAACAAATAGCTACATTCGTGTGGCACGCTTATTACCTCAAAGGGCCCTGAATATAGCAATTGCCACTTACTATTCTGTTTTAAGTTAGCTGAAGATTTAGGGTGGTTACGAATGAGTACTAGGTCTCCTACATTATATTTCTGTTCGTTTGTTACTCCTCGGTCGTACTTCCTTTTCCTCTTTGCTGCACAGCTGGTTAGTCTATTCCATATCCTTTTCATCTTTTCTTCCCTTGTTTCTGCCTTAACTGGTAATCTCGGTAAAGGCGTGATCCATTCATTCGGTGTCTCATTAAATCCATTCAATATCTCTACCGGTGGATAGCCTGTGCTTGAATGGGGTGTTAAATTGTGTATTTCTACAAATTTCGGTACTAGCTCTGGCCATTTCGTATGTCGGTTTCCTATATAGATTCTAAGGAACTTATTCAATTCTTTGAATATTCTTTCAACTAGACTTGCTTCTGGATGGAATCGGGATACCAGAATATGCTGTATATTTTGTTCCTGTAGGTAATTTTTCCAAGTTCGACCTGTGAAGTAAGAGGCATTATCAGTCGTTATGGCTTCGGGTTTTCCCACTTTAGGCAAGTATTCTTGACTGATCCGCCTGACCATGGTTTTGGCAGTAGCTGATTTTATGCAATAAATAGCCAAGTATTTAGAAAAAATATCGTACATGGCCAGTATATATTTCATACCTCCTCTGGCCATGGGATAGGGACCTGCTACATCCACCGATACTATTTGAAGCGGCCTGAGTGGAACTATTGGATGTAATTCAAACTTAGTGGATCTATTATAATGTTTTGCTTTTTGACATATCACGCAAGTTCTAACTGTTGTCTGAATCTGGTGTTTCATACGGGGAAAGTAACAGTATCTCGCCATGATCTCTGCACACTTTCCAATCCCTGCATGGCCCCATGCCAAATGCGTGTGCCATATCATAACTTTTACTGACTGACTGGGTATACATACTGCCCAGCAGTCCTCTTTCGTGCTAATCTTATGATACAAAATATGATTCACTATTTTAAAACCTTGCTCATCTTTATTGTTAACACCCTCTTCAATATTATTAATGATTTTTCTCCACGTCGGATCTAATCTTTGTAACTCGAACATGTTTTTACATATATATAAAAAATCCTTCATGTAAGTATTGTCACGCACTAACAGCACTTTATATTCCGCGGATTGCTCTAACATTTCTGCTACTTCCGGTAATCCTGCCGGCAGTCGCGACAGAGCATCCGCTATTACGTTATCTTGGCCCTTTATGTACATGATCTTTATCCTATATTCTTGTAAGACAAGCATCCATCTCCTCAGTCTGGTATGGAACAGTTTGCATGACATTAAAAAACTTAACGCCTGGTGGTCACTATATACTCTAATCTCCTTCCCTTGTAGATAATAATTAAACTTTTTTACAGCCCAGACGACTGCAAGTGCTTCGAGTTCGGTTGCCGAGTAGGCTCTCTCGCAGCTAGTTAAAGTCCTACTGGCGAAGCCGATAATTTTTATTGTTGTTGGGTCGTTTCCTTCCTCCCACTGAAACAAGCACGCGCCCAAGCCATAGGAACATGAATCCGTAGCAAGACAAAAATCTTTGGACAGATCTGGGTGCTGCAAAATATTCGCATTCAGTAGGGCGGTTTTAATCGCTTCGAAAGCTTGTTGACATTTGTCATTCCAAACCCACTGCACATTTTTCCGTAATAGATTTAGTAATGACGCGTCATTTAACAGCTGATTGGGCACGAACCTCCTGAAAAAAGACGTCAGCCCAAGGAACGCTTTCAATTGTCTCTTAGTGCGGGGGCTTGGAAATTGTCGGATCGCCTCTAATTTTTTGTTGTCTGGACTGATACCTAGTGGTGTAATAAGATGGCCTAAAAATTTAATTTTGTTTCTGCCAAATTTTGACTTTTCGAGGTTTGCCGTCACCCCTGCTTGCCTAAATCTCTCTAGTACTCTGTGCAACAGTTCCATATGTTCATCCCAAGTAGCAGTAGCAATTACCAGATCATCTACATATACAGTAATTTTTTCCAATAAGTCTGGACCCAGTACCGTGTCTAGTGCAGTAATAAACACTCCAGCACTCACATTTAATCCGAAGGGAAGTACCTTGAATTGGTAACTTCGCCCTCCGAATATGAAAGCTGTGTACTTCCGGGATTCCGGTGTAAGGGGAATTTGCCAATATGAACTTTTAAGATCGATCGAGGTCAAGTACTGCACTCCATGAAATTTTTGTATTTGCTCGTCTAAATTCTCTGGACGAGTCCGGACAGGTATAATAATTTTGTTAATATCCCTAGCATCTAACACTAGCCTGATTTTTCCATTGGCTTTCGCCACTGCTACAAGAGGACTACTGTATGGAGAGAAGGAGGGCTCAATGATATCCCACTCTAACATCTTTCGAATCTCTTTGGCTACTAATTCCCTCCTCGACCAAGGGACGGAGTAGGTTGCGCGACAGTATGTTTTATGGGGCATCACCTCTATGTGATAGTGGTACCCTTTGACTATTCCTGGTCGGTCGGTAAATACCGTAGTATATTCCGATAGCAGCTGCGTCAACTGTTGCTTTTGTGTATCATTTAAACCTTCAGATTCGTGCACTTTGGTTTTAAATGCCTCAACATTTGTCTCAAAATTTTGGTCCTCTAAATTTGGGTAATAGAGGTCTGTTGCATGTGAAAAATCATCGAGTTGTAGTACCCAAGGGTTCCTACCTTTGATATTGATTCGATTACAGCACGGCACAAGTACCTCCTTCGATTTTATCATAGATAACTCAATCCTTCTACCCCTATTAATTATGCTTAATTTCCCTACGGAGAGGTCGATCAATGCGTCCCTCTCTCGGAGAAAATCTACTCCCAGAATGCAGGCCACCTTTAATCCTTTAACCACGAGGAACGAGCTCACTATGGCTTCGCCCTCCTTATGAATCTCCACCTGCACCTGGTACTTAACTGATTGGCTCTGTGCACTAATGGCTCCAGACACCTTACAATTGTTAACCGGGAAGGTCGGAATACTATGTCCCTTTCCCAGTGCTTTAAATAACTCCATACTCATCACACTTACTGAGGCACCTGTGTCGATAATTATGTTCACTGCAACATCATTGATTCTAGCTTCAATAATAGCTTGCACATTTTCGTTATTATCTTTCTTACATTCGTGCGGCTCATTCAGTAGCTCTTTATCCATACTAACACCTTCGTTGTATCGCAGCATGCGTATCCCAGGTATATTACTATTACTCGAGTTGCTCTCACTCCATCCCTCGGCCGTCGATGGAGAGCATATCGAGGCCGATTCTAGTTTGTTGGATTAATTACTTGTGAGGTACTTGGACGGTTATTGTCCGCGACCTCCACTATATGTACATTCTGATTTGTAGGCCGCCACGGCTGCGCAATAGGCGCGTTTTGCGGTGGTGGTCTATTGTTGTCATACCGGTCACTAGCCTGTCGTTCTGGGCTTCTACGCTGATTCTGTTGCCAATTTCGATTACTATCATTATAATTGCTCTGCCACTGACCTCGCGCATTTTTCCAGCGGTTGGTCCCTGACATTCCGGATTCGTACCTGTCGTCAAATCGACGCTTTTTGTTATAAATTGGTTGTCCATACCCGTTCTGGCCTCTACCGTTACTACCATTTTGCGATTGTTCTTGTCGCTTGCTACCACCCCCACCATTTCCATGGTTGTGGTTCTGTGCACTACTATTTCTATCGTGTTTACATCCTGACCCATTATTCCGCGAGTGATCGCACGCTGATTTTGCGTCTTCCTGTATCAAGTCTATGGAATCTAGGACCGACAGGAAGTTTTCCATGTCGCTTTCTGGTACATGTATTAATTTCTCCTTGATATGAATAGGTAAATGTGATTTTAGTAGTCTTACTATGTCTCTTGGTGATATAGGCTCGTCCCAGTAGCGCGTTTTGTTTATATATTTTTCAAAATACCGCCTCAAATTCCCAAGACGGGGTGAGTACGGTTCGGGATTATATACCTCTTTTCTTAGTCGCTCTTGTATACAAGGCGACCAATATTTTGACAAAAATGCCCTTTCAAACTGTTCGTATGTCTTGCAGCTGTCTGCTACTTCTGTAGCCCATAGCGCTGCGTCACCTTGAATGTACGACATTACGTATTGTATTTTCTGTGTTTCGTTCCATACACTGGGTAAGATATTTTTAAAGCTTTTTATGAATACTACTGGGTGTACTGATTTCCTTTCAGTAGTAAATGTTTGAAATTGCCTATTTTTAATTAAACTTTCTTCCACTAATATTTTTGAACTACATGGGTTTGCTGCTGGGACATATGCTGTGTGCTCCGAACCGGAGCTACAGCTCTTCGCATTATCGACTACAGATTCCCCATTGTTGTATCGCATATAAGTTTGTGCGTTGCCAAAACCATGGGCTTTTGGCGACAGAGGTTCCTGTTCCACATGTTTCCTGCTTTGTGCTAAACCTTTCTCCAGTTCGGATATCCGTTTGTTAACATTCACTTGCCACTGCGGAATATCCTCACTGAGTATTTGTTTAATTGTTTGCACATCATTCTGTACTTGACTATTTACTGCGGTACTGAATGATTCAGAATCTCTATTTGCCATGGCTGCTTCTACTTTAGACTTAATATTCGTGTCAATCTCACTCTCCTTCACTTCTAGCCATGAGTTAAATTCTGTTTCAATTTTATTTGCCTGTTCATTCCACTTCTGCTCTACAAGCTGTGTGGAATCTATTTCGAGCTTTTCTACTCTGTTGGCTAATACACCTATTTCGTCTACCATGTTAGTGTTTGCTACTTGCAGGTTGTTGACCTGTTCAGTCAGCTCCTGCACGGCCCTAGGTATCGACTCATAATTCTTTTTCATATCTGCTATCTCTTTTTTCATGCTTTCTATCGATTGCACAAGTTGCTGGTCTCGCTCAGCTTGCTGGCGATCTCGCTCTTCTAGCCTGCGATCTCGCTCAGCTTGCTGGCGATCTCGCTCGGCTTGCTGTTGCGCAAATTCTGCCTGGTAATTTAGCACACGCTCTAATATAGCCTGAATTGAATACCCACCAGGCAGATTACCACTCTCTGGTTCCTGCTTTTCTGGTGGTGGTACAATTTCTTTATCTACATCGACTTGATGACTAGTGGGCGGAGGCACTACTTCCTGTGCCCCTGCCCCCCCATTTTCGCCTGTTATACCCTCAAAGAGAGTACTAGTACTACTTGAGGCACCCGGTTCCACATTTCCTTCACTAGCTAATTGTTGTTCCTCAGTATCCATATTGCTTGGACGTTGACTACGCAACTTAACCATATTCCTAAATTGCTTACTAAAACACAAAATCTAACAGTTTTTCCCCTTGCACACAAAATACATCACTTTATATACACTACACTGCACACTAAAAATTACTATCTACCACCACTTTGTCCTGTCACAAATACTAACATCAAACTACGTACAATATGCACACCACTAGCGATATGAGATTACTCCACTGGAGCTCAACTTCTACCAACAGGACAACTACACTGTAGTCTTACCTTTAATTTATCTTATCTCGGGGTTCGGCTGCCCCCCGGATTACGTAGTCGTTAGAGCTTCTCAGTACTATCAGGATCGTCTTCTCAGACTCGCTTGCAGTAGTGCGTTTTGTCATGAAAGAGTGTTTGCACATTCATTAATACATAGCATAGATCATGATATACATACATACATTTAACACTAAATACATATATATCTATACATACATAACAATAGACACTGAAAGAAAAATACATAAAATTTTATAATTGTGGCCACTGCAAATTCGGGCCCCGCATTTTTGGGCGCCAGTTTCCCGTCCTGACTACTCTTTCGTTAATTGTTTTTATAAATTGTTAGTCTCTTTGGTTCATTTATTTATTTTTTAATTATTATTATTAGCGTAACAACGCATATATGGAAAGAGTGACGAGAAATTATTTTAACAATGCTGTGCCTTTAATTTCTTTATCATCGTTACCTTTTAGTAAAATAAAATGTATCTATGGAAGTCTTATTGTTCTGGATCTGGCCTACAATTTAAAGAACGATTTTTAGTAACTGCAACTCATGCTAAGGATCAATATATCTTTCCTACTTCATAGTTATTCAAAGTTCAAATTACTGTTTTATGATCACTGATGTTACAGTTCGTACAATCGTTCAAAAACACAAGTTTGCAGTGGATTTTATTTCTTACTAGAATGCTGTTTCATACCACTACTAGCCCAAGAACATGAGACTCTCATTAAAGAAAATTACGTTATCACTATAAAATTTAGCCAGATCAGAACGGAGCACAGCAAGATTCCTATCAGATTCGGTAAGTACATTAAATTATTTGCACTGTAATTTATATCCTATCAGCAGCCCGCGTCAACCTGCAACACATCATAAAATCTGCTGATCTTCACTGCCAGTCTGGGAGCTAAAAGAAATAATATTATTCTACTATTATTTTACCGCTTCCTTGCGGTATACTCGACGATATTGTAAGCCGTTTAAATACGCCGCGGCAGCGGCTCTTCTTTCTCCACACAGCTCAGCTCCACAGATAATAATTTTTTTTTATATAACTGAAAAATATCTTAACAGGATGGGATAATAGGCAAGCAAGCTTTAACAATTAAATAATACACGTTTTCATTTAAACAACTCTATTGAAACATTTAAATATCTCAACAATTACAGACCTGTGTAAATGCACACGTAATGGCGTACAATTCCCAATCTCGACAAAAGAATGCTACCTTCTCGCTCTCTACGACAACAACAGGAGATCTTTCTCTCACAGCTTCCAGATTAAGAAGACAAAGACTTTACTTTACATCATGCATTATATACTAATTCATTTTGTGATCTCTGTACAACATTTATCTTCTGTGTCGGTCTTATTACTCGCCGACGCAGACGTTCTCAGAAATAAATAATAAAGAAAAAATACATAATTTTACACAATGACACAATATGACACATCTAATATTCTCATTATTACACAATATATTGTCTTTGTTTATTACTAGACGTTACAGAACCACATAGCTTACATGAATCTACCAGTGATATTGCCCAGTGACTTGATGTGATTAGTGTAAGGAAATCTTGTTGCACAAGGCGATCTTATCCCTCCTTGAAGTCATCTCTCAATGCTACTAGCACATCTCTAGGTGCTGCTGAACTGGATGAGAGCTACATAATTATTTGCACACTCTATGCCTGGTAAAAACAGAGCTGCAAATTCAAAGCATAGTGACTGAAGATTATCGAACGGTATTGCTGCTGACATAATGCCGACGTTTGCTGTTTTAAACTCATAAGACGAGAAAGTGCTGATCCCAAAAATGTTTTGTACTCCAAGTTATGGAACACCTGGCAAAGCAATCGAACGGAAGACTTTTCCGTACGATGCCTTTACTGAGCGTCTGCCACTCAGAACTACGCTGTACCTGCGTAAAACTGTAACCTTTGTGTTGTTGGCTGAAAAGGCAGAGACCCAGTCTCAGTAAACATTTTGTCAGTTATGATAGAATCTGGCGAACCAGAATCAGCAGATAAATCCCTGCAGTCGCACTATACTCTGTGCCCTCGGTGGCTCAGATGGATCGGTCGGCTGCTCAGCTCTAGTTGACGCAGCTCCGGCTGGTAGTGACTCACCTCTGCCAGTTATCATAATCTTGGTCTTTTTCTTATTAATTGACAATTCAGGTTTTTTCGCTTTCTCTATTAACTCTATCCAGTAGTCCCTTCGTTTCCAATTGTGATTCTGCGCAGTCTAGTGTCATCAAACAAATCTTAAATTACTCATTCTTCGTTGTGCAATTCGGATCCCATTAGTCCAGCCATGAACACTCTTTCTCATCACATATTCTCCATAGATGTTAAACAAAACAGGCGATAGACTGCGCCACTGTCTAACTCCTTTACATGGCTCAGAAGGACTTAATATAGTTTTATCTAGTTGCGTTACTACCTTACTACCAGAGAGTAGACATTTCTACGGTCATAAGAGTAGAAAGATGATCAGGGACACACGTTTCTGTTAATAAGCTCCACATTCTTGTTGAATACAGTCGAAAGCCTTGCTGTAATTCAAGAAACAAGAAGTACTTGGGTACCGAATTCTCCACATTTTTCAGTTAGCTGTCTGACAGTGAGAATCTGTGTTGTGGCGTAACAAGACAGCCACGCCACTCGGAAGTAGCCGAAAGGCACGCGTTAACTCACGCAGGCTAGTAGATAGGTCTGAAACAGGATACGTAATGAATGCTATAAAGAAAAGTACGTAGCTCCTGGAATACTTAACTTTAATCCATCCTTGTGGTACATCGCTCTTGACGATACAAGTGAGACTCTTTAGATACAAGCTATGTAATGCTAATGGCGCCTTGCTAGGTCGTAGCCATTGACTTAGCTGAAGGCTATTCTAACTATCGGCTCTGCAAATGAGCGAGGCTTCGTCAGTGTGCATCGCTAGCTACGTCATCCGTACAACTGGGGCGAGTGCTAGTAAGTCTCTCGAGACCTGCTGTGTGGTGGCGCTCGGTCTGCGATCACTGACAGTGGCGACACGCGGGTCCGACATGTACTAATGGACCGCGGCCGATTTAAAGCTACCACCTAGCAAGTGTGGTGTCTGGCGGTGACACCACAATCTGCTCATGTGTTCCTTCATTATGCTCAAACACAACTTGCTCTGGTGGTATTCTCTTATCTAAGTTCTCAGACGTTCGTGGATGGCATTTAAAAGAACCTTGCTGGCATATGACATGGTCCTGCAGGTCTCACATCGTTGTGCGTTTCCTTTCTTATGAAATCATTACGGATATGATCCAGTCCTCTATCTTTGTTCCATTATTCCATATGCTGTTACATGTTTCATGAATGATTTTCAATCCAAAAGACCTGATTAACCAGAATACCCACATGCTCCTTGGCAGCAATGCGACCTTGCAGAGTAACTTAGAGCCAAAATTATCAGTGAACCCTCACCTTACGCTCGACCAGAAGTTGGAAAAAGTGTGCACCAAGACTCATCTGACCAAATGAGTTTCTCCCATTGCTCATTAGTGCAGATTTTATGGTCTCCGCACCACGTTTTCCTGTTGTGTACATTTGCATCACTGTCGAGTAGTATTGGAATTCGAGCTCGCCCTGCAGTTCCCAGCTTCTGGAGCTCCCTCCCTGTTGTTTGGTATTGACAGGGTTCGCGAATGCGTCATTCGATTCGGCTGTCGTCCTCTCATTTTTCGTCACAATCACCTTCGATGACCGTCTGTCACGATCTCTCGGCACATATTTTTTTCCGCGTTGTGACTTTGCGAATAATGTTTTTCAGCTTTCTCTGTATGCTGCATAAATCTTCGATACGGTGTCTCCTGAAAAACTAAACATCTCAGGTCCCTTGGTTACCGAAGCATCTACCATAACAGCACCAACAGTTCGCTCACGTTCCAATTTACTTAACTCCGAATAAAGCACTCACACCTACACAGTACTCTGTTCTGACCATGACTGATACTTGAAATATATTGAGGGTACTGCGCAGGTGCCAATACTGGTCGAATACAACAGCGTAACCTGGAGACTTCTACATCTACATCTACATAGATACTCTCCAAATCACATTTAAGTGCCTGACAGAGGGTTTTTTCGAACCAACTTCACAATTCTCTATTATTCCAATCTCGCATAGCGCGCGGAAAGAATGAACACCTATATCTTTCCGTACGAGATCTGATTTCTCTTATTTTATCGTGGTGATCGTTCCTCTCTATGTAGGTCGGTGTCAACAAAATATTTTCGCATTCGGAGGAGAAAGTTGGTGATTGAAATTTCGTGAGAAGATTCCGTCGCAACGAAAAACGCCTTTTCTTTTAACGATTTCGAGCCCAAACCCTTGGATAGCATTTGCCTTTATGTTCAGGCCTTTCTCGCAGTGCTTCCACATTTTCATCCAGCTTCTGTACAACAAATGCAGAAAACACAATTACGCACTTAATTAGACCGTAATGTCATTTTCTTCACATGGTCACCACCACTCGCTGTGCACTTTTGCTAACGACGAACAAAGAGCCTACATGCCGCCCTCGTAAAAGCCTGCACCTGCTGTCGTTAGTCGTAGTTAATATTAATAACAAACCACCATGCCAGTATGGATAAACATTTATTATGTCACGACCGGTTTCGTTCGAAAGAACCTACCTGCAGTAGGGGAAAAAAAAATACTTTGGATAAACGCTACAGATACCCAACTCACACAGCCAATAGTTTCCAAAACAAATCCCCACAGTATCATCCATGACTTAAGAAGTCTGTTCATACTACGACGCATTAGAAGCAATTTCTGCAACACGACAGTCATATAAAAACTCGGTCGATGGCCTAACATAAGCACGGCGTAGAGTGCGTAAGGCTGACTTGCCACACTGTGTACACTAGACGCTGCGGGAAATTTTTAAGAAGACTGTTCGCAGTGTAAGCTGCATATAATTTATACACGTAAATTAATATTGCTTTTATCCTCATCTTTTATCTTAATGTGTTCTTTCGAACGAAACCGGTCGTTCCGTGATAAATATGTATCATTATAGCTGTGGTGATATCTTACAGTATTAATGTTGATAAGAATCACCTACGGCGCTCAAGGTGATCAAGGACAGCCACGATCTTACAGCTTCGACGACAGCCTCCGTGTCTGAATAATACTGGCCATTTATTAAGTGAGAGTGTTGTAACTGGAGAACAGTGTACCAAGAAACACATAATGTTTTCTGGCTGGTGTTTCTGTCTAGAGACCAATTTTAGAATCACAGGAAAGAATATTCACTAGAGGCTGCCATAAGCGGTTCCAGGCATTTTCTGCTGTTCTCATTTTTGTAAAACGTGAGATTTTGTTTTATGCGCATTTGTAAATCGTCTGAGATCTGCAGAGTTAAGTACTGTACAGTATACGAAGGGGTCCAAAAAATTTTATCCACTGTTTAAAAGTCAATAACTTGCAAACTAATTGACGGAGTTGTCTCATTTATGGTGAAAGTGTAGCTTAAAGTCCAGCTTAAAGATGTCACTGTAGGTGTTCGAATTGGTCACCATTAACATCCACACACAAACGATGCCGCTGACCTGCAGCACGAACTACTGACTGCAACGTGTTCAGTTGGATATTTGCACATGAATGTACGATGGATTCTCGAAGTTCATCCAAGGTGCGTGGCTTTCGTCGATAAACGACGTCCTTTAGTGTTCCCCACAGGTAAAAGTCCAGAGGAGCTAGGTCTGGGGAATGTGGTGGGTACTCCACAGCACCTCTACGGCCTATCCATCTTTCTGGTAGATTTTCGTCAAGATACGCCATAACACCATTTTGGTAGTGGGCTGGGGAACCCATCTTGTTGAAAGTAAACTCTTCCGTCTCCATACAAGTCTCGGATGAAAGGTAAAATGGATATCTGAAGCTTCTGATGGTACACCTCACCGGTAACTGCGCCGTCAAAGCAGAATGGCCCAGTCAAGCGCCGGTAAGACAACCCACACCACACATTTACTCCTGGCAAATTCACGGCTTTGTCTACATGGACGTTCGGATTTTCGGCGGCCCAGTAGATGCAATTGTGGCGATTTACTGTACCATTGAGTTTGAACTGTGCCTCATCAGACCACACAATCATCTCTGCAAACTCTTCATCGTTCCGCACCATATTAGTAAACCACCCGCAGCGCTCCATTCTACGATCTGGGTCGTCCTCGTTCATTGCGTGTAGCAATCGTGGGATGTAGCGCTTCCACTTTGCTGTCTTCAAAAATGGCTCTGAGCACTATGCGACTTAACTTCTGAAGTCATCAGTCGCCTAGAACTTAGAACTAATTAAACATAACCAACCTAAGGACATCACACACATCCATGCCCGAGGCAGGATTCGAACGTGCGACCGTAGCGGTCGCTCGGTTCCAGACTGTAGCGCCTAGAACCACACGGCCACTCCGACCGGCTGCTGTCTTCAAAATTCGCCGAACACTTGAGCGACTCACTCCAGTTTCACGGGCACACTGTCTCACAGAGGTGAGCGAGTGAACTGTAACACAAGACGGGAGTTAGCTGGACTTGTTACTGATACAGATCGTCCAGATCGTTGTTTGTGTACATCTTTAACAAAGCCTTCGGCTTCAAATTTGTCTCGAATGCGACGAATCGTTAAACGTGTCGGTGGCTCTGTTTGATACTCATTTCGCCATTGCCGTTGAACCTCATTAATGTTTTCGTACTTAAAAAAACAACCTCAAAACTGACTTACTTTCAGCGAATGTAAGACTTGCGCCAACCAGGTTTACTCGAGTAACTAGGTGCAACTGAGAATATAACACTGACTATCTGGCGACTGTCATCTGACAAAACAAAACAATGCAATACAATGCTTGTGTGGCGATTGCTGGAACTACAAACTATTACACTACCAAAGATGAGACAACTCCGTCAATTAGTTTGCCAGTTACGGGCTTTTAAACAGTGTATACATTTTTTTGGAACCCTCTGTATTAAAGTTATTTAGAAGTCATTTTTAATTCTTCTCTTTAAAAGTTTTCGGAGAGCAAAATTCTACACATTTTTAAAATACGTAATCTGATGTGTAGACGGTTTCGCCGTACTTCGTCGGTCGTGCACCAACATGTACTTTGTAACAGTGTAAGTTCTTCTACCTCGTAAGTGTGATATTAGCAAATGATCTGAGTTTCATTATTGTCTCAATAAGTTTACTTGATTTGAAAATGGAAATTTGTTTTAATTTTCAATAGCTTCTGTTTCAAAATATATTTTATAACTGGTTTTTGATAATTCTTCTGCTTGATTTCATTCTACTTACTATTCATTGGTGTGTAGTAGAGCAATTATGTAACAGATAGACTATTAAATACAGTAATGGCAAGATTTTCTCGATTGCAGCACTTTTATATTACAACAGAATATTTATACCTAGGTGCATGACCATGTTGTATCTTGGGGAATTTTTTCACTTTGGAAGAAACCTAAATTTTCTGGAGCTTTTGTTGTAATTTCAGAAAAACACTACAGCACATAAAATACCATCCCTTAGAGACTCAGTAAGGAAATATATTAAACTTATGCTATAACAGCAGTTTAATATATTTTCTTACTGTTGTATAAATGATAGAATTCATTGTTTATGTGCTGCAGTGCCTATAGGATGGCTAGATGCGAAAGTTGAAAAAGTTTCCTTTAATTTACGTCTATGGTCAGAAACTTTTTGTTAACAGATTACCGGTTTCGGTCTTTAATGACCATCATCAGATCTGTTTCATAAAATCAAATCTGATGATGGTCATTAAAGACCGAAACCGGTAATCTGTTAACAAAAAGTTTGTGGCCATAGACGTAAAGGAAACTTATTACATATACGGGTCACTGTTTTTTCGCGACGATGTCGCAGCTTGTGAGTTTAAAAAGTGTTTCAGAGTACAACATTCTCCCTTGTATCTTTTTTAGGTCCATAGAGATGAAATTCTGAAGATGTCAAGTCAGGACTTTGCGAGGGATTTGGTAGACAGTCCAACTAAATCAGGCAATGAGTTTCATAGTCGCGTAATTGCTGGAAGCCCTGGCGTAGTCGTGTCGTAAGCTTCTTCCTCCCTCACCAGACTCTAGAATTTCAGGCTTTCAGCCTAGAGAGCAACGTCTTACAGCGTTCAGAGTTGACAGTTTCTCTAGTCTCCAAAACTTTCAAGAGAAGACTGTGTATTTCACTTTGCCAGCAAATGGCTTTGAACTTTTTCTCTGTTGAAGAATTCGCGCGTCACCACTCTCTCAACTGTCCCTTGAATTCCAGCTGGTATTGGTGTGACCACGTCTCACCTCCGTTGGTACTGCAGATGCAGACCATTTTCCATTCGGTGATGGCTTTAGTAACCCATTGCAGGAACCATCTTGCACTCACTCCAACCAAGGTTGTGTAACGTCTTTTCCAGTGCGTTACAGTTAACATTCAGCTATACTTACGATTTGTTGCTCGTTATCTGCCGATCATCACTGATGAGTTCATCGAGATGTTGTTTGTTATGAGGGGTGGCAGGTGAGTAGAGTCTACCGGGGCGTGGTTTGCCGGGCGTATCCTAGTCACCACTTCCTCGTTCGATGCGCCCGCGTTCAATCTCGCGATCACTGTATCACACGCCACGACCAGCTAACAGTTGTATTAAAAGTATTGTCAGAGCTTTTTATTGAAATGGCTGCTAAAATTACACTGTGGCAGAAGCAGTTAGTGCTAGCTGGAACTGAGGTGTCATCAAATTTGATTTTATGACTGGTTTCTTAAGTATTCACGGCTAAAGCAGATTTTTCAGAGTAGCGAAGGCGATAAAACCCCAGGTGTTCTGTGACCCACCGAATCTCTTATTGGTACAGTGTCACATTTTCGGCGGAAGCCTAAATATCGATATTAGTTCATGTCTCTTCGCCAGGCAGTTTGTCTTCCCCGACACGTAGCTACAGAAAGGCAAAAATACAGACAGCTTTTCCTGCTGCCGAGCGATGGTGCTATTGCATTTCTTACTTGAAATCATTTCTTTTATTTGATGATTGTTGTAGCTGTTGTTCTTCAAGATGTAGCGCAGGTGAGAGGATTCATGGGGCAGGCAAAAGGCGTCTTCTATCGTCTTACACAAAATGCCAACATTTGTATCATAGTGGAGTCCTCTGCCGGGTGATAGTGGCTGACAGCGTGCATGTAAGGATAAGTACACGTACGTTTTCTGTAGACGCTGTGGCCAAAGTATAACGTTTGCGGCGGACGAGGACATCAAGGAACGACGAGGGATCATATTTTTTTCTACTTCGATAGTGCACTGAACGTTGCTCTACTGCTGTTGATTTTCGAAGAAGTCCTCCAGTTTTTCACTTCCGAGGGGCAAATCACGAACGTGTCGTCAACATATTGAAACAAATAACTATCTTTAAACAGACCGTGT
This sequence comes from Schistocerca nitens, assembly GCF_023898315.1. NCBI lineage: Eukaryota > Metazoa > Arthropoda > Insecta > Orthoptera > Acrididae > Schistocerca > Schistocerca nitens. Next base: position 540,677,217 of record NC_064615.1, read on the forward strand.
CGGTATTACTTCCGGTCAGTCCCAAACGTTTCGAGACTGGATTAACAAAATACGTAGAAATGTTAAAAAGGTGGTTCTAATGCTTCAGTTGTTCTACGTAGCCTCCTCATACTTGAGTACAACGCACAGAATGTTCATATAACCAAATGAAACTCTCAAAAAACCCTTCTTTGCTCGCTCCTCAACTCGTGCGTTACATTGGCTTCAATGTCAGTTTTGTCGCCGGCCGTTGTGACCAAGCGGTTCTAGGCGCTTCAGTCCGGAACCGCGCTGCTGCTACTGTCGCAGGTTCGAATCCTGCCTCGGGCATGTAAGTGTGTGATGTCCTTAGGTTAGTTAGGTTTAAGTAGTTCTAAGTCTAAGGGACTGATGATCTCAGATGTTAAGTCCCATAGTGGTTAGAGCCATTTGAATCATCAGTTTTGTTATCAAAGCGTTCACCATTCATGTAAATTTCTACACTTTCTCGTTTTACGGTTTTATACACCGCAAAATATTGTATTTTAATGTTTGAAGTTATCTGATATCTGGCATGTTTTTATGGGTAGCAGTGCGCTTATTAATTGGCACTCTTGTCTGGTGCTGGATTTCTGCACCTCGGTGAATTTAGTCTTCTGCTGCCCGGCGGCTCGCTGCTAAGTTCGTCGTAGATTAAACTCATAATTAAATGAGATGCATCGTAATAGATCTTTCAGAAATTACCCCATCAATGACACGGTTCTAGATTGGAATCTGGTAAGCATTAACCGTTCTAAAAAAGTCTCAAAAGGAATAAAACACTTTTGTGGCGAATAAAAATTCTTCCAGAAATGTTCCGACCTTGCCCAGACTGCAGAATTGTTACCGAAGTCCATCCGTTCGAACGTCTACTTCTATATGAACACCTCATGAACCATGTATGCTGTATCACTTGAAATAAAAAATTGTCATTTCGTTTCACATTAAACAATGATGTGTTGTTCTACGTTCTTCAGATACAGCCACAATTCTCGTCCGTATCTAGCTTATTATGGTTTTATCAAATCATCACACACTGGTGTCCAAATTAAAGCAACAAACGGAAACTTTTCAAGGTTGCGATTATTTTGCCACAAAACAGTATAAACAGGTGACAGTAAAGTAGAAACAATGTAAATAACGCAGAATGCAAACAACTGCAATATGCATAACGGTAGACCAAAAGTATTTTTAGTTCTCTGCAACTCAACGGATATGTGCACACATTCCGACAACTGGTTTATGTGCTCAGTATGGTCTGTGACCACCTCTAGCAGCAATACAAGCCTGACAACGACGGGGCATGAGGTGAATGATGTCATCAGTCTCATCTTCCTACTGAGCTGCTAGCGGTCTTAGAGAGTGCTTGGTGGATGCTGACGTGTTGCTAGCCGTTTCCCTAGTGTGCCTCAGACACGCTGTATAGCACTGAAATCGGGAGAGTGAGCAGGCCACGCGATGCATGCAATATCCTCCAGGAAATCATCAGCCACACGTGCTCTGTGAGGTCGAGCATTATCGCCCATCAGTACGAGGTCTGAGCCCACAGCACATTGCCACAACCGCAAATGAGGTCTCAAGATCGTGTCGCAATATCTGACAGCAGTTAAACATTGCCGATTTAAACTTAATATTTCATGAAGAGGTGTTCGAGTAGTCAACATAATCCCTGCCCATACCATTAGGGATCCTCCTCGATATCGGTCTCTTTCCACTATGTTCGGGTCTCGAAACCGTATTCCACGTTCCCTCCAGATGCGAATCCATCTAGAATCACTCTCCAGACGAAACCGAGACTCATCTGTGAAAACAACGTTGGCCCATTTTATATCTCTTAAAAAAATAATGTGTAACTATTTATTTTAGAGGAAAGACTCTCCTAGTAAATTTGTTTGTCCTTTGATTTAGCGTGATCTGTTACTGATTTTTAGTGAAGTTAGTTTTTACGTTTAGCTTTCAAAAAATACAAAAGAAATATAATAAGCAAAATAATGAATTTCGTAGGTTGCCAATTACGTATTATATCTGGTTTTATGGAGCGCCAGGCTCCCTACAAATTACTGTAAATGCAATAGCGTAGTATTACTCAGCTCCAGTTCACTGATTTGAAATTATTACTATCATAGAAAATAGACAAGTTTTAATGGAATTATTTCACTGGATTCCTTCAATTAATCTCACTGAATATTTTTACATAATTTCTTCGCTCCGGCTATCAGACATTGTGCTGTGAAAATATGTTTTTAAATGTACAGCGTAATGGCGGCTAATTGTTAACAGTCAGAGATCACTGTTATGCGCTCCGCAGCAGCTGGAAACATGCTAAATAATTTTCGTTAAATATTCTTTTCATAAGATAAATGTGGCGTAGGTTCTTGAAATAACACACGAAGATCACTTTATATTAATATATTCTTACTAGGACACAGTTTACACCATCAAATATTTGCAATTACGTTACGACAGAAACAAATGCTAGCGCAGCACAATAGCTTGCGTACCTTATTCCAGCTAACACCAGAACGAACAGAACAAAACGAACTAGACAGAAAATGAGCATTGCATTGTGTTTTATGCTCTTACAAAGATAATAATACTTCTTTTAATTACTTACACATTATAATTTCATACAATAAAAATAATGTCTTTTCTGCATCTATCGATCTATATTGTATATTTTTACGGAAAGTGCTATTACCTTTCGCAGATAAATCGATGTTTGCAGTTCATTTTGAGTCACATACAGTCATTTTAATTTACGTTTCACCTCGATAATGGTGAATATTACAAAAGGGACACTACACCCACTCTTCGACGGCCCAGGTGGCATGTTGATGACTCCACTCTAGACGTTCCCTTCTGTGAAGACGCATCAGAGGCAGACATACAGTAGGACTCCGATAATAAAGGCCGCTCTGCCGAAGCCTCCTGCACACGGTTTGCCTCGTTACAAGTCCAGCGGATGCTGCGGTGCAGTACTAAGGCCGTACTGTCGTGCCCTTACAGCCAAACACGGGTCCTCTCTTCTGAGGTCACACTTGGTCGGTCCTGCTCTGGTCTTCCGGATACGGTTTCGGTCTCTATACACTTTCACCACATCCAAGGAACAGCAGATCGATTCACGCTAAGCCATAGAGCCACATCAGTTTGTGACTGTCCTGTTTCTTTCTCTGCCCATCCACCGCAGAGAGCCTGGTAGGCATCTTCTCTGTGCCATATTGGACCATCTGTGACAGTGTGTGTACACAGCGTTTCTGGGTGTGGGACTACCCGGCAAACACTACCTCATTTTATAGGTGTCCTGACGTCATTGTTGGCATGGTTGTTTATTGACAGGAATGTCATCTTCGAGTAGAAAACGATCGTACGGACAACTGTTTTACAATTTGTATGATTGTATCGTGAATTAGACACAGGGTGGGGAAATATGGGTTTGTTGCTTTAATTTTGGACACCAGTGTAGATTTAGAATTACAGGGTTTACAAGGTGGCTAACGCCAGAGAATTCTATCATAATTCATGAATTGGTAAGTCGCGAATCCGAAGAGGAGAGCTAGGTGCCACAGAGCGCACATCTCCTCTATCCTAGTCGCAAATTAGAGATTGTCCCTTATGTAGAATTTCTTAGTTAAAAGTTCAAACGACGCGCGTAATACCGTAAACTTCTCGTACTGTTTGAATTCTCGCGCGGTGTCACAGGAATTTCAAGCATAGAACTTAAAACGCTCGCACCTCACTTCTGCAAAATCATTAATTATCACATTATAAATGTGATGATACAGTTGTAAGTTTGAACTGATAACAAGAATTTCGTAACCCTTGACGACTTTATTTAAGGAATTGCTTGCGTTTTGCATTTCACTCAAGTCGTGGCGCCTGTCCAACTGACTTTATTGTTCGGGAGTCAAAGTGTAAGGGACAAACTTTGCACACACATTTCTCTTGTTAAAACATTCTGTAGAATGTCTTGAAAACTTGATTTATAAATATCAATCTACTGCAATTTGTGACACAAAAGCATTCACACACTACGGTTGCACATCCACTACTTAATACTGCTCGCCTATAACTGACTGGTTGAACACGTGTATATCGTTTACAGTTGTCAGTTCAAGCACTTGTCGTAGTTACGTTGTCGGCACTTTTATGCTGAAAATTAAAATCACCTCGGAACGTTTTTGGACGGACGGTACGTACTCCAAATTGTCCCAACGGGTTAGCCGAGGGCGCTAATGCTCTGCTTCCTGGTCTCATGTAGGCGTGCCGGCCCCAGATCGAATCCGCCCAGCAGATTAACGACGAGGGCCGGTGTTCCAGCCAGCTCGAATATGGTTTTTAGGCGGTCTTCCACATCCCACAAGGTGAATTCCGGGCTGGTCCCCATTTCCTGCCTCACTTACACGACTCGCAGACATCTGAAAACGCTTGCCCTATTTCATGGTTTACACTAGATGCAGAAAGCTGTGGTCCAGTAATTCCGTCCCAGGGGGGTATAGGGTGGTGACAGGAAGGGACCCGGCCACCCTCTGACACTAACATCGCCAAGTCCATAGTAATATGGCCGACTCCGCGTTGAAGTGGGACAAAGGACCAAGAAAATGACGAATGATGATGGTACATCCTCCAACATCTCCATAAAAATATGAAGATGGTATCTGTTCTTTCGGGCATGTCTGAAAAAACAGATACCATCTTCATATAGATAAAGCTTACCGGCCAATAATCTTTTTCAGTGCGGATGCATTGACATTGCCCGAACTCCTACGGGAATCGGTTGATTGACTGCCCCGAGTAATGACTATAATGGGTAGGGCCACTACAATTGTTGTGTGTGGACAGTAAGTTGGGAATGTGGGTTTCACGGGGAGCGTGCCAGAGATAAATCCCTGCAGTTGCACTACCCTCTGGGTCCTCGGTGGCTCAGACGGATAGAGCGTCTGCCACGTAAGCAGGAGATCCCAAGTTCGGGTCCCGGTCGGGGCACACATTTTCAACTGTCCCCGTTGACATTTATCAACGCCTGTAGGCAGCTAAAGGTCTGGATTTCATTGTAATTTCATTCTCCTTAAAAAAGGTTTGTGACTGCTGTAGTTAGCGGGTTTCTCATCACAAACCCGTCCGTCTCATCGTAAGAAGATGACGTAAGAGTGTGCCAAGAAAGTTCGTCACTTCCAAAGAACTGGAAGACTAGTCCCATACGGTCTTTCATAGGGATATTCGTAAATACTGCCGCAACATAAAAAAATTGACGGTAATCTTATCCTCACGAAGTCGAAGGTCATTAACTCGGATAGTAACTTCGGAAGAGTTCTTAACGCTTTCACTGCTGAACGCGCCACAGCAGTGCGCACATCCGTGTGGCGTCGTGCTGCCTAGGTACAGCAGTGCCCGCCGTGCTGTACACGATATGGCGCTGAGCACAGCAGTACCTGCTTCGCTGAGTCGCTAACACAGCAAGTTCTTCTGCATTTATTCTCACCATTATGTTCTTAAAGTAAATTTTACTTCGAACATTCTTTATTGACTGAACATCAGAAAGAAGCACTATTGAGAAAGTTTTTGTTTGTGATATATTTCGAAACAAGACAGAACATCCAATGGCAAAGCACATTGTTTACAGCAATAGCGCGATTCCTTTAGCTTCTCGTTCTTGCTGCAGATGATGCAAATTTTTACTGGGTCAATGTTGTCTTACAGACGATTCAACGATGCTTGGAAAATGCCTTTATCGGAGCCACAAACGGAGTTTCCTCCTCCGGTCGACAACCTCATGATCCTCTCATTTCTTGTTGGTACCTCTCTAAAATCTCACGAAAGAGGCTGCGATGGAATTCAGTGACTGAAGTACACTCTAAGACAAATAAAAAAAACGACCACACCAAAAAGGAATTTTGCGAATGGAACGGACAACGATAGAAGTGATGTACATGTACAGACAAACAAATGATTACAGTTTCAGAATAACTGTATGATTTACGTGGTTGTCACCCAAGGCACGCTTATAGCCCTGCGGTACTTGGACTTTTATTCTACGCCCCGTTTTGTTGTCCTTCATGGCAAACCATCCTGGGCTTACATTTCAGCAAGATAATGCTCGCGGCAGTTTCTATTGCTTGTCTTCGCGCTTGCCAAATCCTGCCTTGGCTAGCAAGATCGCAGGATCTCTCCCGAACTGAGAACATTTGGAGCACAATGACCTTTCCCTACGACCACCTCGGGTTTTTGGCAATCTAACGCGCCAGTTGGACAGAATTTGGCACTATATCCCTCAAGAAGACGTCCAATATCTCTAATCAGTCAATACCTTGCCGAATAACTGCTTGCATCAGGGCCAGAGGTGGACCAAGGAGTTACTGACTTGCCCATTTTGTGAAGTTCTTTCTCTTGAATAAACTGTCGAATTTTCCTGAAACTGTAACAAGTCATTTGTCTATACATGTACATTACATCTAGCGATATCCGTCCCATTGGGATAATTCCTTCATGCTGCATTCTCTTATTTACTTATTATTATAACGATTGTTCCCCTTTAGAAGAGCCATTTAACTTCAATTCATAATTTCATCTCCGGACGTTTTTCTTCTTTGCTTCCCAAAAACTTCATCCTCTCAGAATGCTCCTTCTTCCGTTCTTCTGTACCAGGCTAGCGCGATGTTCTTTCCTCAAACTTCACACTTGTGCGGCCGTCAACATTTTTTTATGTTGATATGCTGCAGATCCCTTTGGACTTCTTTCAGCTATTCTGTGCCGCATTTACTCTTTGTTATAGTACTGAAAACTTTCCTTGCTGTTCTGGAGTTTTCCATTCTGTAGATATGCGTACAAAATTTGGCTCGGCGTTTTCTGATGTCGTCTGTTACTGTGTTGGTCTTTATATAGAGCTCGTTTTGTGGTCTCATTATCCAGATGCTGTTTTTATTGATTGCCCCGTAAATATTCCTGAGAATTTTTCTATCTTGCTTCTATATTTCTCTAATTTTTGAATGACCATGAATCATCATTATTTCAGCTTCGTAGATTGCTTCTGGAAGAATCACTGTTATATAGTGCCTCAATTTTGCGTCTGTTGAAATGCACTTATTTTTGTAATGCGTCCATGTTAGCTTGTAGGCCTTCTGGAGCTTGGTAATTCTTTGTTCATTGGCGATTCGGTTTAATCCTGTCGACTGGATAGTTTCTCCGAGGTATTTAAAACAGCAGACTTGTGCAAATTTACCATGTTTCGTGATTAAAGGGGATTTATTTTCTGGCTGTCTTTCCATATATTTGATTTTTTACATAAGATATCTGTAGGCCGGTTTTTTGTCAAATTTCATGTAGTTTTTCCACTGCGTGAATCGCTTCTGTTCTGTTATTGGTGATAATTGCAATATCATCAGCGTAAGCAAGGCACTTGACTTTAATTCCGTTCTCTTTTTTGATACCAATTTGGATGCCCTTTACATGAGATTCCCATTCCCTAATAATCTTTTCTAGAACAATATTGGAAAGCGCTGGGGATAGTCCGTCCCCCTTTCGGACTCCAGTTTTGATTTCGGATGTTGTTCCTGTAAGTGTTCAAATGGTTCAAATGGCTCTGAGCACTATGGGACTCAACTGCTGAGGTCATTAGTCCCCGAGAACTTAGAACTAGTTAAACCTAACTAACCTAAGGACATCACAAACATCCATGCCCGAGGCAGGATTCGAACCTGCGACCGTAGCGGTCTGGCGGTTCCAGACTGCAGCGCCTTTAACCGCACGGCCACTTCGGCCGGCTCCTGTAAGTGTCTGTTCTGTGATTTTTCGTGTCTTTCAGTCGATCCCAAATTCTTTCATGATTTCAAACGGGGTTTCACGGTCCGATGAATGTAGTTACTGTGTTTCTGCATTTCCTCACTTGTAATATTGTCTTTAAGCGCCAGATCAGTTCCGCACATGATCGTCCTTTTCTGAATCAGGCGTCGTATTCACCAATTAGTGGATCTGCTTGGCATTCTATCCTGTTTGAAAGTGCTTTGGAAAGGATTTTGTAGGCGACTAGGAGCAGGGAAATTCCTCTGTAATTGTTGATGCCTGTCTTGTCGCCCTTTTTGTGTAGCGGGTGAATTAGCGCGCATTTCCAGTCCTCTGGTATTTGCTCCGTCTTCCATGTGATGTAGTTTCCGCATAAGTATAGGATCGTTTAGTTTTCAGAATTCAGCAATGATCCCATGTTCTCCAGGTGCTATGTTATTTGTCAACTGTTTGACTATCTCCATAATATCTTCGAGATCCTGGGCACGTGAGTCTTGGTGTGTGAATACTACAGAAGAGAAGACAAGTTTTCTTGGGGTGGTTCACAGTGGAGTATGGAACTGAAATATTGGGCTAAGATTTTGCAGTTTTTTTCGTGTTAGTTTCCAAAGACCCATCGTGTTTTTTGAAGCAGAAGCTAGGCACTTGGTATCCCTATAAGTTTTCTCTGAAAGTCTTATAGAAATTTCTTGTATTATTTTTGATGAAATCTTGCTGGATTTCGCAGCTTCTGTTGTTGTCATATCTCTGTTTTCCTTTTCTAATTATTTTTGAGGTCTGTTTTTCGGTTTAAAGAAAGTTCTTCAGTTTTGTGACAGCTAAATTTTTTCAGTGCAGATATTCGGTTGTCGACTGCCTGATCGTACGTTGCGCTCTACCAGTGATGTTTCCTGGTGCGAGTGGGTTGTCCTAATTTGATGGCTTCCTGAATTTTCCCTGTTAGTTTCTTCCAGTCTGTTCATTTTCCCTGATTGATTTGCTTGATGATTTTTTCTTTGTTGAGTTTCAGATATTCTGGATCTGGTTTGGTACTTTTGGGTGGACTTTTTAGCATTATGTTGGGCTGGAATTTTGTTTTTATTTGGAGATGATGACGATCCGAATCAAAGACACCTTTGGGGGTTCTGACGTTCAGAATTTCTTTTGTGTTTTCCTTGGAAATTGCGACATGGTTAGTTCGGTTTCCCCTGTCTAAAACTGGGTGATCTCCATGGGGTTAATTTATGTGCAGGTTTCTGAAATTGGGTACTCATGATTTTAACTCTGAAGTTTCTGCAGAAGTCGATTAGTGTTTCATCATTCTTGTTGGTACGATTCTGTTTGGCATGGGGGCCAGTGGTACCTCTGAATTTTTTTTCCTTGCCTAACTGTGCGTTAAAATCGCCTAATAAGATTCTCACATGGTGCCTTGTTATTTTATTTGCTGTTTCTTCTAGTGTTTCCCAGAAATTGTCCACTGTTTCAGGGTCGATTTTATTGTGGTGATTTGTAGGGGCGTGCACATTGATAAAAGTGAAGGCTTTATTAGCTGATTTTACTGGAAGCAGGGAGACTCATTCACAGTAAGAGGTGAATTCAGTAACTGAGTCGATTATGGAAGTGTGTATGGCGAATCCAGTTCCGAAAAGTGGTAGTTTGTCTCTTACTTTTATGGCAGGTTTGCCCTTGCAGATCCTGTAAGTCTCTGTGTTAAAGTGTGCTTCATCCATGAATCTCGTCTCTTGCAGTGCAGTGATTTTCGGGTAAAATTTTTCCATTGCGTTGGTGAGTTGCTTTTATTTGCCTGTTTCAGTGAGGGTGTTCACATTAATTATACGAATAAAGTTTTTGCGTTTCGTTTTGAGAGTGTGAGAAGTCTGTGAGAAGCTGCAGTTCTTCTCCGCATGGGGTCCCTGATTCCCCAGTATCCGCTGATCAGGAGAGTGCAGTCTATTCACTGGTGCCTGGGGTAGTGACTCTTTGGTTGTCTTTTCCATCATGCGTTCAAGTTGAATTTTGGTTATTGTGGTGAGCCGGCCGGAGTAGCCGAGCCGTTCTAGGTGCTTCAGTCTGGAACCGTGTGACCGCTCTGGTCGCAGGTTCGAATCCTGTCTCGGGCATGGATGTGTGTGATGTCCTTAGGTTAGTTAGGTTTAAGTAGTTCTAAGTTCTAGGGGACTGATTCCCACAGATGTTAAGTCCCATAGTGCTCAGAGCCATTTGAACCATTTTTTTTATTGTGGTGATCTCTGTTGAGACTACAGGTATACGTCTCGATTTTTGAGTTCGAGATTTTAGTACAGCCGCCTGAACTAGAGGAACAGACGCTGACCACTGGCCACCAGATGCTAAACAGACACCAGTGGGTTTGCGTTTTTTGTTGGGTTTTGGTCCGCCCTGGGTATTTAATTTCCCCAGTACTACCTAGATCTACGAAGCTTTCCCCTATCTGGACCTGGGGAGGCGCCCAATGGGGGTACCAACAGCCCCACACGCGCTTGTTGTTTATTTATTTTAGAGTAGTTCCATCAATAGTGGAACTGGCGAAATGGATTTTTTGTTTCTAAAGTGATCGGTCACCTTTCTTCGTCTTGCGCTCAGAAAGGAGTCTGTGTAACTGACAGTTGACTGCCGTGAATTTAGAATAACGAAGGATGATTCAGTTAATGTACTCTCGACATCAAAATCATTATAAATGGGGTTCAGGCATAGGAAAGAACTGACGTATAATTCTGAAATCACCGTCGTATTCGAAGTAACCGTTCAGATATTAGCCTTAACCGATTTAGAGAAAGCATGGAAAGCCTAGATGTTCCTACAACATGTACCTGAATGTAGTCGGTGTACGATCTGGTGCTCTTTCTCTTGGTATGGGTACGTGTTACCAGTTTCCATCAGACATCTTCATGGAGTACACTTGAACAAAAGATATCGCATCAATCTTGCATCATCTTGCTTATGCTACTACATACGAAAGAAGGCTCCATTGCACCAAGACTCGAAGATAACCATATGGATTTGTTAGATTTTTCTGTTAAAAGCACCGACGGGAACCGTACTAATCGTTATAGGATCAGTCAGAGAGACTTTTTCTTTCCTTGTCAATAATTAGGAATGAAGGAAACTAACTTCTTTCAGTTGTGTATGAGGACGTGATGAAGAGTTTTAATCAATGGTTAGAGCTGCAACAGCAGCAATAAAAGATTGTTCTTGTTATTAGTAAGGTTTAGGCACGAACTGTAATGGTTTGGCTGGGACTTTTGGATACGAAGAGGAAGTTTACAGTAGTTTTCTCTACTAAATTGTTAAAGTATTGTTTTTTTGTTTTTTTTAAAATAGTGTATTTTTCCTGAAGATGAGAAATTTCTCTCTAAACACAATTGGTGGTCTTACCCTAAATTTTATGTGACTTAACTAAATTTTAGTTTTTTACTATATTTTAAAAATCAAGGATTTTATAAAGATTTTGGGAATGGTTGCTTCAATTGGGCTCTCTCAATACGAGTCCCAAGAAGTTGTGATACACATCATCGTCTTAGTTTCATTCCAGTCGTACCTTCCACATAACTGCTAATTCGTTTACACATATGCAGTAAACTGAGATGACAAACGTCTTGGAATACCTCCTAATATCGTGTCGGACCTCCTTTGTCCGGCGTAGTGCAACATATCGACGGGCCATGGACTCAGTAAGTCGTTGGAAATCCCATGCAGAAATAATGAGCTATGCTACCTTTATAGCGATCCAAAAATGTTAGCGGTGCAGGATTTTGTAGACGAACTGACCTCTCGAGTATGTCCCATAAATGTTAGATGATATTCATGTCGGTCGACGTGGGTGACCAAATCATTCGCTTGAACTGAACAGAATGTTCTTCAAACCAATCGCGAACAGCTGTAGCCCAGTGATATGGCCCATTCTCATCCATAAAATTTACATCGTTTTTTGGGAACATGAACTCCATGAATGGCTGCAAACGGTCTCCAAACAGCCGAATGTAACTGAAGGCGCAGTCCATTCCATGTGAACACAGGCCCACACCACCATGGAACCACCACCAGCTTGAAAAGTGTCTTGTTGACAACCTCGCTCCCTGCCTTAGTGGGGTCTGCTCCACACTCGAACCTACCATCAGCTCCTAACAACTGAAATCGTGACCCATCCGACCAGGCCACGGTTTTCCAGTCGTCTAGGATCCAACCGATACGGTCACGAGAGCAGGAGAGGCGCTGCAGACAGTGTCGTGCTGTCAGCAAAGGCATTCGCGTCGATCGTCTGCAGCCACAGCCCATTAACGCCTAATTTCGCCGCTCTGTCGTAACGGATAAGCTCATCGTACGTCCCACATTGATTTCTGCGGTTATTTAACGCAGTGATGCTTGTCTGTTAGCACAGACAACTCTACGCAAGTACGGGTGGTCTCGGTCGCTAAGTGAAGGCCGTCGGCCACTGCGTTGCTCGTGGTGGGAGGTAATACCTGAACTTTGGTATTCTCGGCATACTCTCAGAGTACAGAAATCCCTAACGATTTCCGAAATGGAGTGTGCCCTGTGTCTAGCTCCAACTACCATGCCGCTTTCAGGTCTTTATTCCCGTCGCGCGGCCATAATCACGCCGGACAACTTTTCACGTGATCCTGAGGAGAATGACAGCTCCACCAATGCACTGCCCTTTTATACCTTGTGTACGCGATACTGCCGCTTTCTGTCCCACGACTTACGTCACCTTACAAGGGAACCTCCCCATCGCACCCCCGTCAGATTTAGTTATAAGTTGGCACAGTGGATAGGCCTTGAAAAACTGAACACAGATCAAACGAGAAAAACAGGAAGAAGTTGTGTGGAACTACGAAAAAAATAAGCAAAATATACAAACTGAGTAGTCCATGCGAAATGTAGGCAACATCAAGGAGAGTGTGAGGTTACGAGCGCCGTGGTCCCGTGGTTAGTGTGAGCAGCTGCAGAATGAGAGGCCCTTGGTTCAAGTCTTCTCTCGAGTGAAAAGTTTAATTTTTTATTTTCAGACAATTATCAAAGTTCAGACACTCACACATAATCAACTTCGCTCTCCAAAATTCCAGGACATGTTCAGATTTGCTTGGAGATATGCAGGATTTGACGGTCTACACACGGAAACATTTGAAAACGTTAAAAACACATGTTTTGACAGAGCACTGTGAAACTGTTGCATTCATTTATTGCAGTTTATGTGACAAACTCTTATGTTTTCATCACTTTTTTGGGAGTGATTATCACATCCACAAGAAAACCTAAATCGGGCAAGGTAGAAGAATCTTTTTACCCATTCGCCAAGTGTGCAAGTTAGGTGGGTCGACAGCACATTCCCGTCATGTGACGCACATGCCGTCAGCAGTGTCGTATAGAATATATCAGACACTAAACTTATTACAGTGAACAGAGACGTCAATGAATGAACGGACAGATCGTAACTTTGCGAAAATAAAGAAAGTAAAATGTTCACTCGAGGGAAGACTCGAACCAAGGACCTCTCATTCCGCAGCTGCTCACGCTAACCACGGGACCACGGTGCTGCTCAGCTCACATTGTCCTTGATGTTACATATGTTGCGCACGGACTACTTAGTTTGTATATTTTGCTTATTTTTTCATATTTCCACACAACTTCTTCCTGTTTTCTCGATTGATCTGTGTTCAGTTTTTCAAGGCCTATGCACTGTGTCAATTTATAACTAAATCTGAGGGGGGTGCGATGGGGAGGTTCCCTTGTTAGTGTACAATTACGAAGCGAATTGTCGCAGTGGCTAACATACAGGACTTGCAGTTTAGAGAATTGGGTCTCAGATCCCCGACTGGCCATCTAGATTAAAGTTTCTCATGATTTTCCTAAACAGCTTTAATTTAAAATTAAATAAATAAATAAATAAAATTACAGCTGATTCCCTGCCCCATACTTCCGCCAATCAGAGCTTCTGAAAGGATCCTAATGTCCTTGTGGTCGAAGAGACTTAGACCTAATCTTCCTTCCTTTCGTCTCGCTGGCTGCCGAGGTGTCAAGGGCGTTGCCGCGCGAACAACGACGAAGCAACCCGTGGGGTGGTGAGGTGAGGCACGGACGCCGGCGGCAGAACGTGGCCGCGTAGCCGGCACGCAAATGCCACCCACTGCCGGTCCCGGTGTCGCCCGGGGCAGCTCCACAGCCAAGGCAAACCACCGCAGCACTCTGGCACGTCCCATGCGGCCGGCACACAACAGTAGCTGTTTCTGGACGACTCTGCGCTTTGCCAACAAAAATCCAAAGCAATACAAGAAGCCCCACGGCTATATGAGCCTAAGTTACGAAGATCCTCCGTTATGCCCGTGTGGTGCGCGCCAGCATACTGGCTGTGGAAAGACACTTCAAAGTTGCCTGTAAATTCGGTACTTTAGTTTCTTCCTATTATATGTTATTTTAGTAGATCGCTACATTTATCTTTGCCATACTTTACTCGTATCTACAATTATCAGAAACCTCTCTGTAGGGTAAACCTGTCCAATTTCGTGATATTAAGGATTATAAATGAAAAAGCAAAACAAATATTCAGTCTAGAAATTGTATATCGAACGATTAAGAGACCAATACATTACTCCACTTGAACTAACTCTTTATTTTTATTTAAAACACTAACCTACGGAATTTTCCCTGACAAAGACAACTCAAACTTAACCTATTCATTTATTGGCCTACTATTCAAGCCCAACGCAATCTGACTGCTATACGTTGACAACATGACTTCCAATAATTAACACCAAAGAATAGCTCCGAATTGCAAGAAATCCTAACAATAATACAAATCCAAAAACATGAAATTAAAGAAATATGAAACTACCTCCAACTCTGTTTGAAACTTGTATACTTAATTCTGAATCTGCTTAATGCTTACTGAATCTACTGCCTCTTTGCTATTTTATCATTTCAACAGTGACCTACAGAACAAATACAACTCAAACTTATTCTGTTCATTTATTATCCACAACATACAAACACAACGCAATCTGACTGCAAATAATTTACACAAAAGAATGGTCCTGAATTAGAAGAAATCCTAACAATAACACATACGTTTCATAACTCACTTACCTCACAGAAAATCTTCATGACACGAACTACAGAAAATCACAGCAAGTGTACAGCCAGCTAAATAAAAAAATTCTGCTCTAAATACTAATAGGCATATGGCTAGCGAAATAAAGATTTTGTTGCAGAGAAAACAAAGTATTTAGCAGATTTTACCTTAGTCGTATGACACCGAGTTCCAAAAATTATATAATCGTCAATAATTCCATTTCCAAAACATTAGCAAATACATCTATCATCATTTTACAATCTATGTCCAACCAAACCTATATCTCCAAGAAGGACACACGTCCAAATCGTCCGCTCGCGCTGACACTCCTAACCTCCATCACTGATAAGTATTAACTTCTAACTGCAAGTCCGACCAGCCACAGTGTCTCTCAGCGAGGGGGCATAGCGCTGTCAGTGACAGTAATGCAGTCTATAGCGCTGCCAACATACAAACATATAAACAGGCTACTAACATGACAATTGCCTAAACTCATTTTAGTCAAGAGACCCCATTCTTTTTCATAAGTCACTTACCTCACAGAAAATCTTCATAACACGAACTACAGCAATTATAGCAAGTAGCAACTACAGCCAGCTAAATAAAAAGATTCTAATTACTATAGACTCTTAACCACTAGGAAGCACATGGTTAGCAAAAGAAAGATTTTGTTGAAGAGCAAACAATGTATTTAGAAAATTTTACCTTATTAATGTGACATCCAGCTCGAAAAATTATATAGTTCTCAATAATTACACTACCCAAACATTATCAACGACATCCATCATCAAATATTTCCTTGCATATTTTCTTATAAACACGTCATTTCATCTCACTTTACAATGCTTGTCGTACTAACACAAAGTCTCCACTAAGAAAATCATGTCCATACACTTCCCTATCCATTCCCTAAATGCTAGTCCGTCCAACCACAGAATATTTTGCAAAAGGCGCATAGCGCTTTCAGCGATATTAACATAATCTATAGCGCTGCCAACACACATACAGGCTACTTACACACTAACCCATAATAAAGAATATTTAAGAAACGAAAAACCATTGAAGTTATAAAACGAAGTTAGTATGCTACCTAATTGCGTTACAGCATACCTAATTCTGTGACACTGTATACTTAATTTCGTGATAACATACTCAATTCCGTGATAGCATACTTTTGCTTCCTTAGTGCTCACTTAACGCACTTTTCATTCATTTTCACCGTTGGTATCACTGTCACTAACATTTACCCGAATATTACACGTAAATACTGTACCATCAGGTGAGTCAATGGACTGACAACTTTCATGGAACCATCGCAGAAGGAAACAATACTGAGTTCAGAAACTTTTATTATTTCCACAGCTGTAGCTCTCTTCACTGCTGGCGCAAACGTAGTCATTTCTTCTTTTCTTTGACTTTCTTTTCCCTTCGACATTGATTTCACTGTGCTACAATGGTTAGTGGATTATTCGGTTAACGTTCAGGCCGAATCCTATTTACTGCATTTGTTTTATGAATGTAACTTACTTAACTTCCAGTTCACTCGTAAGGCCAAACAGTCTACGCATTTTGACAATAGTCACATTGTCTTTGTCATCATCACTGTGATCTACAAAACCTTTTAAAGTACTCCATGGAATAGAGAAATGTTTAGCAGCTATGTATACGGATTACTTTTCTTCCAAAACTTTCTGAAGTGCTCCACGAAGTTATCACTTGAATAAGATTGTCTTCTCCTGCTCACACAGCACATTTTCTGAGATATGGAACCATTTTTTCTGAAACTGACACAAAACTTAAGTGTTTTTGTCGTTTTCCTAAGCGAATGATTCTGTAATAAGGCTTTAAATGCAATTGTGATAACTAAGATTATAAGTATGTTCCATTGGTAATGCAACTGAATATAAACGTCCAGTTAACGAACTTGTTTTACGGCATCAGCGCAGCAAAAAGCGTGTTTCCCTCCACACAACAAAAGAAATACGACTGTTCCGCAAACCGCGTTCATTTGGGCAGAGAATGTCTTCTCCGTGTAAAGACATTCCTGGCACCCACTAAGGACGGCTGGACACGGGTTTAGAAGTCCTTCCTGACTTAAGGACGAAGAATGTATCTGCAATAATGAAATAAAGTATTCACGGAATTACGTAGGTTTACCCTTTGTGATTTCGCTACTTCTGGGAGTCAGTTTGTTTCGCTCAATAAGAAGCCTTCGTGAGCCATGAGGCTGGCCCTGTTTGAATTCTCTTTCATCAGGATTGTAGTTTCTGATACCGTGTTTGGAGGGGTCCCGTTTCTTGTTCGGCCTTACTCGCATCGGGAGATTGCGTTTGTATGGTGGTGATCTGCACTTGTGTGACCATTCTATAGTGACAAAAGAGCTGGGTAAGACCATTTCAGTTATCTACAGTGGTGAATCGTAGGCGAAGTTTTCGGCTATTTCTGTAGTGCTTGATCGTGACTGCTCCGGGGTTCCGCCATTAGGAATGAGGCACTGTGCATGTGCGTGACAGAATGGAAACTCGTAGGTTGCGCACACTTGACTGAATGAAGGCTGGTAATAAGATCCCTGGATTTAACCCACTAGATTGTTTGTATTCTTTTTGGGTCATGTGAAGGGGCTACTTTACATCAATTAACTACCAGAGACCACGAGACCGGGAAATAAAATAATATTTCTTACCTCAATTCAAACACATAATTGTCTAACGCAATGAAACAAGTTCTGACTGCCAGACACAAGACTCGAACCCTGAGGCCCAAGCGCTAAAGTCGCACAGGTGGGCCCCGATCCACACCGAAGTGAATACTTGAGGTGGGTGGGATGATCATGTGCGACAAACCGATAGGCTCAACCTCTGCTCGTGACATCACATGCTCATCATATGTCATTCACTTTTGGGGTATTTCCCGCCATTTGCGACCCCATGGATCTCATATTAAAGTACTTGCCTCCACCTCATCAACGTCGCTTCGGGTGTTTTTAAACGTTGATAACAATCATCCTGCATACGATTAGCAACCTACTTCTTCTTCAGCTGTTTCGATCCAAACTACGTCAGTCTCGTTACTGATCCATAATATAGGGCCAGGCTGCATGAATGTCATTTTGTTATGTGTCCTGGCTCTGCCTCACAGTCCGTAAGTATTGTGGCGTACAGTAAGGAAGGATGAGTCCAATCGACATCGAGGTTATCAGAGAGGGAGCACAATCTCGGAATATTTAAAGTTAGAGGAAGGAAATCGGCGTTGCCCTTCCAAACGAACCATCCAAACATATGCCGGGAGCAATGTAGGCAAATCACAAAAAACCTAAATCTTGATGACTGAACGCAGATTTGAACCGTCGTCCTCCCTAATGAGAATCCGTTGTGTAAACAACTTCACCGCCTCGCTCGGTGGCGTATCGGAAACCACACACTGAGTTGCAATCACAGAACATTAGTAGTAAGTAGTTTCTCTTAGGGTGATATCAGGTTTCAGGTGCACACTAGGTAGGCCAGTGGGTGCTGTTTTCACGACTGATGCTTGTTAATATTGGGAAAAGTCACCTCGAACATCTTCATGCATTACGTGACAGATATTCACGGATTATGCATGAGTGCTGAGTATTTAATCAGTCTTTGTATTTAAAGCCAACGATTCCAAAACTGAGAAAATAACCTCACTGCACAGCTGGTCGCTGCAAGCAGAGGGCTAACACTTAACTCAGTTTTGAATCACTGCATTGATGAATCATTACCCACTCTCTGTTATTCGTATAACGGCTATGCAAGCCTAGCTATTCGGTTGCTGTGAATTATGAAACTGCATTTGTGATTGACTATTTCTGTTAAACATCACGAGTCAGATAGCGTTTCCATACTGTTCTTTGGGGCATAAGAACTATTCTTTTTCCGTATCTTGAAGATTTCAGAACAAGCACTACTTATGGCAGTAGTCTTGTTTTTGTCACAAGCACGTCTTTCAAGCTCCAATAACGAAAATAGTCACGCAGAAAAAGTATGATATACAACTACTGATCATACATTGTCCGACAATTTCACCAGCCATATTCCAAATTCAGTTGCTGTTTCGTGAAGAAAATGCGACTGAACCCTGCACCTATGTCGATTTCCAAGTATCAAGAAAAAATCACAAGTATTAATCTAACCTTAAATGGTTCAAATGGCTCTGAGCACTATGGGACTTAACATCTGAGGTCATCAGCCCCCTAGAACTTAGAACTACTTAAACCTAACTAACCTAAGGACGACACACACATCCATGCCCGAGGCACGATTCGAACCTGCGACCGTAACGGTCGCGCGGTTCCGGACTGAAGCGCCTAGAACCGCTATGCCACAACTGTCGGCTCTAACACAAATCATCTAATTCCCGTAAATTCTGGGGGCGGGGGCGGTTGGGGGGTGGGGAGGTTCGGGGGGGATGGTGGGGGGGGGGGGGCAATAAGGTCTGACGCCACGTTCAATCACTTCCCAGATGTGTTCGGCACAGTTCAGGGGTTGGCGAGTTGGCGGGCCAGTACATCAATTGGAGGTCGCCACTATGGTGTACCTTGAACCACTCCATCACACTCCTGTCCTTGCCACAATGCGCACTATCTTGTTGAAAAATGCCACAGCCATCGGGAAACATGGTCGGGTGCACGTGATTTTTGGCCATCACAGTGCCTTGCACTAGCTCCATTGGACCCATCCATGCCCACGTGAATTTTCCCTAGAGCATAATGAGCCGCCGCCAGCTTGTCTCCATCGAGTGGTACAGGTCAAGGAGGTGTTCCCCTGGAAGACGACGGTTCAATCCTGCGTCCGGCAATCCTGATTTAGGTTTTCCGTGATTTCCCTAAATCACTCCAGGCAAATGCCTGGATGGTTCCTCTGAAAAGGCACGACTGACTTCCTTCCGCAGCCTTCCCTAATCCGATGAGACCGATGACTTCGCTCTTTGGCCTCCTCCCCCAAATCAAACCCAACGTGGAATACGACTGATTTGCGCCCTCCCATCGGCTTGATGAAGGTACACGATTCATCGGATCATGCAACACATTGTCACAGCGCCAACGTTCAGTGCTGATGGTCACGTGGCCATTTCAGTCACAGTTGCGGATGTCATTGTGTTAACATTGACACGTGCATGGGTTGTCAGCTTAAGAGGCTGATCGTAAGGAGTGAGCGGTTCACCGTGTGTTGTGACGCATTTGTACTGTGCCCAGAATTAAAGCCTGATATTAGTTCCGCCCTAGTTCGCCTTCTGTCCTGTTTTACCAGTCTGCCCAGCCTACGATGTCCGACATCTGTTATGAGTGGTGGCTGCCCAGCCCTACGACATCTGAACGTGGTTTCACTTTGGTTTTGCCACGTGTTGAAGACACTCACCGGAGCACTCCTTGAACACCCGACAAGTTGTGCAATTTCCGAAACGCTCGTGACGAACCTCCGGGCCATCACAATCTACGCTCGGTGAAACTGAGATAGATGGCGTGCCTTCCCCATTCTACACACGGACAGCATGCTCATTGATACTACATGCACCGTGCGTAGTTCTGACTAGCAGTCATTCCTCGCCAGGTAACTTTGTTATCACCTGGACATGTTTTTATCGATGATAGGTGGGTGATCAAACGTTCTGTCTGATCAGTGTATGAAGTCAGACGGAATTTATAAGTTTTTATATGTGACGTACTATCTGTTCAGATAGAAATTTTTTCTAAAATTTTTGACACATAACAAGTTTTAGCAACTTATCAAAGCAAAATTGCAGGCTGAGACGTCTCCTCCTACAACTGCACTTGGTAAATGCAGGGTAACTAACGTAGCAGTATACAATTTACCTCTACTTTTTACATTCGCGGATGGTAGACGGGGAGTGTATGGACATCTATCCGCGGGCGAGCCCAGATTCCTCTAATTTCACCATTGCGGTCATTTCGCGGGACTTCGATGGTGGAAGTTAATATGTACTGTGGCTCGATGTGGAACGTGGGATTTTGTGAATTTTGTAAATAAGACTCTGCGACATACATTGCTTCATCTGCAACGTCTCCGTCATATTCAGTATTACTGTGGCTACATGAAAACGTCGTGTATTGTGCAAGTCGTCTTTGAATGTTTTCTATTTTTTCATTAATCGAAGGACAATGAGTACTGTCCGAAACAGAAGTTTATAAGCGACCTACTCCGGGTGCGAATTATATACTTCCTTAGGATTCTTTCAATAAACATGAATCTCGCATCTGGCTACCCCATACCTAGATTTTTGTTGTTCTTTCCAACTAAAATCGCTCTGTTTTTGTTGCTTCAAGATTGTGAGTAAGTCCAGCGACCGACCACCGACAGCAGAGTCAAAGTATTTTTCACCTGTTTATGGTCATTTTAACACTTTTATTTACAGTCAGAGTGAGCTGACAAGTTTTGTAACAGATTCTGACCATCTGCAAGTGTGTCAGCAACTAGTATCACGTTTCTCACGAAATCGCCTTTCAGTGCAAAACTTCGCCAGCAGCGAACAGCTTCCTACGGCTATCGTCACTAGGATTCATGTTATTTACACACGTAGTAAATAACAGCAGCCATGTCACACTACGTAAGCCATCTTTTAACTCTACATCCCAACTAAGAATGCCATACCGTATTCTGAAACCTTGCGGGTTGAAAGAGTACGTGATGTTATGTCAGCGCCTATAAAATCGATCAAATTGAAGAAGAATTGGCAGTATGAGCGTACTATTCAGCATGGTTTGCACCCTCTCTTGCCTGGATTCATGCATTAATTCGGTTGGGATTGGTGTCATAACGCAGTTGTATTGTCTACTGAAGCTATGTGGCCCGCAACTGCTGTCACAGGTCCTTGATCACCTGGAAGCTGTCACTGGGACGCAGTTGACGTCCGAGATGGTGTCGCGCATGTTATGTCGGTGACAGATCTGGTGATCTTGCTGTCACAGGACTGCCTTGTCGTGTTAAAAAATGTCACCACGTTATTGTCGCATGAGAGGTAACACATGAAAACATAGGATTTCCATAGCCTACCGTTGTGTCATCAGACCTCAGTCGGTCACCTCCAGCCGTGACCTCAAGTAATATACGATGACTCCCGACACCATGACTCCAAGCGTAATATCGCTGTGCCCTTACAAAACACTGAAATTGACCTCTGCCCGGATCGCTACCATACGCGCCGAGGACGGTCATAGCGGAGTCGTGGAGAATCGAGAATCATCACTAAACACAACGCGACGCATTCAGCAGGAGTCCATGCTCCCCGCCACTGCATCACTCTAAACATAGTCATTTGTGCTATGGTATTAACGGTAGCAGAGGATCAAGTAGGTAAAAGGACGAGGGCTAGTAGAGATCCTTGGGTAACAGAAGAGATATTAAATTTATTGATGAAAGGAGAAAATACAAAAGTTCCGTTAATGAAGCAAGCAAAAAGGAATACCAACGTCTCAAAAATGAGATCGACAATAAATGCAAAATGGCTAATCAAGGACGGATAGATGACAAATGTAAGGATGTAGATGCATATATCACTGGGGTTCAAATGGTTCAAATGGCTCTGAGCACTATGGACTGAAGTCATCAGTCCCCTAGAACGTAGAACTACTTAAACCTAAATAACCTAAGGACATCATCCACATCCATGCCCGAGCCAGGATTCGAACCTGATACCGTAGCGGTCGCGCGGTTCCAGACTGAAGCACCCAGAACCGCTCGGCCACAACGGGTGGCTATCACTAGGAGTAAGATAGATACTGCCTACAGGAAAATTAAAGACACCTTTGGAGAAAAGAGAACCACCTGTAAGAATATCAAGAGCTCAGATGGAAAACCAGTCCTAAGCAAAGGAGGGAAAACAGAACGGTGGAAGTAGTACATAGAGGGTCTATATAAGGGCGATGTACCTAAGGGCACTATTATGGAACTGGAAGAGGACGTAGATGAAGATGACAAAGGAGATATGGTACTGCGTGACGAGTTTGACACTCCACTGAAAGACTTAAGTCAAAACAAGGCCCCGGGAGTAGGCAATATTCCATAAGAACTACTGATAGCTTGAGGAGAGCCAGCCATGACAAAACTCTTCCATCAGGTGAGCAAGATGTATGAGACGGGCGAAATACCAGCAGACTTCCAGAAGAATATAATAATTCCAATCCCAAAGAAAGCAGGTGTTGACAGGTGAGAAAGTTACTGAACTATCAGTTTAATAAGTCACGGTTGCAAAATACTAACCCGAATTCTTTGCCGACGAATGGAAAAACTGGTAGAAGCCAACTTCGGGGAAGATCAGTTTGGATTCCGTAGAAATGTTGTAACACGCGAGGCAATACTGATCCTGCGACTTATCTATCTTAAGTCCCAAAGTGCTCAGAGCCATTTGAACCACTTTGAACTTATCTTAGAAGGTTGATTAAGGAAAGGGAAACCTACGTGTCTAGCATTTGTAGACTTAGATGGTTCAAATGGTTCAAATGGCTCTGAGCACTATGGGACTCAACTGCTGTGGTCATCAGTCCCCTAGAACTTAGAACTACTTAAACCTAACTAACCTAAGGACAGCACACAACACCCAGCCATCACGAGGCAGAGAAAATCCCTGACCCCGCCGGGAATCGAACCTGGGAACCCGGGCGTGGGAAGCGAGAACGCTACCGCACGACCACGAGATGCGGGCTGTAGACTTAGAGAAAGCGTTTGACAATATTGACTGGAATACTCTCTTTAAAATTCTGAATGTGGCATCGGTAAAACACAGGGAGCGAAAGGCTGTTTACTATTTGTACAGAAACCAGACAGCAATTACAAGAGTCGAGCGGCATGAAAAGGAAGCAGTGGTTGAGAAGGGAGTAAGACAGGTTTGTAGCCTATCCCCAATGTTGTTCAACCTGTGTATTGAACAAGCAGCAAAGGAAACGAAAAAAATATTCGGAGTAGGAATTAAAATCCATGGATAACAAATAAGAACCTTGAGATTTGCCGATGGTACTGTAATTCTGTCAGAGATAGCAAAGGATCTGGAAGAGCAGCTGAACGGAATGGTCAGTATCTTGAAAGGGGGATAGAAGATGAACATCAACGAAAGCAAAAGAGGATAATGAAATGTAGTCGAATTAAATCAGGTGATGGTGAGGCAATTACATTAGGAAATGAGGCACTATTTGGGGAGCAAAATAACTGATGATGGTCGAAGTAGAGAGGATAAAAATGCAAACAGCCTAACGGCACGGACAGTCTCTCTGAAGAAGAGAAATTTGTTAACATCAAGTATAGATTTAAGTGTCAGGAAGACTTTTCTCAAAGTATTTCTATGGAGTATAAGGATGAATGTTCAACATGTTAAAATGTGTGTGAAAACTTATGGGACTTACCTGCTAAGATCATCAGTCACTAAGCTTACACACTACATAACCTAAATTATCCTAAGGACAAAGACACATGCCCGAGGGAGGACTCAAACCGCCGCTGGGACCAGCTGCACAGTCCATGACTGCAGCGCCTTAGACCACTCGGCTAGTCCCGCGCGGCATAGGGATGTATGGAAGTGAAACATGAACGATATCTAGTTTAGACAAGAAGAGATTATAAGCTTTCGAAATGTGGTGCTACAGAAGAACGCTGAAGATTAGATGGGTAGACCTCGTAACTAATGAGGTGGTACTGAATAGAATTAGGGAGAAGAGGAATTTGCGGCACAACCTGACTAAAAGAAGGGATCGACTGGTAGGACACGGCCTGAGGCATCAAGGTATCATCAATTTAGTACTGGAGGGAAGTGTGCAGGGTATAAATCGTAGACGGAGACCAAGAAATGAATACACCAAGCAGATTCAGAAGGATGTAGGGTGCAATAGTTACTCGGAGGTGAAGAGGCTTGCACAGGATAGAGTAGCATGGAGAGCTGCATCAAACCAGTCTCTGGACTGAAAACGACAACAACAACATTAACGGTAACTTCCACATGCAACGGTAATTTCCTAGTGCGACTACTACCAGTCTCGTGGCAATTGCGCGGGATGACACAGAATGTTAAAGGTAGACCATTACGTGTTCTCGAATAGCAGGTGCAGGTGTGAAGTGTTACGATATGCTTTAGTGCGCAATACAGCGATCCTCCCTTTGAGGCGGTCTGACGCGTTTGACTGGAAATTTCGCGACTGTCCTCGCGTTCCTATGCAGTCCAACAATGAGTCACTGTCACATCCGAATGCCTCACAAGTCTCGATATTGCACTATTCGACCAGTAGCCCAAATGGAGACCGTCTATTAGGCCCGCTGAATTGTCTGTCAAGTCGTAATACTGTTGTTCCACGAGAATACCCCGCATCTGCATGTCATTCATAGTGATCAGTCAACATCTGACTGCGTTCACACCTCTTATATACCCTACCAGTCCAAGGAACAACACTAAACAAGAACATCATCAAAGGACTCTGGTGGCCGTTCTACTTGCCACGGAGAATTGCAACGCGTCATTTATTTAGCCGTCGATGGTGTATGCGTGTGCGAAGCTATACTTTCACCGGATCATGACTCCCGAGAGCTTCACTTTTATCCCGGGTAGTTTTGGAAAGCTTTGGAAAGGCCTCGTCGCTACTGCTGTGGAGGCCTAGTTGCCACTGTTGTTACAACAGGCCGAGTCTGTGAGTTCGTAAAACGGCTTCTGTGCAGTACACCGCTAAGACAATTTCTCCCTGCCACTATTACACAGCTACGCCGCAGGGTCAGGTAACAGAATAGGAGAACGAAGGTTCTACAACACTCCAACAAATTAGTAACAAAGTCACACAAATGAGTTAAAAAGGTTTACTTACCTTTGTGACTTGTTGAATAATGGAGCCTGCAATGCTACTTGTAATACAACTTAAAAAAGTTCCTCAATGGCTAAGTGCAAATAATCGTAGATAAAGTTCACAGTACGTAACAAATGCAATATACAACAACTATTTCTGCACTTCTAAGAGTTTACTAAAGGACGTTCACTGTCTAAGACAGCTATGGACGATGATCTATAACCAAGTGCGAGAGCTGCTCTTCTATCTTCCGGGTAGGCTTCTGTCAGTTGTCGTCCTTTCGTTGGCGGATTGTACTCGCCCTGTAGTTGGCCGGGGCGAAGTCGATATCTTCATTCTCAGTGCCGTCCGTGGTGCTGGTGAAACTTGCGCAAGTGGCGAGTCTCTATGGCATTGGTACCAGCTCGCATCTTTGCGCCTGTCGTGCTTTCGCCCTAGCTGTGTCTTGTTTGGACGACACAGCAAGTAGCGTACATCTATGTCTTTCTGTACGTCAAGATGCCTCTATCAGATATATCTTGTCTACTACTTTCCGAATCTCATGAATAAAGATAGCAAGTTGGGTTTCACACGATCGGTGCTTGTAGAAATCAGGTTTACTTCGACAAAGGAATTACTACGTTCCCAGAGAAGTCATCATATGTGAGCCCAACATATGAGCTGAAGTCAAAGTCCGCAGATAAAGTCGCGAAGGCTGTTCAGCGATATTAACTGGGTAGTTTCGTATAATGGACTCGTGTTCTCCGATGGTTCGACATTTCTTGATACACTGGTATTCGAAACGCTTGTTGCAGTTGGTAAATCGCTTATGTGTGCTGGGTTATGACGAGTACCGTGTTAGACAGATTGTGCACAAGATCTTTTGATTGCTGGAGTTGGCAGCGAGGGCAATAAAAATATTAGCAGGTCGAATTCCAACGACTTCTCCCGATTCAGTACTTAGAAAACGAAAAGTATGTTAGCATTTACTTTGACTGATGATGTGAACTGCACTTGCACTAAAACGATAAAACTAAACCAACCTGTTTATATGAACGGCACTAGAAACAGAATTTTGAAATCACGTTTCTTTCCGGTAATCTCCAAACTTTTTAAGCAGTCCATGATTTAAAAGGAAAATTAGTTTCTAGATCAAATGCAGCTCAGTGGGTGGAATCGGTATACAATGAGTCAAAAATTCCAGAAATGTGCATTATTTCTTTCTTTCGACTGTTTCAAGACATCATCATGTTTCACTACGAATGAAGCAGAAGGGCACTTGGCAGGGACACTTCTTAGTAAAATGTATAATTTGTAATATTTCCATTTCCTTGTCATTACAGTATTTACAAAGCTCCGGTTTATCCAACACAAACTGCTTCAGACAAACGGTTTGGGTGACCGGTTTGCAAAATTAGTCAACCTGAATACAGCTGCTGTGCCAAAGATCTCCACATTCGTTACACACATATGCTTGAGAGAAATTATGGGATAACCATGAAATTACGAAAGTAATTGTTGGTTAGCGAATATGCGACATATGACGTAAAGAACTTATTGAGTACAGCATCATGTCATTTTGAAACAAACAACAGACGCTTTGTTTACGATAATTTACTAAATGAAGAAAAAGTGTTTGAATTGGAACTAGTATGATCAATTACATAAAACCAAGAGAATCATTTTTTGGAAAGAAAACGAATCGAGTTCTGTAAGAACAAGTTCTACATCTGTTATAGACATCGCAACACACAATATCAACTAAATGTTATTTACTTTAAATAAATCGTGCTAGTATCGGAAAGTGCACTTTAGATCCATAGCTCAAGTTTCGAATAAATGTACTTTTCATTAGTAAATCGAAGAAACGTTTGCCGAGAACAACTTTAACTACCTGTTGGAAAAAAACTAAATCGATTATTGTAAAATAGCCTACAGATGTAGTGGGGATTACGACACACTGTAAAAATTAAAATGAAATTAATCGTTAAGAAATTGAGTTACTATAGACAATTACTCTTTAGCTACGGAATGGAGAAGGTGATAAACGAATATATGTCATGAATATATTGTAACGTATACCACAAAAAACTAACTTTTGATCAGGAAGAAAAGAAACCGAGTATCGTGAAGAAAACATTATAGCTGTAGGGGGACGACGATAAATACTAGAAATTTTTAAAAAGATTTATCATAATAAAAGAAAAGACTGATACATCAACTAAATATTATAAATCTGTCTGAAACAGAAGGGACGATATTTTGTTTCTCATTCACTACAGAAATAAAAATTATAATTTCTCTTGAAACCGACGTAAATATGACAACAAATAGAGCAATAAATAAATTCAATTCAAAACACGCACCAGGAAGTGACGTCACAGTAACCATTATGATCGAGTCATTGGCCAAAGCCGACGGTTAGTATCACAAGTTTCTCTTAAACCAGAAACCTGCAATCGATTTGACGCCTGGGTTTCGGAGGCCACGCATTAGCTGAACTAAGATGTTTACTGATGGCTTACCTACCGATTGTTATCGTTGATCTGCGCTATGGTTGCATTTCAAGGAAATCGTAAGACTTTCCTGGCTTGGGTGTACACATTCATGTTGCTCACTAGTCGCCTCGTTTCAGACTATTGCTAAGCAACGAACTGAGCCGCTGCCAGGACCACTGTATTGTTTAAAAGTGGTGGTATGTGGTTGTTTTCTTTAGGAGGAGATGCGGAAAAATAATTGCTGCCTAGTTAAGGAGACTCTCGAGCGATAATAGAAAGGAAAATTGGAAAAATTAATATACGACGGTGCGCAAACAAAGACCGAGTGACTTCTTAAAGACTTGTAGAGGCAAACCAAGAAACATACCCCTATTTTGAATAAGTTGCCAACATAAACAAATTTTTTGGCCACGACATGCTACGACGGTAGGATTTAAAAACATGTTTCATGAGTACTTCCAGAGAAACGCTAAAGATACCAAACCCAGCGGTTTGGGCTGGCAGGTGCGACCCATAAATAGGTTTAAAGAGAAATTCATCGATTTTCTAAAGGCTCTGAGGAACACAATTATTAGGAGCCATGAAAGTAACAGAGCGTGTAATAAAGGAAGAATCTTTAACCTGTGATTGACAATATGTACTCGCAACACATAGTGACCGCAGTTATGGACGGATAGTATGTTACCAAGATCTTAAACATGAAAAAGCGCTACGTTTTCCAATAATATCGCCTCACGATATTTCTCTTCCATGTCCTGCGTAGCTGATAAAGACAAAAACCTCGATTAAGTACCAGTATCGAAATTGTCTGGATTACAAACCTTTGCTGAGCCGAGCCGAGACCGAGTTACACTGACGTACGCGCATGCACATACAAGTTCTGCGGCTATTGTACTTAGGTCCTACACCAAGTCAGGAACTATCAGGTGCGGTGGAGCATCCACGAAATAAAAATAAAGAATTGTTTTATATGCACGGAACACACATCAGTTTAATGATTATGGTAAAATTAAGTAATAAGTAACTGAATAACAGTGAATTAAAATAATAATGAGCTATATCTACATACACTACTGGTCATTAAAATTGCTACACTACGAAGATGACGTGCTACAGACGCGAAATTTAACCAACAGGAAGAAGATGCTGCGATATGCAAATGATTAGCTTTTCAGAGCATTCACACAAGCTTGGCGCCGGTGGCGACACCTACAACATGCTGACATGAGGAACGTTTCCAACCGATTTCTCATACACAAACAGCAGTTGACCGGCGTTGCCTGTTGAAACGTTGTTGTGATGCCTCGTGTAAGGAGCAGAAATGCGTACCACCACGTTTCCGACTTCGATAAAGGTCGGATTGTAGCCTATCACGATTGCGGTTTATCGTATCGCGACATTGCTGCTCGCGTTGGTCGAGATCCAATGACTGTTAGCAGGATATGGAATCGGTGAGTTCAGGAGCGCAATACGGAACGCCGTGCTGGGATCCCAACGGCCTCGTATCACTAGCAGTCGAGATGACAGGCATCTTATCCGCATGGCTGTAACGGATCGTGCAGCCACGTCTCGATCCCTGAGTCAACAGATGTGGAAGTTTGCAAGACAACAACCATCTGCACGAACAGTTCGACGACGTTTGCAGCAGCATGGACTATCAGCTCGGAGACCATGGCTGCGGTTACCCGTGACGCTGCATCACAGGCAGAAGCGCCTGCGATGGTGTACTCAACGACGAACCTGGGTGCACGGATAGCAAAACGCCATTTTTTCGGATGAATCCTGGTTCTGTTTACAGCATCATGATGGTCGCATCCGTGTTTGGCGACATCGCGGTGAACGCACATTGGAAGCGTGTATTCGTCATTGCCATACTGACGTGGAGGAGGAGGAGGAGATTAGTGTTTAACGTCCCGTCGACAACGAGGTCATTAGAGACGGAGCGCAAGCTCGGGTGAGGGAAGGATGGGGAAGGAAATCGGCCGCGCCCTTTCAAAGGCACCATCCCGGCATTTGCCTGAAGCAATTTAGGGAAATCACGGAAAACCTAAATCAGGATGGCCGGAGACGGGATTGAACCGTCGTCCTCCCGAATGCGAGTCCAGTGTGGTAACCACTGCGCCACCTCGCTCGGTCCATGCTGACGTATCACCCGGCGTGATGGTAGGGGTGCCATTGGTTACACGTCTCGGTCACCTCTTGTTCGCATTGACGGCACTTTGAAAAGTGGACGTTACATTTCAGATGTGTTACGACCCGTGGCTCTACCCTTCATTCGATCCCTGCGAAGCCCTACATTTCAGCAGGATAATGCACGATCGCATGTTACAGGTCCTGTACGGGTCTTTCTGGTTGCTGCCCTGGCCAGCACATTCTCCAGATCTCTCACCAACTGAAAACGTCTGGTCAATGGTGGCCGAGCAACTGCCTCGTCACAATACGCCAGTCACTACTCCTGATGAACTGTGGTATAGTGTTGTAGCTGCATGGGCAGCTGTACCTGTACACGCCATCGAAGCTCTGTTTGACTGAATTCCCAGGCGTATCAAGGCCGTTATTACGGCCAGAGGTGGTTGTTCTGGGTACTGATTTCTCAGGACCTATGCACCCAAACTGCGTGAAAATGTAATCACATTTCAGTTCTAGTATAATATATTTGTCCAATGAATTCCCGTTAATCATCTGCATTTCTTCTTGGTGTAGCAATTTTAACGGCCAGTAGTGTACAAATCACAGTCAAACAGTGTTTCAGGCACGTTTATCAGTGGAACTCAATGCTGTTTGCAAGAACAAAATGCGTCAGATTACCTTACGTTATCTTCTCTCGCAGTTGCTTAGATCGCAAACTCGCGGAACTCCACACTGTCAGGAATAGCAACTTTAACAGAAAGATACATCTTCGAACAATGAGTACATACGGATGACTAGATACAAATGAGAGGCATTGAAGTTCATTTCCCTTCATTTATTTTAATACTCTAAAAACCCCCCTGCGTAGCATTCATTACATATATTGCTACTACCCTGACCTTTGTTCATAACATCGTACACATGCAGTGGCGGTTCGTGTAAAATTTTATCAGTATGCTACGATGTAGTGGCCTATAGCGTTTTGACTTACAAGGATATTTATTGCAGGTAAATTGAATATATTCATTTTACACATATAAATTGAACTGTTTAAATATATTTAAATTTTGTAATTTACCGTTTGACAACGCGAGGAATAAAATAAAATTGAAAAAAAAAATATAGTGCAATGGCAATCGAACCCTACCCGACAAAATAACTAGCGTATGGCCTTAACGACTGAGCTATCACACCACTGTTAAATTACTGCTCAGAAATACCTATTTATATGCAGTTGGTAACGTATTTTTTATTGCTTTTCTTATGTAGTAGGTGTATCAAGACCATCTTCCGCTCCCCTGGGAGGTTTTCCATTTCACAGGTTTTCTCAAACATTCATTTTAGTTCCTTTTCTATTTTTGGCAGAGACAATTCCAAAAATTCATTTGTAATAGTCTTCTCCACTAGTATTATAGGGTTTTAACAACTTCTTCAATTTCTTCTATAGCCGGGGTAAATCTTCTTCTGATTTTCATGAGTGTTTCAGTATTCGTGATTATGATTGG
Organism: Schistocerca nitens; assembly: GCF_023898315.1. NCBI lineage: Eukaryota > Metazoa > Arthropoda > Insecta > Orthoptera > Acrididae > Schistocerca > Schistocerca nitens. The sequence continues at coordinate 540,708,960 of NC_064615.1, forward strand.
TTTGGGACAATAAGAAGCTGATCAAAATATTTTGCAAGCATTTTGAAATTGTTTCCGTTATATGAACCAAATCGGTGAACCTCGTCCTACATCCCTCTGTCGTTAGATTTACATTTGAAGTAGTTCTGCTTACCTCCCTAAATCTCACTTTCTCCTCCAAAGGTCTACCGGAAACGGCCCTCTTTAGCATATGATCTACAGAAAACACTTTCCTACTATAATGCCTCGTGTACTCGTTTTTTTACGACCATCGAGGCTACAGCCATTTGAATGGCAAGGGTGGTAATCGTAACTAGGTCGAATTTATTTGTTGTAAGTATATAAACTGAACTGTCTGAATATATTCAGATTGTATAAATAATACTTCATCACTGTGAGCAATAAGAACAGCTGAAAAACTGATGTTAGTAACAGCAGAAATCGAACCCAAGTCGACGAATTATTGGTCCACGCATTAGACCAAACAGTCACAGAACCCTTGGAACAACAGTTCCTCAAAAATTCCTCACCCTCCGCACTTGCACCATATGCTACATGCAGTGTCAAAGAAAAATACTGACCTGGTGCTGTGAGCAACGTAGTACTTATAGTGGTGGAAGGGATGGCTTCACATCAGAGCATGCGCAGTCGAATGCAGACAGCTATGTCCCTTCTCTGAGTTGATCGTAGCGCAGCTGACCACCATTTCACTACTGGGCACTGGTTTCAAGTTATTGCCAAAAGAGTGCTATAAAAAACGTTTTCGTCGATTTTTCTTTCATACCAGCCTGCTTTGGAGGAGAAGTGGCGTAATTTTAGCGCAATTTCCGTCTTGCATTCGAAGAGAAATGGGGCCATTTTAGTGCGATTTCTTGTTTGCATTCGAAGAAAAACGACATAATTTTAGTGCGATACTTTTGGTGTGCTGTAGCACATTAGCACGTGATAACTGTCTGCCACTGTGCTGACGTATTACGCACATCATGAGTATTTAATGCGAGCAGACGACTATTGCGCCCTGCTCCTACCAATGATGAGACCGGAAAGAGTGAAGAGGGAAGACAAAGACACCTCATACATCGACAATAGACAAATGAGGCACTAAATTCAATCAGCAGAGTAACATTATAAGTTCTAGCAGCTTCTGTGCTTGGAAGATTAATAACCGAATAAAACAAACCGGTAGATAGTGCCTCAGATATTACACCGGCAACTGTGGCAACAGAAGAAGGTTAGTACGAATGTTCACAGGATTGTCTGGTTGACAGGACAGGTAGGATGAATGTTCCAAAGCCTTATGCGGCACAACTCGAAGCAAGACGACTCACCTCTCGCGAGAATTTCCTGGGAAAATTCGAGGAATCAAGCAGACTGAATCACGCCTGGTGGCGTTGTGGACGCGTGAGGCGAAATGAACGTGTATAAACGGGGCAGAGATGAATGGGGGACCATTGTGGCGATGACACGTGCCGCAGGTGAGATCATCCGCCACGGTAGCTGCGCGTTCAGAAAGGCGGATTTCCTAGCGATGGGGCGTGGTTCGATTCTCGGCCGGGTCGGAGATTATCTCTCGTCGTGGACTGAGTGTTGTGTTGCCTCTATGTTCATATCGTCAGAATTGATATTCCACTACTAAGTTGGCTGAATGGGCACGTCCCAAAAGCCAATAAATCGAAATAAAAAAAAAAAGAAGAGACTCACTGACATAGGCGACATAGAATAAAATGATGTGGACACACGCCTGTGAGCGAGCATCAAATTAAAACCGAAGCTGGTCGGCCGTGTGTGTCCTAATGGCGTGAGCATCTGTGGAAACTCGTTGATGAACGATGAATCACGAGTAGTCCACAAGGTGTTGAACGTCCTTGTCTAATCAAGGAACCTTAAAATCGAAGGCTTGAAAGCTCTGTTAAATAGGACAGACGGAAATCTATGGCATAACGGATTACAGAGTATGATTCCTGGTGCAGACACAAGGGTCATGGAGCACGTAATTCAAGGTATGTTGATGAACATGAGTCTCCATACCAGACGAACTCTATGTGGTCCCTTTTTGATTCAACGATGTAGTAACTACGACTGCAGCCGCTACTAGATCATCGATATTGAGCCTTGAATCGAATCAGAGGAAACGTATCCCCTGGTTGTAAATCATGTTTCTTGTTACACCAGGGCGATGGTAGTTTCCGCACACGCCGTCATCCAATAAACGGCTGCTCAAAACGCACAGCCCTACTGACTCAGACCGATGAGAGGTGAGCGAGTCATCGTGATAGCTGTAGCCTACGTGAACATGTAGACTTGTATCCTTCATGACTGATTGATTGATTTGGGGGAGCGGACTAAGCAGTGATTTCATCGGTCCCGTCTTATTAGGGAAGGTTGAGGAAGGAAGTCGGCCGTACTCTTTCAAAACAACCATTCCGGAATTTGACTGAAGTGATTTAGGGAAATCATGGAAAAACTAAATCAGAATGGCCGGATGCGGGTCTAAACCATCGTCCTCCCGATTGTGATTCCAGTGTGCTGACCACTGCGCCAAGTCGTTCGGTCGTCCTTCATGGTTGATGTCAATCTGATACTCTTGGCATATTCCAATAGGCTAACAGTTCGTGTCACCAGGACAGAATCGTAGTACACTGGTTTGTGGGACTTGAAAGTGAACTCACGTAGATAGCTTTGGCATCAAATACACCTGATGTGAACCGAATGGAGCACACCTGGGACGCTATTGGGCGTGTACTCCGCGTCCACAAACCACCAGCTGCTAATATACGACAGTCACGTGATCTGTGCGTACGTTCTTCGTACCACATAACCTATTAAGGTCTTGTCGAATGCATACCACGTAGAATCGCTGCTTTATTGCATTCCAAACATGGACCAACATGCTGTTGAAAAGTTGGTCGTTATGTTTTCGCTCATCAGTATATTTTGAAAATTAGTTGCGTTGAATAACAAAAGAGGTATTTTACTCTGCTGAATGGTGAACTACGGTAATTGTGGATACTATAATAATGAAGTTCTGATGAGAATAGATTTTTTCGGTAGGAACGAATAGTTCAAACTTTATTACTATCACATAGGAACGTCTTTTTTTTTTTGTCATCAGTCTACTGACTGGTTTCCTGTACTAACCTCTTCATCTCAGAGAGTAGCACTTGCAACCTACGTCCTCAATTATTTGCTTGACGTATTCCAATCTCTGTCTTCCTCTACAGTTTTTGCCCTCTACAGCTCCCTCTAGTACCATGGAAGTCATTCCCTCATGTCTTAGCAGATGTCCTATCATCCTGTTCCTTCTCCTAATCAGTGTTTTCCACATATTTCTTTCCTCTCCGATTCCCTACCTTATCAGTCCACCTAATTTTCAACATTCGTCTATAGCACCACATCTCAAATGCTTCGATTCTCTTCTGTTCCGGTTTTCCCACAGTCCATGTTTCACTACCATACAATGCTGTACTCCAGACGTACATCCTCAGAAATTTCTTCCTCAAATTAAGGCCGGTATTTGATATTAGTAGACTTCTCTTGGCCAGAAATGCCTTTTTTGCCATAGCGAGTCTGCTTTTGATGTCCTCCTTGCTCCGTCCGTCATTGGTTATTTTACTACCCAGGTAGCAGAATTCCTTAACTTCATTGACTTCATGACCATCAATCCTGATGTTAATTTTCTCGCTGTTCTCATTTCTACTACTTCTCATTACCTTCGTCTTTCTCCGATTTACTCTCAAACCATACTGTGTACTCATTAGACTGTTCATTCCGTTCAGCAGATCATTTAATTCTTCTTCACTTTCACTCAGGATAGCAATATCATCAACGAATCGTACCACTGATATCCTTTCACCTCGTATTTTAATTCCACTCCTGAACCTTTCTTTTATTTGCATCATTGCTTCCTCGATGTACAGATTGAAGAGTAGGGGCGAAAGGCTACAGCCTTGTCTTACACTCTTCTTAATACGAGCACTTCGTTCTTGATCGTCGACTCTTATTATTCCCTCTTGGTTGTTGTACATATTGTATATGACCCGTCTCTCCCTATAGCTTACCCCTACATTTTTCAGAATCTCGAACAGCTTGAACCATTTTATATTGTCGAACGCTTTTTCCAGGTCGACAAATCCTATGAAAGTGTCTTGATTTTTCTTTAGCCTTGCTTCCATTATTAGCCGTAACGTCAGAATTGCCTCTCTCGTCCGTTTACTTTTCCTAAAGCCAAACTGATCGTCACCTAGCGCATTCTCAATTTTCTTTTCCATTCTTCTGTATATTATTCTTGTAAGCAGCTTCGATGCATGAGCTGTTAAGCTGATTGTGCGATAATTCTCGCACTTGTCAGCTCTTGCCGTCTTCGGAATTGTGTGGATGATGCTTTTCCGAAAGTCAGATGGTATGTCGCCAGACTCATATATTTTACACACCAACGTGAATAGTCGTTTTGTTGCCACTTCCCCCAATGATTTTAGAAATTCTGATGGAATGTTATCTATCCCTTCTGCCTTATTTGACCGTAAGTCCTCCAAAGCTCTTTTAAATTCCGATTCTAATACTGGATCCCCTATCTCTTCTAAATCGACTCCTGTTTCTTCTTCTATCACATCAGACAAATCTTCACCCTCATAGAGGCTTTTAATGTATTCTTTCCACCTATCTGCTCTCTCCTCTGCATTTAACAGTGGAATTCCCGTTGCACTCTTAATGTTACCACCGTTGCTTTTAATGTCACCAAAGGTTGTTTTGACTTTCCTGTATGCTGAGTCTGTCCTTCCGACAATCTTATCTTTTTCGATGTCTTCACATTCTTCCTGCAGCCATTTCGTCTTAGCTTCCCTGCACTTCCTACATATTTAATTCCTCAGCGACTTGTATTTCTGTATTCCTGATTTTCCCGCAACATGTTTGTACTTCCTCCTTTCATCGATCAACTGAAGTATTTCTTCTGTTACCCATGGTTTCTTCGCAGCTATCTTCTTTGTACCAATGTTTTCCTTCCCAACTTCAGAGATGGGCCTTTTTAGAGATGTCCATTCCTCTTCAACTGTACTGCCTACTGCGCCATTCCTTATTGCCGTATCTATAGCGTTAGAGAACTTCAAACGTATCTCGTCATTCCTTAGTACTTCCGTATCCCACTTGTTTGCGTATTGATTCTTCCTGACTAATGTCTTGAACTTCAGCCTACTCTTCATCACTACTATATTGTGATCTGAGTCTATATCTGCTCCTGGGTACGCCTTACAATCCAGTATCTGATTTCGGAATCTCCGTCTGACCATGATGTAATCTAATTGAAATCTTCCCGTATCTCCTGGCCTTTTCCAAGTATACCTCCTCCTCTTGTGATTCTTGAACAGGGTATTCGCTATTACTAGCTGAAACTTGTTGCAGAACCCAATTAGTCTTTCTCCTCTTTCATTCCTCGTCCCAAGCCCATATTCTCCTGTAACCTTTTCTTCTACTCCTTCCGCTACAACTGCATTCCAGTCGCCCATGACTATTAGATTTTCGTCCCCCTTTACGTACTGCGTTAACCTTTCAATATCCTCATACACTTTCTCTATCTGTTCATCTTCAGTTTGCGACGTCGGCATGTATACCTGAACTATCGTTGTTGGAGTTGGTCTGCTGTCGATTCTGATTAGAACAACCCGGTCACTGAACTGTTCACAGTAACACACCCTCTGCCCTACCTTCCTATTCATAACTAATCCTACACCTGTTATACCATTTTGTGCTGCTGTTGATATTACCCGGTACTCATCTGACCAGAAATCCTTGTCTTCCTTCCACTTCACTTCACTGACCCCTACTATATCTAGATTGAGCCTTTACACTTCCCTTTTCAGATTTTCTAGTTTCCCTACCACGTTCAAGCTTCTGACATTCCACACCCCGACTCGTAGAACATTATCCTTTCGTTGATTATTCAATCTTTTTCTCATGGTAACCTCCCCCTTGGCATTCCCCTCCCGGAGATCCGAATGGGGGACTATTCCGGAATCTTTTGCCAATGGAGAGATCATCATGACACTTCTTCAATTGCAGGCTACATGTCCTGTGGATACACGTTACGTGTCTTTAATGCAGTGGTTTCCATTGCCTTCTGCATCCTCATGTCGTTGATCATTGCTGATTCCTACGCCTTTAGGGGCAATTTCCCACCCCTAGGACAAGAGAGTGCCCTGAATCTCTATCCGCTCCTCCGCCCTCTTTGACAAGGCCGTTGGCAGAATGAGGCTGACTCCTTATGCCGGAAGTCTTCGGCCGCCAATGCTACGTACAGTGTTACAAGGAAACGGAAGGTAGGCATACATATTTACGTGTAAGGAGACTACTGACGCACAGTAAAATTAAAATACATGTTACATAGTTTCTTAAGTTAATGAGTTGCAGCTGGGTGAGTGCTTTATCATGACTGATTTCAGTAATTGGCCATCACCACATTATCTACATAAATCAACAGAAAATTCAAGTCGCAAAATTCAAAGAAGCCTGATTTGTGTAAACAGATACTGGCGTAAATTTTTCCACACATTGCGTAAAGAACTTAGAAAGGGCAACTTTTAATTTGTGCAGGTAAGCCATTTTTAAATTATAAACCCGTTATATATCAGTGTAATGCATCCATAAAGCATTAAAAACTTAACGAATGCGAATCACGTCATTGAAAACTCGTTATCAACAATTGTCGTCAAAAATGTTTGGAAACATTAGTGACACAGTATTATCTTATCAGTATTAAGGTATAAAGTGCCCATACTTTTTATCTCTTAGCGACTACAGGACTAATCATCAAAGCACATGTTCATCACTGATCACCGCCTTTTCGTTATACCGCTCCTCTCAGACTCTTTTCGTTCCATCACCATCTTGATAAAGGAAAACGGCCCGACAATCAATCTTCTAACCGTTACCAGGGGACATCCAAGGTTGAAAATGACTGGTCTAGACGATCGTCAGTGTTAATAAAGGGAATCTGCTAACAGATATACTACTTGAATCGTTTCGGCTCTTTTTGATACTGCACATAATTACACTCTTTGGCTGTTATCCAGCGACAGCTTCGTGCATGATGCCCGAGAGGCCACGTGTGATGACTTTCGACCTCTTTACATGTGTACCAAGCTATCGTTTCCCTTGAAACGGATAATCACATTTTAACCTGAGTCCTTGTGCGACCACGTAGAATAGGTCGAATTACCCATTGGATCGTCTGTAGTTCAGCATTCTGTTACATAAAAGACTCCGACAATCCAGTGGCCGATGCTTTAATACCCAAATCTCCAGATTCCAGACACTCATATCGGTATCACACGTTGTAAGTTGATAGACTATCAACCAGAACTCCGATATAGTTCGTACTATGTGCTGTCGTCCAGCAAAACGGGCGTAAAGGTTAATTAAAAGTAACACCAGACCTGCGGAGCACATCAGAAACGTAGCTGTGAATAACTGCCACATGTTGCTTCCGTGTGGAAGTTGGTAGAGTGTTAGATCCTCGGACCAAAGATGCCCTGCTCAAAGCACAATGACGACAGGTGTATTATTCGTAAAGGTGTTACATGGGACAACGTGTTTATGACATAAAAGGGGTATGGAGTTCACAGCAAAATTTCTCGTGGCAGTCTGCTTTCGCTTTGTTTCTTGGATATTAGTAAACTTATAAGAGCACATTTGTAGTTTCACAGAATATACAATCATAAGAGAAAAATAAATGAACAATTGCATGTGCGGAAGTAATAGTAATAATAATAATTAATAGTAAACAAAATAATAATATCAATAATAATTACATAACGTTCAACTAATCCAGCGAACACAGACTGCCAAAAGATCATTGCTAGAGACTCCGAAAAGTCCTTTTACATTTGTAAAATGTTCTCGTATATAACAGTTTCACGCGTAAACATTTAAAAATATTCTCATAATTGAGGTTTGATTGATCTACCTCCCCACCCACGCGAAATCTGCAATGCAATCACTCACAGATTCGCTTTTTCTCTGCTCTGCAGCTCTGGTGATACCTTTAATTACCGGTTACGCATGTTCTACTGGACGACAGCACACAGCACTAACCAAATTCGTTCATACTTTATTGTCATACTATGTTTGGTACCGATCTGAGTGTCTGATATCTGGAGGTTTTGGTGTAAGACACTTGTTTATAATATTACATTGGATTTAACTTTCGTTCTATAGACCAAAAATGAGAAGACTGTCGTCGTTGTGGAACACGTCAGAAAGAGTAACATAAAAAACATAAAACATTTTAATGTAATATTTACTACCCTGATCATTTGTCAGGAGATGGTCAAAGTACGTGAATACATTTCAGTAAACTGGAATAGCTAATATTTACAGAATTAATACAGTCAGAATGAAGCATTGTTATGCACTTTTAATAAATTTATCATATATGAAATACCGAAACTTTGTTGTTCTGATCACGTGCTGTCAAAACTGTAATCTAACACACATTTTTACTTAAGCTTGTCTGACAGTCCCTATTAAGATACTCCCCTGTAGAGTAGAAGGAGCTGCCTATCAAAAAACCTTTCAACCTCTGTTCAAACCGTGCTTTGTCTTAAACCAGTACTTTAATGGTTACTGGCAATTTATTGAAAACGTATGTTCCTGAATACTGGACCCCTTTTTGGACCAAGGTAAATGATTTTAGGTCTTTATGCAGATTGTTCTTATTCCTAGTATTGATAATATGTATTGAGCTATTAACTGGTAATAGAGATATATTATAGTACTTGCAACAAATTTCATTAGGGAATAAATACAGTAAGAAGTGGTGGTTAGAATACAAAGTTCCTTGAACAGGTTTCTATATGACGTTCATGAATTAACACCACAAATGATTCTTATTAGACGTTTTGGCACACTAAAAACTTTTGATCGGTTTGATGCGCTATCTCAGAATATGATCCAATATGACATAAATAAACGTAAGCAAAGTATGCAAGTTTTTTTTAATATTTATATCCTTCAAATGTTATACACAAGCTGGAAGGAAATCTCCTACAGGTTCTCAACTGCAGATAGTGGGTCTTTTCAAAGTTTAAGGGGGGATGTACTGAGAAGGTTAAAAGACTACTGAACTACAGTTATTAATTTATGGTACAAATTGTGTCATTAACAGAGTTTTTAATTTTGAACATCCTAAATTAACTTTTTTCTACATATAATCATCTAAAAATCAGAAAACAATTGCAGGATCTCGTATTTTTTAGTTCCAGGCAGACAGCAACATGCGAACAGTTCCTGAAAATTTGATAGCATTACCACATATACTTTTTAAGAAAAGGCTTCTAATAACGTAAAAAAACGTAAAACAGAGAAAATGAGATTCAAAGATTTTCTTCTCACTCTTCTACATGTAATAAGCTTACCTCAATTTTAAAATCCTCCACACTGATATTCTTCATCCTCCAGGTTTCTCTTCTCTCCTCTTTGAATCTGCCTGTCCTGTATTTGCAAGTAAGACACTGACCTGTTTGCTTTCTTTAGCCTGCTCTCCTCGATGGTGTAAAACGCTTTTGTTGTAAACACACCAGGATCTACACCAACTCTCTTCAGCACTTCAATTCTGTCGTTATTTCTGTTATTGTAACATAAAAGTGCATCATAGACACCTATTTTGAGTACTTCAAGTCCACAGAAAGTCCTTTTCGAGCATCTAATCCAAATTAAATTTTTGACGCTTTCATTTGCATTTTGTGTCTTCCCGTGAAGACACTTCGTCACTAAAACTTCCTCAATAAATCAGGGTTTGCAAGAAACCTGAATGAGGGCTAAATTTCATTCATAACAGGTTCTAGTAATGAGTGTTTATGTGACTACTCCTCATTTCTGTTGTTGAATTTGCACCATTCGTCTTTCGAACACACATAGTGCATTGGTGTTTGGTCAGTGGATAATTTGTGGAAAAAAACTTTCCACTCAGCACGCCTCTTTGCCTCTAAATTATGGGTCTGTTTCCTGATAGCTCTCCCATAAAATAACTGAAGACAATCAATTTCTTTCAGAGCAAGCCTGCCTTCCCCTCCTAGTAGTTCTCCATCCCCAAGTACTACACATTTCTTTCCTTTCACCAAGCGATGAAGCCTACCACCAACCTTCTTTTGTATGTGGCCAACACATTCCAACTTTTCTGTTGTTGTATTGTAAGGATTTTTATCTGTTACAGCTTTGAACGAAGAGGAGTCCCCATCACCAAGGTATTTAGTGTAACTAATACCACACTGGTCCTCAGATCTGGGGAACATCCTTATAACTGCAGCAGCCTCCATGCCCCCACTTGGGCCACTTTAATTTTTAGAGCATGCTATTGCACACTTTTCTTGCCACAGTTTCTCACTGTTTTCATTGTTGGCCATTTTCCTTGTTGCACACTGGTGGTAGTATTTGGACATAATTTCTACAACCAAATCTTTACCTGAGTCAGTACCAATAACAGATGCAACTCCACACAGAGATGTGTGACCCCTTTTCACCCAGGTCCCATCTACAGACACACACAGGTCAGTAACATTTGTAGGAGATTCACTGTCATTAATATATTGCCGGTGACGCCATAATATTCTAAGTTACTTAAGAGAAGGCTGTGATTCATACAGTGGAAGGCTTCTGACAGGTCACAGAAAATACCAGTAGCTTCTAATTTATTATATGAGGAATTAAGTACATTCTCACTGTACGAGTAAATAGTCTTCTCTGTATCGTAACCCTTAAGGAACCAAAACTATGACTTTGACAATATATTATTTGCTATCAGATGCTTTAGAAAAAGCTTAAACACATCCTTTTCAAATGTTTTTGAAAAAGCAAGCAAAAGTGAAACTGGTCGATAGTTCAACGGTATCTCTTTATCCCTTTTCCTGTAAAGAGGCTTAACTTCAGCATATTTTAGCCAGTCTGGAAATATTCCGCTGATAAGAGATTGATTATAAAATTAACTTAAGACAGAACTCAACTCGCATGAGCACTCTTTGATTAACTTTGTTAATACGTTATCTCACCCACTAGAATACTTAGATTTTAAGGATTTCATGATGGATGCTTCTTATTTGGAAGACATGAGTGTCATCTCCACTTTACTGAATTTATTTTTAAAGACGGGTCTCTTATACTCCATTGCACACTGCTCACCGAACCTGACATCCCCATGCTGTCAGTAACAGAAACAAAGTACTTGTTTAAGAGGTTTGCAGCACTTCATGCACTTGGTGTAGTTCTTCAGACTTTCCCGGCTATCTAATGACATCTTGGGTTGTCGGGTGTTCTGCCGGATATCAGCGTCGTACTTGCACTCGCTACCTTCATCAGGTGCGACCTGAGACTACCCCTCTAGTGGACCTTGTCCAGTATTTATGCCTGTGGTCTTCCCCCTTCACCAGGCGCTCCCTCCGGTGTCCGCGTCCGCTCGCTGCGATCTTCTGCAGCATTGCTGTTCCGTTTTCCGTCCTCTGCAGTCCTGGATGTTCTCTTTGTGCGGTCCGCGCGCGCCAGACACGCTCCTGAGTGTTCCATCTTCGACACCCCACCTTGCCTCCGGTTGAGAAACAGTCCACAAGTACATCCAAGTGATGTTAAGACTGTCCCTAGTACTTAAAATTTTGTAAGCCCCATCCCCAGTGTGCTTTAGTTCTAGGGGTGGAGGAAAAGCAGATTGAGCTGTTCTGGCTTTTACTGATATTCTGCATGATTAAGCTCTTTAGCTGTTATCCAATAACGGTTTCGCAGGTGACGCGCAAGAACGCATGCGCGGCGACATCTGGGCCTTTAACGCGCGTACCGGGCTTGCGGAGGAAGGTTCCACCTGGAAATAGGAGTGTGGAGTCCATTCCAAGTGGACAAGATGAGTGGGTGCCTCCAGAGCAGCGCCTTTCCGACAGCACGACGCCCCGCAGTGCCCGCGTGAGCGTGTGGACAGGAGGCGAAATGGGTAGCTGTACATAGGACGAAGGAATCGTCAGGTCGCGGGGCACTACCAAAGGAAGCTTGGTGTAGCATTTACCATTCGGCACAACCCCTATTCAACCAAAGAGAAATGAACCTGGTGAAAACGTTTCAGAACATTTCCTACTGCTGTGCGTTTTCGCTGTAGAGGCGAGTGCAACATGGAGTACAGTTTGGTTTAGTGCTGTTTGCCAGAACTTCACCCCATATTGGTCTGCAGTCGGTTTATTACTTGGTGTTTGTTACTGGTGCCGAGAGACTTGAGAAGAGTTATTGTTTGTGCTAAACTGCTTCCTTTCGCCGGCCGGTGTAGCCGTGCGGTTCTAGGCGCTTCAGTCTGGAACCGCGTGACCGCTACAGTCGCAGGTTCGAATCCTGCCTCGGGCATGGATGTGTGTGATGTCCTTAGGTTAGTTAGGTTTTAGTAGTTCTAAGTTCTAGGGTACTGATGACCACAAATGTTAAGTCCCATAGTGCTCAAAGCCATTTGAACCATTTGCTTCCTTTCATTAACTTGTTTATGTTATCGTGGGTTTCAATAAAGTCTTATTGGCTCCAGGTTTAATTTCAGTAATTTATTCTTTAGGTACCAGTATATATGGCCTTCCATGAACCATGGATCTTGCCGTTGATGGGGAGGCTTGTGTGCATCAGCGATGTAGATGGCCGTACCGTAGGTGCAACCACAACGGAGGGGTATCTGTTGAGAGGCCAGACAAACATGTGGTTCCTGGAGAGGGGCACCAGCCTTTTCAGTAGTTGCAGGGGCAACAGTCTGGATGATTGACTGAGCTGGCCTTGTAACACTAACCCAAACAGCCTTGCTGTGCTGGTACTGCGAACGGCTAAAAGCAAGGGGAAACTACGGCCGTAATTTTTCCCGAGGGCATGCAGCTTTACTGTATGGAAGCTTTCGAAATGTGGTGCTACAGAAGAATGTTGAAGATTAGATGGGTAGATCACATACTAATGAGGAGGTACTGAATAGAATTGGGGAGAAGACGAGTTTGTGGCACAACTTGACAAGAAGAAGGGACCGGTTGGTAGGACATGTTCTGAGGCACCAAGGGATCACCAATTTAGTACTGGAGGGCAGCGTCGAGGGTAAAAATCGTAGAGGGAGACCAAGAGATGAATACACTAAGCAGGTTCAGAAGGATGTATGCTGCAGTAGGTACTGGGAGATGAAGAAGCTTGCACAGGATAGAGTAGCATGGAGAGCTGCATCAAAGCAGTCTCAGGACTGAAGACCATAACAACAACAATAACAGCAGTATATATGGGGAGGATAGATTTGAAGTATACAGCTAGTCTGAACTTTCTCAGTATGTGCATCCGGTTTTAAGTGCTTTATTGTGTGAGTATTCTAACTTGTCGTAGCCGACGCTGTACCTTTTGCACGGTTCTATTTGATTAGGCTTATATCATGAGCACTGTTTCTCGCATGTTGTAACTTAGTTGTATTACAATTGTATCGCGTTTTTTAGGGTTAGTTGCTGCTAGTTTATTTTCAAGAATTAATAGCAACTGCTGTTAAATACAAGCATTAACTTGTTCTTGTTTGTGGAGTTTGAACTATTTACTAATATTGTGAAAGGTAGCTATAGATATATTTCTGGACGCGGGAAATGCAATGTTTAAACCTGTGAAATTCTGAAGAGCCATACGCTTTTGTGAACTGGTTATTGTGCATTCGAAAATTCTATTCTGTTTGTATGTTTTAGAGGTACCAGTGATGCCGCTATTTAACCAGTGTCCTGTAGAATGGCGCATCCAATACTGTGGACTGGTGTCGGGTTCTGACCACACTCGGTTGATTGGAAAAGGAAGATAACTGTACACCTGCCGGCATTTAAAATCGCATGGTTAACTTTTGGTCAACCATTTGTATCTCGTTATTTAATGAGCACAGTGCTCGTTTATTCTAATAAAACTGTTATTGTGCAAATGGTGTTTATTTGAAGGCCTAGCGCTACCGCTCACCAAACAACTAGCTCACAGGCTATTTCATTACTTTGAGATGACCGTCCAATACAACAATGATCTTCACAAGAATTCATACCTACACCCCGTACAGCTAGCAAAATCGGCTTTCCAGTGCAGTACCATTCATCTTACAGCTGTGTAGAGCATAGAGATTTCGCTCTCTTTCCGAGACCTTCGATTTCTGAGAGCACAACCGCTGACCACTACCACTTTCATCGCTATTCCGAAACATTCCTTAATGAATCAATTTTCGGCAAATGGCTGAAAATGGGCATCGATCTACTGAGAAATGTTGTAGCTGAGTTTGTTCCACAATCATCTGAGTTATGCAGTTAACTAGTTTCTAACGATCTGAGATCGCCTAAATACAGATGGTAGATGAAGCAAGTGTTTAACAGCCGCGTTATTTTTTTTTCTTTCTTTCTTCATCTTTACCAAACCACGTCAAATGGCTCTGAGCACAATGGTACTTAACATCAGAGCTCATCAGTCCCCTAGAACGTAGAACTCCTTAAACCTAACTAACCTAAGGACATCACGCACATCCATGCCCGAGGCAGGATTCGAACCTGCGACCGTAGCGGTTGCGCGGTTCCACACTGAAGCGCCTAAAACCGCTCGGCCACATCGGCCGGCCAAACCACATCAAGTCGCCCTGTGTAGAAAGCTGTTGCCAGGATAGAGGCAGGGGTGGATACAATTCTCACGTCTTGTTATTGTATCATCTTCAATCACAAAACTTCTATCCAAGGTACTGTGGCGCAAATATTATTTCCCGACAATAAATCTGTTTCTGTCCCGCTTATAAAGGAGTGACAGCTTGTAAACATCCCTTTACTATAAATGTGTCTTTCTGGTTACATCCAAAACAATATATCCCACTCATGATCGGCACTACACACACTGACAGCTTCACAACGCAGCTGTACATATTTTATACACTGTCCAATCACGTTAATGTGATCACTTGTCAAAAGCCTGAATAACCACCTTTTGCCGCGGGGAACACTGCGAGACGTGCAGGGAGAGATTCAATGAAGTTCTGGAAGGTACTGACAGGGTTGTGAGCCACGCATTCTCCAATGCCGTGGCCAGACTTGCTAGTTGTCTCGGTCGAGGACCCATGCCGCTTACAGCCCGACTGAGGCGGTCCCACAGATTCTAGACTGGGTTTAAATTCGTGGAGTTTGGTGGCTAGGGAAGTTCGGTAAACTCGTCGTGACGGTCTTCGAACCACGCATGTACACTGCGAACTGTGTGTCACGCTGCACTGTCCTGCTGGTAGGTGCCATCGTCCGCAGGAAAAACGAAAGGTATGTAGCGGTGGACATGGTCCCCATGGTTAAATACATGATTATCTTGTTCCGCTGTGCCTTCCAGAACGACGAAATCACTCAGGGAATCCCACAAAAAACATTCCCCACGCTATAACGCTCGCTCCTTCAGTCTGCAGCCTTCCGACGATTATTGCAGGGTGCTTTCAGATGTTTCACGCCGTACACACCAGCGGCCATCTCTGCGATCGAGCATTAAAAGTAGTTCTTCTGAAAACGCTACCTGACGTCACACAGTGGAAGTGCAGTTGCAGTACTGGTGCGCAAAAGTCAGCCCTCGTCACCGATGAACAACAGTCGCCTCCCGCTGTGGCGCACATTCAGCAGCGTTTGTTGGAAGGTCGTTGAGGAGACACTGTTGGTCACCTCTTGGTTCACCTGGGCTGTCAACTGCTCAACAGTTGCACCTCTATTCACCAGAACACATCTCCGCAACCGTCGTTCGCCCGCGTCTTGTATGGCCCGTGGTGCACATGTCATTTTTGCCATGCATGATATAGTTTAATCACGGCGTCAAGCGAACAGCTTACAAACTTACTCGTTTGGAAATACTTCCACACTCCCGAAAGCCGATGATCATGCCCTTTTGGACGTCAGATAAATCGCTGCAATATTTACCGCGTCCCGCGACAAATGTTAGTGGAGTCATCTCTCATCTGTGATTGGATACTGCACGTTGACGTCGAACATAGGTGGTGGTCATATTAATGTGACTGTGCCGTGGATTACCAGTCTTTTTCCGTAGCTTACACTTACTAATCTTGGAACTTCGAACATTTCGGATCTCACTGTCGGACGCATTTTATAGGTCGACATATGAACGTTTCTTAATTTTCCTAAGTGCCATGTCGTAACTGCCTCACTGCACATACGTGTTCGAGCAACGTGCACAATACTGATGAGCCGTATTCGCGAGAATGGCAGTTCAGATCCCCCTCCGGCCATCGTCATTTAAATTTTCCTTGAATCCGATAAATCGCTTAAGATGAATACCGGGATGGTTCCATTGAAAGGTCACGGGCGATTTTCTTCCTCATTCTTCCCCAGTCTTTGCGTTCTGTATTTAATAACTGCATAGTCAAAGGGTTATCAGACTCTACTTTTCCTTCACCTTGTTAAGGCTGCACTTGCTGAAGTAACCCTATGAGACTATTAGCGTCATCTCACTTCAACACTACCACTCATAATCCGTAACGTATCGGTGTGAATGGAGTCCTATACCGTAGTGAGGTGACATAAGCAATTACATCATAAAAAAGTGCATACAGTACGCCTGAGAGACATACAGGACTGGAAGAACTTTCTAATAGATCTTTTGTAAATCTGACAATATTAACTAATAAAACACTGCTGTTTTTCCTTGCCTCACAAATTTTATTATGTTTTCTGCACAACCTAGATTTCCGGTTATAAGATTTTCAAGTACATTATTGATTCCAAAGATGATAAAAGAAAGATGAACATGATGATAAGGCAGAGATTAAAACTCATCTTCTTAATGTATCGACCCTTGGCGTAATGTAAAATTACTTCAATGATTATTCTTACAAATTACATATGTAATTACACAATTCAACAATTACACTAACATAACTAAACACTCTTAGGAATGAAGCTACGCATCAGCCTAGAACCTTTTTTTCTCATGAACTAAGGCCCAAAGTTTTACTTCTATCTAGGAGTTGTGGTACTGTCTGAAAGAGGTGAATAACTGAGTTTGGTTTGCTCATTTAATAATAAGTGTGTGGATATATGCAGCTGTATTTTAATTTCTAGAATCTCTAACTGGCTGAGTTTTGCTCCCTTTTCCTCAGTGTATCATTCTTCTACATCTACTACGTATTTGTGGTTTTTGTTAAGACAATGTTCCACAAAGGCTGAATCAGGCTTCTTCAATCTCCAGCTTCTATGATGTACTTTAAAATGGGCTTATAATCCGAAACCTAGGTTGTGCAACAGCCATAATAAAATTGGTGAAACAAGGTAAGAAAACAGTGTTTGTTTATTTACTTTACAATTTTCACCAATAACTCAGAGTTGATTCAGTTAAAATGTGATAATGTTGCCTAACATTGTCCAGTATTCACTGATCGAGTAAACTCATCATTTTTGTTTTGTCCTTAATATCGATGCCAGTAGTTTATTAAAGGAACTGCCATGCGAATACCATCAATTTATACCTCTCTCCCTTGGAACTTCAATTACTTTGTCCCGTTGGTGACGAAACGCAAATTAGGTAAGGATGCATGAAATTATCCAACATTTTTATTAATTAGTGCTCAGTAAAGAAATTCATATTGACACCAACAGTATGTTTATTCTGTGGAAAGTGCATTATTATCACAAAGACGAATGATTCACATATGAAAATTGTGAATTAATTGAAACATTCAGTGGTTAATAAAGAACCTCTTTAGATTTTCGTTTGCATGATAGAGATCGTAAACACATGACTACTATCTGTCACTAATTTATGTCATTATATTTACGAAAAATATACTTTCTGGGACTATAAAAGAAAGTATTTTTTTATTATTCAGGTACAATATTATTTCAGAAACCTATATTCGTCCTTGCTCAGTTATTTACTGTACAGTCAAAAGTAGTGAGATAGATACAAAGGCATTGTCAGATACTTAGGTACAGTTTTATTCCGGATAATGATATTTTCAGTTTTAAGGTCTTTTTTCAGTTCCCTGTGGTTTCAGTTCTTAAACTGATAGTGTTTACAGCTATTCTATATAATCACTAATGTTCCCCTTAATGCACACCGCAATTCGTCTGATGTATTCCTACAATGCATTTGTTATCCACATATTTTAACTTCTTAGGCAGGTCCTTACTGTGACACTGATTACTGTGTCACCTCATATTCTCGAGCTATTCCTGTAGATACAAAATTGGATTCAGATATCAAACATTTGATAAGAAAGACAGGTGCTGAAAGTATCAACCAGATTGTGTAGATTTTACCAGAGACAAAGGGGATGGCAAAAAAACATGAATTAAATGTACGAACAGTACTGTCTAGATTTAAGCAATGAGCAAGGGCGTAACGACCGTACTGTATATGGTTTGATACCGGTTTGCGGAATTATCAGTGCAGAGGACAGAATGTCATTTTCCCTCATTAAGAAAATCACCTCAGAGGACAGAACGTTAATATTAAGATAATCACTTCAGAGGACAGCACATTGTTTTTCCCATTTCACTGTAAAGCCCATGCTGTAAACATTAGAAAAGAGAAACATTCATTGCTAAATTATTGTGCTGTGACCATTTGTAACCATATCATATTTTATCAATGACTTATGTTTGCGTCAGCACTACAAATATTTTTGACCATTCTCTCACATCACACATTACGTTATTAATTGTCAGTATAGGACCTGATATTCTATCCTGAGCAACTACGATAACAGATGAGTGAGCCGTGCTTTGGCTTGCGTGGTGCTCTTTGTAGGTTTCCGCCCTCTGTTGGAGGCTGACGGTATCGTGTAGTTGGCATGGTTGCGGTTGTTTGTCTTCTTCTCGTGTTGACTGGCGCCACTCGGTTTCGCAAGCGTTGCCTGTCCGCTAGTGGCAGCAGCGACGGTTGTCGATATGTAGTAACTGTTGCCCTTTTTTTGGGGCGATCTCGTTGTTTTTCCGGGTCGTGTGAATGTGCCAGTTCCGTTGGGGACTCAGGAGGAGCCAGGTCTGCACAGTGCGAGAAAACGCCGGGACTGCTGGTGGCACGCATGGACTGACGGATGGAAGGCCTGTGGTCATGAGGGTGCACGACGTCGTCGTAAACCGGATCCAGCAAGCTTAAGATGAGTGCATTTGAATCCAAGTAGAGCGGAGTCAGTCACCGGTGTGGGCTCAGTAGTACGTATGTGATATTAGGACAGATTATCATGGCGCTGTTATGTGCAGTTTGGTGGATCTGGGTATCGCTTAGTACTTCAAGACCCTATTGTGTTGAAAGCATTTGGCTCAGTGATTAGACGGTGTGGTTACTCAACTGTGAATTAATAAAGCACTGAAGAGATTTGTTTCATTTTGCCAACCGTCGTCAGAGTTCTCTCAGTGAGTTCAGTGTGCTTTTGTGTGCCTAATGAATTTGATGTCACTCATTTGGTATTTGGTTTTGGCTCGCTTTGCGACTGTTTCCGCAAAAACTTGTGGTTGCTGATCCTGCATGGTTACATTTCGGTTTTGCCTCGCACGCAAGTCGATTAAGGTTTTAGTTACTGTTAGTTTGTCTGGGGTTCTGTACTGTGACTTGTTTGTTAAGATTTTCGGGTTTGTGGAATCGGACGGATATCTGGTAGTGGCTCCTTTCTCGTTCCGGGTGCTCTAAATACTGTATTCTGGGGACGTAGTGCAGACCGCTGGTTCCGGCTTTGGCGTGTTGTTCCATCGTTGGACTTGGTTTATCGGACGTCAGGTAGCTTCAGCAATATTATCATTAATCATTCGTTAGACTGCCACTAGTCTGAGTTACCATCTTGTGAAGTAAATGCAACACCTGGCTGCCTATCTCTTCGCTCGCGAAAGTGTTTGTTGCCGGACCTTCTCAGAGGTCGATTCCTGGAGCACCGTCTGTGACTGGTCCTTGTGTTTTATTATTGTATTATTTATTGCCATACCTTGTGATGCCTACATTAAAGGTTATGTATGTCTAATACTTCCGGTCGCCTTCTGCAATAATTTTAGCAGTGTAAGGATTGTGTTACAAGGTTACCATCGTCTCATTTCACCTGTTCGGTGGTCAGTCGCTTGTTTCTTTTAATTAGCCTTTGCTTGTATTTGCTGTTTTACAGCAGGTTTCTGAATTTTTTATATAATAGCCGTTCCTGGTGTGTAAGGCATTCAGCCGTCATTGTGCTCATTTGCTTTAAAAAAATAATTCGATATTTGTATTTTTAGCAGTAAGCGTTAAAACCTTATTTACTGTGATTCCTGGCGTCTGATATCTTCTGCTGTTTCCAGAAAGATTTTCACTCTGCAGCGGCAAAGGTCCCGAGTTCGAGTATCGGTCCGGCACACAGTTTTAATCTGCCAGGAAATTTCACCTTCTGCTGTGTTTGTAGCCACTTTTATTATTTCAATACCTGCAAGTTGGAAATTTCAGCAAGTTCTCAAACATTCTTAATTTATTGACATTCTTGGCGTGTAAGGTCTTCAGCCGTGATCAAAGGGGCTTGTTTCTTTTAAGGTTATTTATATCTGTATTTTATGGTGATTTACTAAATTGTAACGCACTGAAAACACTATTATTTTCACAGTTGTTGATCCCTTCATTAGTAACGTGTGATATTTTTTATTTATTTTTCAGTCTGGAATTACTGTTTTAAAAATAAATGTGTGTAACTGTAAAAGGCAACCAATAGTAACTGATTACGACACTGTCCACATTAGTAACCGAATCTAGCCCTCCCTTGACCATCAGGTTTCAACGAGATTTGTTTGACAATTGTATTTCTATCACGATTATGATCAGTTGGTTGTCATGCGTATGAAAAGTAGGAATTAACCTGTTTCGTATTGTGGTATTTTGTTTAAGTGTAACTGAGCCGTATGCTAATTGCAGTCAGGAAATTTCCGAGAATTCCTAAACGGTTTGTACTCTGTGTACTTCGTTAAATCAAGAAAAGAACTATTTATTCTAGGATTCCACACATGTAGACTCACAAATTCTCTTAAATGTGTACGTCTACAATTAATCTCGTGGGCCAGCTTTGATAATTCACTTATCATCTATTACCTGCACTGCAAAAGCAATTGGGTATAACATTTCAGTTCCAGCGAGCTCTGTTCAGCGAGTATCCGGTTATTATAGGCTAAGGACTCGTCGTATTGGCTGAACTGCCATCGGCATTGGTTAAAGAGGCTCTTCCCACATAATGTCTCGTATTTCACAGATAATGTTGCAAATTATATTTTTAAATAGTGTAAACTCCTCTGGAACGCATTCTCTACGTTGCCATCAAAACGTACACGTGCGCTTATTCGAGTTAATCACTAACGAAATCCGTCGTAAGTAGTCCACTAATGCGTCTTACGTGTAGCGTCTGCTGTGAGTTATAGGCGCTTCGCCCGACACTCTGGCTACACTGTTTGCATACATTCCTTAACGCTGAACCAGATGGCTGTGGCGGCGAAGCTCATTACTCATGGTAATTGAATGTTTGTTTCCCGCAAAGAACAAAATGACTTCGGCCGATACTTCCTCTTAACAACCCACTGTCCACGGAACATCAATTTTACTGCCCTTTTTTGTTACAGCGGCGTGTATACCGTTAGCAATCATAGGCAAAGCAGCGGCGCAGAAACCCACCGGAAGGTCAGAAGGCACACAGTACTTAGTAACGGCTGCCTCTCTGTGGATTACGACGCTAGGTGTGTATGTTGTGGATCCACATACTTCTCCCCTACTTGGAGAGGCAAACTGTTCTGTCGATAGTGTTGCTCACTGACGGCAACAGTATTCGGTACGTCATTAACATGGTAAGCAGCTTTAAGTCTGTAGCAGCTATGGATGTCATTTCAACTATTACACATGGACGTCAACGTCTTCAGAAATTGTAATGAAAGTCAGTAAAACGGTAATGACTGATCTGTAAAGTACAGAGTGATTATAATTAAAGTTAAACTTTCAAAACGCTTTAGAAGTAACACCACTGGTCAGAATGACGCCAAATTGCAACTGAATATTATCGGAGAAGGGGGAAAACGTATGGCAGAAGAAAAATAAATAGCTACAAAATGTAGCAATAGATGGCGCTGTAAGCATCATAATTTAATAATGGTCGACTTTAAACAAACTGTGCCTCTCAGTGTGCGTAGCTGCACTGGTGTGATACTATTCGTTACGTAAGCTCATCCACCACGCCAAGGTCATATAACATCGCATGGAAAAATCTGTTTTTCATGGTTCAAATGGCTCTGAGCACTATGCGACTTAACTTCTGAGGTCATCAGTCGCCTAGAACTTAGAACTAATTAAACCTAACTAACCTAAGGACATCACACACATCCATGCCCGAGGCAGGATTCGAACCTGCGACCGTAGCGGTCGCTCGGTTCCAGACTGTAGCGCCTAGAACTGCACAGCCGCTCCGGCCGGCGTTTTTAATGGTCCCGAGGCCAAAAATCGCATAAAAGGCATCAATATCATCGGTTTTTAATTGTCCTTAGGCCAAAAACCGAATAAAAAGCATCAATCATATTGGTCTTTAATTGCCCTGAGGTCAAAAACCGCATAAAAAGCATCAATCGACATCAAATCTGATTATTAATTTCCGTGTGACTGGCGCAAAACATGTTCAGTATGCTGTCCACCATTTTCTGCGACAAGCTGAAATCGAGAAATAGCATGTTCAACAACTGATCGAAGTGTTTACGGGGTCACATTCAGAATGTGTCACGCAACGCGTGCCTTCAATGCAGCCAAGTTTGCAGGCGGAACCTTGAACACAACATCTTTCAGATAGCCCCACAGCCGGAAGTCACACGGATTAAGATCAGGTGATTGGGACGGCCGGGCTGTTGGGAAATGGCAGCTAATAATTCTAGCATTTGCGAAACGTCGCTTCAGCAGCTGTTTAACTGGATTTTCAATGTGCGGATGAGCACCATCATGCATAGACATGATCCCATCCACACATCCTGGCTATTTGAGAGCTGGAATGACGTGGTTGCGCAAAAGACACCCATAGCGCTTATCAGTGACGCTGCAGGTAGCAGGACCGGAAGCACCTGTCTCTTCGAAAAAATATGGCGCTATGATAAATGATGCTGTAAACACTCACCACACAATGAACTTTTTAGGATGAAATGGTACTGGTTGACTTGCGTGTGGATTTTCCGTTGTCAGTATTCGACAATTCCGTGTATTGACATATCCTGTCAGTTGGAAGTGGGCTTCGCATGTCTACAAAATCTTTCACTGCCGATCATTGTCTACTTCCATGCGGCAAGAAATCCTAAATTAAAGGTCTCTCTTGCTGGCAGGTCAACAGGAAGCCACTCGTACTCATGGGTAATTATGAGTGGACACCACAGAAGGTTGTTTCGTAGGATTTCACGCACTATGCTCACGGGTATGTCCAATGTGCGGGCAATTCTCCGTGCACTACACGTTTGCACACCACCACTCGTCTCCTGCATTGCTGTGGCCACTGCTTCCACTGATGTCAAATCAATTCGTTTCTTCCCCCTACCAGGTTACAAAGCAAAAGAACCCGTCTTTTCGAATTTCTGGATCATTTTCTCCAGATCCACGGCAGTCATCGGACCAACGCCTTTTTTCAAACCCTTCAGTGTCCGGAACTTCTGCAGAGCGACGTGTGCACAGTCATCATTCCTGTGATACAGCTTAACAAGCAGAGCGCGATCCTGCATCGAAACAGCCATGGCGAACATCGCAGACACGAAAGGAGGAAAAGCCGTGTACCCGGCCTGTTTATACCAACTTCAATGGGTCATGCGCATGACAGGTGCTTTCACTTATGTATTCTGATACATACAGCGCCATCTATTGATCAATTTTCACACTATTTTTTTTTCTTCTGCCAGGCGTTTTCCCCCTTCTCCGATAGCATTCTGTTGCAATTTGACGTCATTCTGGCCTGTGCTGTTATTTATACAGCGGTTTGGAAGTTTAACTTTAATTATGATCGCCCTGTATATTCCAGGGACTGTACAGCTCTAAACAAAAGCGACAAACCTCACCCAATAATGTGATGAATTGCTTAAAACGCAGGTTTCCGAAAGGAGGGGCAAGAAACCACGTGTCACTATTGCGATGTCCCTTTCTCAAGCTACTAATAAACATTAGCACGCCAGTGTGACATCAGTTCCTACAAAAACGCCGCGGCAAAATCCCTGTACTTATCTTGTTCTGTCATACTTGTGTGTTCGTCTCTAACGACCTAAGTATCAACGGAACACTTAACGTATTTTTAAGAAGTAACTCTGCATTTGTTTTGTGTAGAAACACAAACCATTGCCCAGACTATGATGTCATATGCTCATTATTTGCTTTTTTTCGAGATGATTGTCATCGATGTTACACGCAATCAATTCGTGAAATATTACATATGTGACATCAGCCTCACTCTGCGATCGATGATACTGTCAGAAATAATTTGAAAGTGCAAAAGAGTCTTTTTATGAGCAGCATGGTCACTGTTCCCTTCACAGTGCACTGTAAACTTTATTCTGATCTAGCGAAGTGGGTTCGATAATGAGACAGTTATTACCTTCCATGATGCCATCTGGCGTATTTAATAGGCCTGCGAGGTATCACTGATCTATTCGCAGGACTATTAGACTACAGCTTGTGAGATAGACTTTGCAGGGCATCCACTGTTGTGCCTTCTGTACTCTCTTGGTCAACGTTTCCCCTGTTACTTTGAACTGAAGCCTCGCACACCGCATAAAATTCTAGGGGCACCGTGGGTCATTTTCACATACCCTGTCGTCTGTATCTTCACTTGTACTCTGTTTCCTTGCCTCGTTGGTGTCATATGCAGCTTTTGTGGCGAAGATTTTCGTACCACCTCCGGGTTGAGGCACGGCAGAAACACAGTGTCCGAATTACTGACAAGGGGAGGCCGCCAATTGTGAAATTCAGATTCGCTTCATACTGCGCATAATAAAAGCTCATGGCCAGAGGTGTAATGTGGCAAAGCACCAAGATGCACTTCTCAGCCGTTGTCGAGAAAATCGACAGTTAAAAGAAACCGTTGTGGTGAAATACTCTCTACGATTAGTATTTTTACACAGCGTCGTGGCGCAGCGGTAGGCGCTCGGGTTTGTAATCCAAAGGGCGCCAGATTGAATCTCGCACCATGCAATTTTTTTTTAGTATTTGTTTTTTGTAATTTCCTGGAAATTGAAATAAGAACACCGTGAATTCATTGTCCCAGGAAGGGGAAACTTTATTGACACATTCCTGGGGTCAGATACATCACATGATCACACTGACAGAACCACAGGCACATAGACACAGGCAACAGAGCATGCACAATGTCGGCACTAGTACAGTGTATATCCACCTTTCGCAGCAATGCAGGCTGCTATTCTCCCATGGAGACGATCGTAGAGATGCTGGATGTAGTCCTGTGGAACGGCTTGCCATGCCATTTCCACCTGGCGCCTCAGTTGGACCAGCGTTCGTGCTGGACGTGCAGACCGCGTGAGACGACGCTTCATCCAGTCCCAAACATGCTCAATGGGGGACAGATCCGGAGATCTTGCTGGCCAGGGTAGTTGACTTACACCTTCTAGAGCACGTTGGGTGGCACGGGATACATGCGGACGTGCATTGTCCTGTTGGAACAGCAAGTTCCCTTGCCGGTCTAGGAATGGTAGAACGATGGGTTCGATGACGGTTTGGATGTACCGTGCACTATTCAGTGTCCCCTCGACGATCACCAGTGGTGTACGGCCAGTGTAGGAGATCGCTCCCCACACCATGATGCCGGGTGTTGGCCCTGTGTGCCTCGGTCGTATGCAGTCCTGATTGTGGCGCTCACCTGCACGGCGCCAAACACGCATACGACCATCATTGGCACCAAGGCAGAAGCGACTCTCATCGCTGAAGACGACACGTCTCCATTCGTCCCTCCATTCACGCCTGTCGCGACACCACTGGAGGCGGGCTGCACGATGTTGGGGCGTGAGCGGAAGACGGCCTAACGGTGTGCGGGACCGTAGCCCAGCTTCATGAATACGGTTGCGAATGGTCCTCGCCGATACCCCAGGAGCAACAGTGTCCCTAATTTGCTGGGAAGTGGCGGTGCGGTCCCCTACGGCACTGCGTAGGATCCTACGGTCTTGGCGTGCATCCGCCCGTCGCTGCGGTCCGGTCCCAGGTCGACGGACACGTGCACCTTCCGCCGACCACTGGCGACAACATCGATGTACTGTGGAGACCTCACGCCCCACGTGTTGAGCAATTCGGCGGTACGTCCACCCGGCCTCCCGCATGCCCACTATACGCCCTCGCTCAAAGTCCGTCAACTGCACATACGGTTCACGTCCACGCTGTCGCGGCATGCTACCAGTGTTAAAGACTGCGATGGAGCTCCGTATGCCACGGCAAACTGGCTGACACTGACGGCGGCGGTGCACAAATGCTGCGCAGCTAGCGCCATTCGACGGCCAACACCGCGGTTCCTGGTGTGTCCGCTGTGCCGTGCGTGTGATCATTGCTTGTACAGCCCTCTCGCAGTGTCCGGAGCAAGTATGGTGGGTCTGACACACCGGTGTCAATGTGTTCTTTTTTCCATTTCCAGGAGTGTATTTCCCGGCAATCATTTGCAACAATTATGCATATTATAAGTTATTGAAAGTCGTTTGTCGTGGAAAAACTGGCGACTTCGAACATCATTATGTTTTCGGCAAACGAAGTTGTATTTCACAAATGTTATTAATTGTCTTCATAATGTTAACCACGTATAGTTAACGGAAGACGTAGAAACGATATTCCGAAACGAATACGTATAGCGTAAGTCAAGCGTTCGAATTAGAATAGAGACCCCAGGAACACAAATTTGCTGTGGCAGGTATGAAATATAAACTCCGTTACTCGCTCGTTACACTTGAAGGACAGATGTTGAATGGGCCGAAACGAGCCGCCGCATAACAGCGTAGTTGCGTGCTAACTTCGAAAGAAGGTAGATGCGGTCCCTAGCTCAACTTATAATATCGTCGAAAATCAGTGCGGACGGGAGAGCTTTGGTACACCCTGTTAAAAAAACGGAGAAATGGAGGCGGTACAATTGGAGAGCGATCTGCCTTCACCAACATGCATAAGCAATTCATTAATAGTTTATATATATATATATATATATATATATATATATATATATTTGAATTACAAAAAACAAATACTAAAAAAAAATTGCATGGTGAGAGATTCAATCCGGCGCCCTTTGGATTACAAACCCGAGCGCCTACCGCTGCGCCACGACGCTGTGTAAAAATACTAATCGTAGAGAGTATTTCACCACAACGGTTTCTTTTAACTGTCGATTTTCTCGACAACGGCTGAGAAGTGCATCTTGGTGCTTTGCCACATTACACCTCTGGCCAAGAGCTTTTATTATGCGCAGTATGAAGCGAATCTGAATTTCACAATTGGCGGCCTCCCCTTGTGAGTAAATACCCTCCGGACCGTAACAACGCTCCCACTTGGTACATATTCAGGCACACACCAGATACGATCGACCAGTATCACCAATTTAAAATATATATCTTCCTCCATTGAGATGGAAGCATGATCATGAACTTACGTACAGTATTCACCGAAACAGAACTTCTCAAGTAGCCAGTAATTCAAATTACGCGTACACGGCCTCCTAGTTATTCCCACTTTTCCGCTCTGCAATACACCTCACAAGCTCCCTAATATCTTCTTCAGTACGTACTCACCGATTCCCTAATATCTTGTTCAGTACACACTCATCGATTCCCTAATTACCAGTCCTTACGAATCCCACTGATTCACTGATATGTTAAAACAATTTGATCGTAAACTACAATAGCACCCCGTCCTTACCTATGAACCTCTAAGGGCTACAGATACCAACCGGACGAACGTGGATATCATATAGATTTATAAAACTGTTCATCACCATTCTACGAATTTCGACATTCTCAGAATATTACAATAATTCAATTCCTGAATTCTGAACTGGGAGGGGGCTAGGATCTGGGAGTAGTAAGGTGCTGAGCGCAAATAAACTAACATCTGAAAGAAAATTTATTTATTTACAACAGAGGTCGGTTATTAATAGACAAAAGCAAGTACCAAAATGTTATCGGAAGCTTCTCAAACAACAATTTCAGAAATAGACGTCAGCAGGTAACTGACAATGAATGGCGACAGGAAGGGCATCCGGCCACCCCTTAAAATTAACATGCCACATCCGATTAACCATGGCCGACCCTGCTTTACCGCGGGACAAGGCTCAAGAAAGAGAGGGAGGTAATTGACAATGAAAATAATATTCTCCTGTGACAGACAGAACAGACTTTATACCAATGAATACCAAACCACATAGGTGAAGGAATTAACAGTAGTAAATTTACATACACGGTTATGAACAGGCCAGAGGAATGTTATCCAATTAATATGTACAGCAGAAAATTTAAAGGAATTATTTATTTCTTTTAACAACACGTATGAAAGTATGCTCTAAACATATAATAAAATATGCATCTGTAAAGGATACAGCGTAAATTGTAATATCAATAATTACCAAAACGTGTAGATAGAATTACTGTAAAAATTAAAATAAACTACATACAAGACGGTAAATCAATTCGAGGGAATTGTTGTCCCACTACTTTGTACAATTATGGAAAGTAGAAAATTTGAAATTTCCACTTCTGTGAAGAACAGGTTTGCTTCAAGAAATATCTGTCGCACAAATGGGAACAGAGTTTTAAAACTTTATATAAACGGCTGTGAAGCAGCCTAAGGGAATTACTATTTCACTAACATGTGTAACCATAAAAAACAGAAAATTTAAAATAATGTACACGTCTGCGCAGCAGACTGAGGGCTTTACCACCCACTTTTGTGAGCTACCAAATTCAAAGCAACTGACGGGCCTAGAGCACATGAATTAATCAGCTACAGTAACGACTCAATTTGGGCTGACCCACCCAGGCAGTTGTTCGGTAAATTCTATAATATACGAACACACTACAAATTAAATTTACACAGCAAGTGAATGTCAGGCTGTACGCGGATCCCCAACTATAACAGAAACTTGAGGGTACACAATTGAATTCATTTGCTCTTAGTACGAAAAGTAAGTGCATATGCATCGCCTGCTAGACCATGTTCTTTTTTTAAATTCCCACATACTCATTTCCTGGAGTTGAATTTATTTGTTTCTAATTTATTGTCATATTGAAATGTTTCTAAGTTATACTAAAAGAATCTGATGGGCCTGAGTAATATTTTTATTAATATTCTTAAAGCGCTGTAACAGTTTATCTGTATCAGTTACAATTACTTACATACAATGTACACAAATAATTATATTAATGCGCTTGTAAGTTGCAGTTCTTCATGTTGTAAGAGTCATCAAGTACAGTTCCTTGGATTACTACATCCTGAATGTTCACAGTAAAAGCAATTATAAGCTATATTTTGACAAGCAGTTATTATACGCTATTCACAAAATCTTACTTTTTTCTTAGTTCAAAACATGTCATATGAAAGAAGCAATAAGGATGACAGTATTTTCTCCACATATGTCATTTTTGTACTTCAAACATATAGTGGTGCTTATCCTATGTCTGTCATATGGGAAACATTTGCACTTCTTTCTCTTTCCCGATTTAGCTAATTGCATCTGTTTTGAGGTATCTTCTTGACCGCTAATTTGCTTCTAAAGCGTCTCTTCTCGCAGCCGCATACTAGTGAAGAAGTTGTTAACAACACTTATGGATAATCCTTCTATACTTTTAGCAAGATCTTGCACTACACAAAATCAAAAATTTTTCGAAATACGTTCATGCAGTTTCTTCCCGTGTACACAATTACGTGTAAAGTACACTCCTGGAAATGGAAAAAAGAACACATTGACACCGGTGTGTCAGACCCACCATACTTGCTCCGGACACTGCGAGAGGGCTGTACAAGCAATGATCACACGCACGGCACAGCGGACACACCAGGAACCGCGGTGTTGGCCGTCGAATGGCGCTAGCTGCGCAGCATTTGTGCACCGCCGCCGTCAGTGTCAGCCAGTTTGCCATGGCATACGGAGCTCCATCGCAGTCTTTAACACTGGTAGCATGCCGCGACAGCGTGGACGTGAACCGTATGTGCAGTTGACGGACTTTGAGCGAGGGCGTATAGTGGGCATGCGGGAGGCCGGGTGGACGTACCGCCGAATTGCTCAACACGTGGGGCGTGAGTTCTCCACAGTACATCGATGTTGTCGCCAGTGGTCGGCGGAAGGTGCACGTGCCCGTCGACCTGGGACCGGACCGCAGCGACGGGCGGATGCACGCCAAGACCGTAGGATCCTACGCAGTGCCGTAGGGGACCGCACCGCCACTTCCCAGCAAATTAGGGACACTGTTGCTCCTGGAGTATCGGCGAGGACCATTCGCAACCGTATTCATGAAGCTGGGCTACGGTCCCGCACACCGTTAGGCCGTCTTCCGCTCACGCCCCAACATCGTGCAGCCCGCCTCCAGTGGTGTCGCGACAGGCGTGAATGGAGGGACGAATGGAGACGTGTCGTCTTCAGCGATGAGAGTCGCTTCTGCCTTGGTGCCAATGATGGTCGTATGCGTGTTTGGCGCCGTGCAGGTGAGCGCCACAATCAGGACTGCATACGACCGAGGCACACAGGGCCAACACCCGGCATCATGGTGTGGGGAGCGATCTCCTACACTGGCCGTACACCACTGGTGATCGTCGAGGGGACACTGAATAGTGCACGTACATCCAAACCGTCATCGAACCCATCGTTCTACCATTCCTAGACCGGCAAGGGTACTTGCTGTTCCAACAGGACAATGCACGTCCGCATGTATCCCGTGCCACCCAACGTGCTCTAGAAGGTGTAAGTCAACTACCCTGGTCAGCAAGATCTCCGGATCTGTCCCCCATTGAGCATGTTTGGGACTGGATGAAGCGTCGTCTCACGTGGTCTGCACGTCCAGCACGAACGCTGGTCCAACTGAGGCGCCAGGTGGAAATGGCATGGCAAGCCGTTCCACAGGACTACATCCAGCATCTCTACGATCGTCTCCATGGGAGAATAGCAGCCTGCATTGCTGCGAAAGGTGGATATACACTGTACTAGTGCCGACATTGTGCATGCTCTGTTGCCTGTGTCTATGTGCCTGTGGTTCTGTCAGTGTGATCATGTGATGTATCTGACCCCAGGAATGTGTCAATAAAGTTTCCCCTTCCTGGGACAATGAATTCACGGTGTTCTTATTTCAATTTCTAGGAGTGTATATGCAGATGTGGCATTACACAAACAAAATCTTTATGCCATACTTGGCAGCTTTAGTGGGCATATACTGGACAAAGCCGCATCTTCCACGGAGTGGGAGTAACTGATTGTTAACTGTGAGGGTATCATTCTGTTTTTACAAACGTAAACAGCTCCCATACATAGCGAAAATCTGCAAGTTCATCGTCTACAGATCGAGCTTCACTGGTGCACTTGTCAGCGAATCTAATTATTCTCCTCATATCCAATCTATTTAGTAACATTATGGCCTCATACGTAGGATTTGCCTTTACATCCAAGAGTAATTCTGTTACAGGGACATCCCAACTCTTCTCACCACCAGCAGGCAGCAAAAGACCAAGAAAAACTTACAGTTCAACAAGTGAAACGTTTTTCCAAGTTTCACCACATGAAAGGGCCACGCTAAAGAAGGTATTCTTTATTTGCAAGTGTTGACTTCCTCGTCTATTTCCTGAGTGACAACATTTTCAAAATTAACTGCAGTTGCGAGTACTGACTCTTATTTTGCTTGATGAAGCCATAATAAAATAAGTGTCATTTTAACAACAGCTGATGCTAAATCGAGCAGGTAATGATGGTAAAAATACCGGTAGTGCGGCAACAAACAATCTAACCATGACGTTGACAACAGCAGCGCAGAACAACAAAACTGTGAACAGTGAAGTATGTGATTACAAAAAGCTCAAATGTATACCGACAGCTCTAATAAATAAAGGTAATTTCTATTAGTTTTGCTCTCATACTACTATTACCATTTGTTGCTGCTGCTGTAGGAGCTACTGCTGCTTATACCACCACTGCCTATAGTATAGTTATTATGAATTAATAGCTCCTCCTAAAAAAAATGTAGACGTCAATATGGAATAGAGGACACGTACAGATGCAAGGGCGCTTCTGAAGCTCGCCGTATGCATTAATGGTGTTTCTGCAAACCTATTGAAATAAGCAAAAAACCTGCAAAGCAATTTAGCTCAGACTTGGTTAGAGGAATGCCAAAGGGTGAGCGAGAGAATAATGGAGAGGCATTTGCAATTAAATCAAGAATTGCAGGAAAATTTAAAAGGTAAGCCGTTCAAGGGCACTGAGGCTCTTTATATGCATTGTATAGTTGAATACAGGAAATATCAGACACTGAAGCGTTAATTTGGAAAACACATAGGCCGTCTGAATCTGATACCCCCTTACAATTAAATAATTATTTGATTTAGATAGATTATTATCGCGAGGGTGCTGATCATAGCAAAGGACTCGGCCAAATACGATCAGTAGAACGATGCAAATCAGTTTACTGTCAAATAACAAAGGACACTCAGAAGTGACTGCAGAAAGGGGAGTTGTCTCGCGAATCACGACCAACACGGATTGCGCATCAGAAATGGTGTCCACCATTGTTCCTGTATCTGCCCAAAGCGAATCATGGACGGTGGTGTCATGCGGCCACGTCCACCAACGAAGGCAATACGAAGAAGCCCCAAGTCCAACTCAAGAATATGATTGTCACCGCGTAGGCATAACAAAGTTGGAACTCCCTAGTAGGCGAAGGCTCGGCCCGTAATACAAACATAATGAACGACTGCTACAGAAAGTATGTGAAGGCGAAGAATTTTCTCTCTCCTCAGAAGTCTTTTCTGGAGGAGGATGAGGAGGAGATTGGTGTTTAACGTCCCGTCGACAACGAGGTCATTAGAGACGGAGCACAAGCTCGGATTAGGGAAGGATGGGGAAGGAAGTCGGAAGTGCCCTTACAAAGGAACCATCCCGGCATTTTCCTGGAGTGATCTAGGGAAATCACGGAAAACCTAAATCAGGATGGCCGGAAGCGGGATTGAACCGTCGTCCTCCCGAATGCGAGTCCCGTGTGCTAACCACTGCGCCACATCGCTCGGTGCCTTTTCTGGAGCACCGGCTACTTTAGTATTGCCAATGAAGAAATAATAATACAATAACTAGATGTGTTTTTAAAGTACAGTTTATTGATGGACAGTACAAAATGTACATATACGTTAATAAAAACGGTGTTCACAAATTCGAAGTTAGTTTAAAAAATTTAGACAATCTTTACTGAAAATACCTGTTATACAGATACTTCAGAAATTTAAGACCAAGAACATTGTGGTCCGGAAAGAAGTTCAGCTGTTCTGGATTCCTTTAGTTACGGTTGTTTGTGATAGGTCGAGACTGATCTCTAAAATATGGGGGAAAATATGTCAGTTGAATTTTGCTGTCGATGCCATGTTAATACCTGAACACTGGAGAGCGACACAAGCATCCTAATAAGTTTGGAACTAGCTATCTCTCCTCGCTTCTTATATCTCAGAACTATCATTCTTCTGCATTCGCTTGTACCATCATACTTTTTCACTGTACATGTTTTCTGCAAATGTACACCTATTAATATATGCCGATGTGTCATCTAAGAGTTAATAAAATATTTTTGATCAGCCTTTTTCAAGATGTTATTCATTAGCTGTTCTATTAGTGAGATTTTTTTCTGGTTTCATATAGTAAATAGATAGAAACGGAAGCCAGATAAGAAGTATGAGGACCTTCTAAAGACCTCGTGTAACAAATGTGATCATCTCGCGACGGTCAATGGACAACACGCTCCTGGTACTTGAGCTTGTGAGGTCACCGTTGGAACATCTCGATCGATATGAGAATGAAATTAATACAACCTGTATCAGATGTGACAAGGCACGATTAAGTAGCTTTTAGGCTTAACAACGTGTTTTAAGCTCGTTTGTTTTTGAGCTCTCGTTAGCGTGGCAATTGTTGACAGATGTAGGGAAAAATTAATTCTTGTACGTAAACGTAACATATCTTCAAAAATATTTCAGCTAAAATAGTAAACCTTGAGAGTATCACATGCAACATAATGCTTGATATTCTCTGCCATTGCTGTTTGAAAATGCTCATCGACTTACATTTTATAAGGATTTGAATTTTTTATTATCGTTTTTTCTATAACGTAACTTTTCGCCTAAAATAATCAAGCAATAAAAATAGGAATTTTACAGTTTATATCTGAATAAGTGACCAATAAAATGTGAGGAACAGATTTTTGCTTAAGGTCAAGTTGCTTTGAAATTAATCTTTCAATTTTTTGTTACCCTAGACTGCTCTATTTTTCTCAGAATTTAAGGGAGAACTTTTGTCAGAGAAATGAAAACGGAGAAGTGCTGCACAACATTATTCAGTAACTAATTCTCAAGAACTATGCCAGATTTCAGGACGTTACCTGAGAAAAGGTACTAAATTATAGCTCAAAAATGTCGGTTTATGGCAATTCGTAATTAAAGTTTTTATTTCAGCTTGTGACACTATTGCTATACCTCTAGTAACTAATGCTGTCCACATACATAATCGTTATTCTCGCTCTCGTCTTCCTAGAGGAATCTCTTCTCCTAACTCCCTTGCCTAACCAACTTTTCCATTTTTTTCCTTCTTCGGCCTAAGCTTTCTCCAGTCGCGCTTAGTCGATGGTTCTGAGTCTCTTCAGTGTGAATGTGCCCGGACGGAGGCCTAGTCTCTGCAGGCGTTTATTCCTACCTACATTTCCGCTATTGAACAGGCATCACATGCAGCTATCTTCACAACTGAGGACACAAGTACTATTTTCGGACAACGCAACCATATAAAGTGACTGTAGCTCCTATTTCCATTCTGTGTTTTTCTATGTCCACATTTTTCTCCATTTCAAGATTGGCTAGGTACCTGAAAGTTGCTTTTGAAACACCTAAAACACCAAGTGGCAATATGTCATACACGGAATGTCGAGGATTATCATCTGTGGAACGTTTGTGCAAGAAGATTGCCCAAACGACATTTTCTAACTTCTTTGAGTATGCGTTCACTGTTATGATCTATCTCGAGCAAAACAGTTAGATATATGCAAAACTAAAAACTTAAATGAATTTGTAGCACGTACTATTAAAAAAAACCGTTGTAAACAAAGGAACAAACAAAGGTAATCTATCTCATAGCCTTCTAGGCTCATCTGCAGTTCGTTTCGATTGTCTGAACAAAATATTAACGGACAAAAAATTTCTTGCGTAGCCACAATTCAATTATGAAACTTTGAGATGTTATTCTTAAAAAATCAGTCTAATAAATTAAGCAATAAAAAATCGAATATTTTCACACTTTTTCCCTACATCTGGCCTTAAAATGGACTCTTCCACAGTTGCGGTCAGGCGCAAACATTCGATCAGTGAAAGTGTTCGAAAGACAGAGTAAATGATCGCGTGTCGTAAGAATATTGAACAGTAATTACCAAGTAGACAATGTAATTACCAAGCAGAGAATATAGTCCCAGACTGAAAATGGAAGCCGAATTTTTCTTCGAATCTCGTGGCATGATTTTCTTACTATGATTCAATAATACCTGTCGACCTATGAGGATATAATAAATTCGCAGTTGCATCTCAGTCCATTGTGTTTCATAAACTTCGCCCGACCTATCGTCAGACAACACTACTGATGAAACAATCCATCATCAACTGGAAGAAGATTAAGTAACGATGAAGTGAGCAACGAAGAAGAATCTCAAAATCTGAATCAATATATTTATGCTTTTGCGCTCACTCTTGCTGCTGCTAGCTAAGGACCAAATTATTTCTTGAGCAGGCAAGTGTGCAGAGGCTGGTGATTCAACAAATATAAGAACGACATTTGATAATAGCTTTTAAAGACAAACCCGTCTATAGGTACCTAACAATAGCTAATTAGACGGCCTGTTTCCGTCTGCTCTTAAGATGTGTTCCTACAGCGGAATAATACTAAGTAAAATTTAAGTTGTTCTAGGGCTAAGGTTTCCCAATATTCAGCACATAAATATTTGACTGATGCATTATTCTTTGGCCGCCAAGGAACACAGCATTGCCACACACTCAGTTTGTGAGTCTTTTACTGTAAGAGCGTAAGATAATGAAAGTAAAATAATAATTACCGCAATCACTACGAAATTAGTAGCGATGAAATGTAGACCCGCAACACTGAAAAACAATTCGTCAACTCTGGTGACAGAGAAGCAGTAACAGTTCGCCTTTTCCATGCACAGTAAAATTACTTACAAAACATTTAGATGCGGAAAACTACTATTTATAAGTTATTAACTATTTTCATTTAAAAAGGATTCACACAAACTACAAATTATAGCAGCATGTGGTAGAATTAGTGGTTCTAACGTATGAGTTAAGATATAAGTGGCGATTAAAAAGTTTCCGTCAAAGGATATACAGTGCCGAATCGGTATGCCAATCATGCAAAATAGCCGTGAGCATTGAGGCAAACATCCCACCGATGCGCCAAGTTGAAGATACCCATTTGATAAAGCACCGTGTCTTTGTTGCCTGATTTTCTCTGCCTCGTGATGACGGGGTGTTGTGTGATGTCCTTAGGTTAGTTAGGTTTAAGTAGTTCTAAGTTCTAGGGGACTGATGACCATAGATATATGTTAAGTCCCATAGTGCTCAGATCCATTTTTTTCTTTTTTTTTTCTTTGCCTGAAGAAGTCCTTAGCAGTCTGCTGGAAATTCTCGTCCGATAAGAATCATCCATCCTTCGAGGCCATTTTTAAGGTGTGTTTGTGACTGTTTTCGTAAGTGACAGGTTGTACAGGTTGAGTCACTAACTATTGCCACCTACAATAACTCCGAAAGTATGCTAGAAGCTGAAAAGTTTGTAAGACAACTGTAGCATGGGACAACGGGGCCATAACATGACGTTGATTTTTCGTTGCTAGTTCAGGTCGCGTCAGAAATATGAAGGTCAACTTTGTTTTTTTTAAATGGGATGCTGTACGATGATTCTCATATCATTGTCAGCATTCCACAGCCTGGTGCGTATCTGCTGCAGCATCCTAAAACAAACAGAATTATTGGACTATATGCTCACTGTGATCTTAGAGTATAGCGTGCTCAACAGTAAACACATCTATCGATCATGCTTAAGTTATACACAACTATCAAATACACGTACCTCACAGTACTTCTACAAAGAAGTTACATAGTGTAACAGTTTCATTTTAGCTGTTCTTGTCAGCAACAGAAGGTGAAAGAAGAGATTCGTCTGTGCCGAATACTTACAGCAATAACTTAAAATGTAGCAAATATTATATTAACTTTTATACAGGTGTGACGAAGATATAGTTTCAGCCTACGAGACTGACTATATGCACCATCAGTCTTCGACGACTAATGGCTGATTGACGTGAATACTTAATCAGTCTCCATCCTTACACCTCCACCATGAAACTGATTGCATACGCATCTCACCACTGAACACGCACACTTACAAGTAGCTAAGGCCATGCTTGCACTGCACACTTACACTCGTGTCACGAGCACTTTTTGTGTTTGACATTAGTTCATTGCTTTCGTTATTTGCTTATTGTAGTTGTGCAGTTGGTCGTATTGGTGGTGTGCCACAGTAGTAGGGCAAGGCTGGCATCACCCCACTCTGCATTGTTGCCAAATGTATTCAACATGGCGGATCCAAGATGGCTTCTATAGCTATAGCAACTTCGCAATGACGTCATGTCGCTAAGTTCAAATATTGGCAGGAAAATAGGTCAACTGGTTTACATCAACTAACCTAAGAAAATGGTGGGGAAAATAGGTCACTTGTGCAAACTCCACTAACCTAAGTCATCTGACTGTCATCTCTTCCTAGGAATTGGTGGGGAAGCCTGTGCTGGGCTGCTGGATAGGATGGACATAAGTCTTTAATTTGCATGCAGTGTTTATTTAAACATTTTGAGGCAGTGGCTCCATCCGGTGTCTTCACCATGAGGGCTGGAGTCCAACTGACCTAGTACACAGTACTGCCACCAGAGGTCACAGTTGTCCCTTCTCTGATGTAATCCAAGATGGCGGTCTGATGGGGGGAAATGGCAGGAAAAAGACTCAGCCTGTACTGGGCTGCTGGATAGGGTGTACGTAAGTCTCTCCTTTGCAGGAACTCTCTATTTAAACAATTTGAGGCAGTAGCTCCATCCAGTGTGTCCATCATGTGGTACGGAGTCCAACTGACCTAGTACACAGTACTACCACCAGAGTGAACTTTCATCCCCTAGCGGTCTGGGGGAAAATGGTGGGAAGATGACTCAGCCTGTGCTGGGCTTCTGCAGAGAGAAAAGAGTGTACTTTATTTATTTTGGAACAATTTATTTAGGGGCGGGTTTCGCATAGTTTATTTATTACACTGATGCAAAACACTCACCCTGGCATGCTTGAGATCGCAGTAAATAGTCTACAAACATGCAAACTACTCGTAAATCACCGAAATAATGCAGTACACTGATGTGCAGAGACGCAAACAACTCATAAATTGTCAAAATAATGATTGTAAAAGGCTCTGCAAACACTCTTGTTAATCGTCTGGCCCCCTATAGAACTCCAAAGTGCACACGCTGGATGGAGCACACACGCCTGTTCCATACTCGAGACACCTCTGGACCACATGTGGTTATTTACTATTGCTGGTGCGATACCTCTCTACCTGTGGATACTGGCATCAGGCCACATTGCAGGGTTTAACTGTCAGTGCAATATGGCCATCTGTACAAAATAGCGGCAGCATTAGTAATTTGGCGAGTAAATTCAGTAAGAGCCGATCATATTGCTCCATTCACTCACAAGACATCATTTGCAGGAGCCTCTACATAGCAGTGAGAACGTTTGTGTTTTGGAGATTTCTGTTGAAAGCAGGAAGGGTAACACACGATGCATGGGTTGCCATGTTAGGACCACGAGGAAGAATGCAATCGGTGCTATTCTGGACTATTTTCGTAGACAGGTTCTGTTAGGACAAGAATTCCCATACAGACCAACAAAGACATCTCCAAATCTCCTACAAAAACGACCGTTAACTATTTCTGCGACACTTTACATTTTCACAGAGGTACACTTGGCTCTTATTTACATAACGATGTGACGTCAATATAACATTGAGAGCCTTTTAGATGCGCCAGCGATGATGCGACACATGCATATACACACACAAGCAGAGAGCAGAGCAAATGCACAGCAAATATGGAATATGTGGGGTGAAGGCGACTGGAAGCAATTGAGTACAGTGCTGTACTATGCCCCCCAATCAGTGCAATTCCGCTAGGTGTTGGCAGCTGTACTACATTTACCAGCTATTTTAGAACACGGAACGAGAGTTTATGTCATGATCGCATGGGTAGAACTGACATAAAAATAATTGATGGAATTGCGGGAAATAACGTATATATTGATGGAATATACACTGAAATACGGGTAAATTGAGGAATTACTTGCTACTCAGACTTACCACTCTCAAACTTCAAGAAGAATATAATAATTCCAATCCCAAAGAAAGCTGGTGGTAACAGATGTGAAAACTACCTGAACTATCAGTTTAATAAGCGACGGCTGCAAAATACTAACACGAATTCTTTACAGACGAATGGAATAACTGGTAGAAGCAGACCTCGGGGAAGATCAGTTTGGATTCCGTAGAAATGTTGAAAGACATGAGGCAATACTGACCTTACGACTTATCTTAGAAGAAAGATTAAGGAAAGGCAAACCTACGTTTCTAGCATTTGTAGACTTAGAGAAACCTTTTGATAATGTTGACTGAAATAATCTCTTTCAAATCCTGAAGGTGGCAGGGGTAAAATACAGGGAGCGAAAGGATATTTACAACTTGTACAGAAACTAGATAGCAGTTATAAGAGTCGAGGGGCATGAAAGGGAAGTAGTGGCTGGGAAGGGAGTGAGACAGGGTTGTAGCCTCTCCCCGATGTTATTCAATCTGTATATTGAGCAAGCAGTAAAGGAAACAAAAGAAAAATTCGGAGTAGGAATTAAAATCCATGGAGAAGAAATTGTAATTCTGAACGGAATGGACAGTGTCTTGAAAGGAAGGTATAAGATGAACATCAACAAAAGCAAAACGAGTATAATGGAAGGTAGTCGAATTAAATCGGGCGATGTTGCGGATATTAGATTAGGAAATGAGACGCTTAAAGTAGTAATTGAGTTGTGCTATTTGGGGAGTAAAATAACTGATGATGGTCGAAGTAGAGAGGATATAAAATGTAGACTGGCAAACGCAAGGAAAGCGTTTCTAAAGAAGAGAAATTTCTCAAGATCGAGTATAGATTTAAATGTCAGGAAGTCGTTTCTGAAAGTATTTGTATGGAGTACAGCCATGTATGGAAGTGAAATGTGGACGATAAATAGTTTAGACAAGAAGACAATAGAAGCTTTCGAAATGTGGTGCTACAGAAGAATTAGATGGGTAGATCACATAAGTAGTGAGGAGGTATGGAACAGAATTGGAGAGAAGGGAAATTTTTGGCACAACTTGAATAGAAAAAGGGATGGGTTGGTAGGGCATATTCTGAGGCATCAAGGGATCACCAGTTAAGCATTGGAGGGCGTGGAGGGTAATCGTAGATGGAGACCAAGAGATGAATACACTAAACAGATTCAGAAGGATGTAGGTTGCGGTAGGTACTGGGAGATGAAGAAGCTTGCGCAGGATAGAATAGCATGGAGAGCTGCATCAAACCAGTCTGTGGACTGAAGACTACAACAACAACAACTTGTGTGTCTTCTGCTTGGTGCAGAACAATTTGTACATGGGAACAAGCATGTGACAGTAAGAGGTATCCGAGAAAACATCGACATGGAAGAGAAGGGAACCAAGGTAACGGTCAACTTTTTTCCATCGAGGCAGCATTCTACTGCATGTCTATTGAGGTACAGTGATACACGCGAGTTGACTGCTGTACTTTACGCTTTTCAGGAAGACAGAGAACCATCTGTCTCTAAACTTACTTGCATCTATATTAAAGGATGACAGATAGTCGTCAGTTGAGATGTAGTTAAACAAGGTACGATTTAATGGTAGACTGATGATGCATTCTAAAGAGAGAGGGAGGGAGAGGTTGCTGCAGTCATTTGACCATTTTTTCTCGACGTTCTGTCAGAATGCATCAGTTGAGTGACACAGCCTGTGTTAGACTCATATACAAACGCGTGTTCTGTGCTGGTCTTAGACCAGTCAAATGTTTTTTATTCTAGTCTTTGATCATAATCTCAGTTCTTTAGACGATGCCCGGTTTTAGTCCGTAATGACCATCCTCAGATCTACAATATACAAATATATACACCTAGTGAGCAGTGTGTCTTTCAACATAAAATAGCAATATGTATCACAATATACTATCATACAACCAAGGAAATATACAGATAAAATACGGTAAAACGTACCTTTTTTACACCATTTCCTAAAGTGATAAGGCCATATTGGCATCGTCAAAACACATAAATATAATCAGCACAGCATCGTCATATAGATATAAAATAAGGTGTGTCCACACAATAAATAACAGTAACTACCAGAAATCTGTTTGCCTACATCCTACCTAGATGTCGCTATGTGGGTTTAGATGAAGTCACCATTTAAAGCAAAAAATGTAATCTAATAAAAACTCATTATATAAATTAGTGTATACTTGCGATCGTTAACACTAAACCCCACAGTCATCAGAGGACTTTTATCTCATGTGTGATGAAGCATGTCACTTTCCTCTAAACGAACGAAGATCTATCCGATGTACCCCATTCCCCCGTCGCATCTTAGGTATAAAATCAATACTTCAGTTTCATCATTCTAAGTTAGCAATAGGTGTTAGTGAGGCGCTGCAATCCCTGTCTATACGTTTGCTTGAGATATGTCCAGTTTACAGAGTTAGTGGTGACATGACGTGTAATTTCACATGTCAAATGTAACTGCTATGCGTTTATCTGTTTCCTTCTAAGAGGTATTCTCCGTTACTAACGATCATTTTATATAGGACTAATGCAGGGATAGTATAATTTCTGAACCGTGAGCGGATGTGAACAGTGGACACTATACATCTGAGGAAAGCTATACTGTGCACGTATCACGCAGAGTCGATATTTTAAGAAAGTAGTTTTTCATTTTACTGTTTGTTACCATAGTTTATCGTGGAGAAACCGTCAAGAAGTATGTATGTCATGCGCTGGATATATATATCTTACACTGGAATATTAACAGCATTACATTCCATATGACTAATAGGTCGAAAATTGGAGCGATCTTACATTATAGCCTGTTTTACGTGCGGAACCTTATAGCCTAAGGTGTGAGTGTTTTTACGTTCTCTCTTACCAATACCTTCCAGCTACTGATTCCAGACTCTAGAAAAATACTTCAGAGTTGATAGCGTGGTTGTTTTATGTAAAAATGCTTCGAAATCCGTTCGTTTGGAACTCCAGCATGCACAGTAAACAGCCGTTTCTAGTTCTTCTTAACCGTCCCTATTACATTACAACACTTTCAAATATGTTACTGTACACGGATAAGGGGTGCTAACCTCCTCGATATGGGCGCATCTGAAGAAATCTTGTGTGCTTGCGTGGGAGAGGACTTGGTTAGCTCCATTCATTTGCGAGATGCCGATTGTAGTGGTCTACTTCTGGTCAGCTGCAGATTAAATTGGTAACAGTGCTGCAGTGCGGCCTGCTCAAAGACAGTGCGATAGAGATACATCGTAAATTATGCACTCTGCTCAAGGTGCTAGAAATATTTAGAGCCGGCCGAAGTGGCCGTGCGGTTAAAGGCGCTGCAGTCTGGAACCGCAAGACCGCTACGGTCGCAGGTTCGAATCCTGCCTCGGGCATGGATGTTTGTGATGTCCTTAGGTTAGTTAGGTTTAACTAGTTCTAAGTTCTAGGGGACTAATGACCTCAGACGTTGAGTCCCATAGTGCTCAGAGCCCAAATATTTAGAGTGCTGTCTGGTATACTTTGATTATGTATGTGTTGGACAATTCACAATGAATGAACATACTGCACAGTCATCTATCTACATTCGCAATGATACTCCCAAAGCAGAGATGGGGCGGTTTAGCTAAATGAAATTGGAAAACGTGTAGTCACATTTGGTCGGTGTTGAAGTAACTGTAAAACTGCTGAAAATAGTCGCACTATCAACTGTGATGCTTATTAATGCTATATATTAATGGTGCCCCTTCCATCACATCCGTCCACACGTATGCTGTTGT
Organism: Schistocerca nitens; assembly: GCF_023898315.1. NCBI lineage: Eukaryota > Metazoa > Arthropoda > Insecta > Orthoptera > Acrididae > Schistocerca > Schistocerca nitens. The sequence continues at coordinate 540,752,315 of NC_064615.1, forward strand.
TTGCCACATAATGATTGACTGACATCGCTTGTTTGATTTGGAGAAAGAGTTTTGGTGGAGGGACAACACCTACTAGGGGTTGTTAGCGCCGAAACAGTGATCGAATACATGACCGCAATATGAGGAATCATTCGAAACGGAATGCAGAGCCATCAGTTACTCCATCACTGTGACAGATGAGTTTATATTTAGGGGTTGTCAATCGCGTTTGGACAGCAGTTTGGAAACTCTTTCAGTTTCCCTATGTTGTATTTGCGCTGCCTTTTATTTAAATCATCCAGTGCGTGTGTGTGTGTGTGTGTGTGTGTGTGTGTGTGTGTGTGTGGTGTGTTATGATAGCAAAAGTAACAACATGACTTTTACTGTGTGATGTCTAGTTTTCTGTGAGAAGCAATGGATCAGAACTTGTTAATGCCAGTTTAGAACCTGACACAGACTTCGAAGTCGTGGCGGTAAAAACACAATGTATGGAAGTGTACAAAGCGTGTTAGTGCCGGAAAAAACAATGTTTCAAACAACGACACAGGGTCACGGGGAGGATGTCTTCGACTTATAGTATAGTTTGTGGGATACGGTCATCCTCCAACAGTACAGGCAATGCAACTTTACTCTGGTCCGTGCAGTGGATCAATAGTTGTATATTTAATACGATAGTAACATGTGCTCGATGCCGGCATGCAGACGGTACTTGTTTTTGATATATGGGAGGAGAGAGATGCGGTAAAACTTATCGAGTTCTCTATCGGATGAAGTTAGTGGAGCTTTTATAGTTCGTAATTTTTCTCTGTTGGATGGTACAGAATAACGAAGATACGATGTTGGGGTGATAGACGTGAATGAGTCCTGAGGGACACAGATCTGCTTCGGAGAGCAGTACTTGTATGTAGTTGGGGATGCACCACAATGCAGTAGCAAAATCCTCGTCCTTTCCCCAGTTCCCGTACTGTCTTTTATATCACCTCGTCTTGCAGGAGCAGGCTGCATCTCACGCTGACATTACACATCGTACACTGTTGGCGGAGCTATGACAACATGTTCCCCTTTCTACCGAATCGTCAACACACGGTCCGGTCGCACTAACTCAGGTCACTCTTGTTCTGCACAAGTTGCAGAAGGTGGTAGATACAGCTCTCTTGGACTTCTGCTCAGTTCCTACTTAAATTGGAACGATCATATGCACAAAGCTGCATAAACGGCAGGAGCTGCAAGACGCATAGTGACCATCTAAAACTTTACTGTAGCTGATAGGTTCGAAAAAGGTGATTCGTTTCATGAAATGAGAGTGCCAGAAATATGATTCACTAGTGGCTGTAATCATTAAAAGACTTCTCCATAGGATCCAATGCAGGTATGTGGTTGAATGGAAAGACTTGATTCCAAATCCCAGACAGCAATTCTATTGGAGAGTGTAACACTAGAGATCTGAAAAGCTACTGTACATTTCTTACGACCTCAATCAGCACACCATCTACTGTTTGTGATCCTTCCCAATCAAACTTCACATATATCCCAGTAGAAATATCGCAGAACCTCTGATGTGGCATCGACACAGAACGCGTCACAAATAGTGGAGAAATATCTAGCGGCAAAATTAGGGAGTTGCAAATACGGTTTCATACCACGTTCCTAACTGGAATCACTGTGTCACGGTATTTGTCCAGAAAAACCACTCCATTCAGAGGTATGCCATGTCTCGATTTATAAAGTGCGTATAGCTTTTAACATGGATACTTATTTGTGCCTGTAGAACCAAGACCGATTGTGATAATAATATGGTCGTGGCGAGCGTGTTTTTTTTTTTTTTTTTTTTTTTTTAACATGTAGCGGTTTGTAAGACGATTGCGCCTCTCTTTCTAATACACAATGGTAGCACTCGCAAGAAAAACTTATGAGACATGTCCACCCATCGCTGATTTTTGGTCAGTATTATTTTGTATTGCCGGCAATCAATTACTGGCCAAGTATTATACTTACTAGCAGGGGATGCATGATAGGTTCGCCTTGAGCATCAGGCGTATGTGTGTGTGTTCTGACATGGGCAAAGGAAATGACTATGTCCAGTCATAAGGAAGGTATGGATTTGACGTGGAATACTGTGACAGCAAAGGGAAGAGTATGTCAAATCATAAGAATGGTACAGATATTTCTATTTCCAGAGTCACAGCTGACTGCAGGGTGTATTTCCGGTAATGAAATGAAATGATCGTATGGCATTGTTGGCCGGGAGGCCCCATGCGGGGAAGTTCGGCCGCCGTATTGCAAGTCCTTTTTAGTTGACGCCACTTCGGCGACTTGCGAGTCAATGATGATGAAATGATGATGAACACACAACACCCAGTCATCACGAGGCAGAGAAAAATCCATGACCCCGCCGGGAATCGAACCCGGGACCCCGTGCGCGAAAAGCGAGAACGCTACCGCAAGACCACGAGCTGTGTATTTCCGGTACTTCGCTCATTGTCGAATGTTGTCCTATTGAGACCACGATCCCAATATTTAATTGTAAGTACAGTGGTAAAATATATATGAGGCTAGTTTCCTAGGATGATTCTGTCTATGCTTGCTTGGTGTGCAGCGCTGGTGGCCTGTGGCGAGAATGATTCACGTTTCCAGCTAACGGTAGGAGCTGTCCAAATGGAGAGGCCTGTTGGGATACGGGAATGTAGCTGACTTAACCGTGTCGTCCTTAGACGGCCGAATAGCGAACTAATACTTAGTATGTGTTGGACAGCTTTTGTGATCACGGGTAAATCTGAGAAGATTCACTGCGGACATGTGTTTACGCTGGACCATTATTCCCTCACTTGTAAAGTGTCCGATTGACTGCTTCTCTACATTTCCCGCCTTTATTTAGTTGAGAGAACATCGATTGTGGTGTGTGCATCCAGCAGGTAAAAGACATTTGCTGGTTCTCTAGACATGAGAAACACCTTAGTTGACTTTGTAAATTATAGGGATTATTTGGAATCTTGCACATCACGGAAATCGGTATTCGCGAGTGGAAATATCAGTTTTTCGAGTTTTCACGTAAAGGTCTTCGCAGATGGGATAAGTTTCTAGTTACTCAGTGGTTTACAGTACGCTCCACCTCGCTAAAGTTTCGGGTTCCTAGAGAAATAATTTCCAGTCTATACCTTCAGAATTATGTTGCGCGAGCAATACTGCTATGCATGCGATATTGCTATGTGCTTGATATCGAGAATTATCGCGTAAATGGTATAATATTCTGGCAAACCATGTGAAAGTACATGTGTTCTTGTAATCTCAGAGTCTGGAGACTGGTGTAGAAAACAAGCAAGCAAGCAGGTCGCAGCAGAAATGGTGACGCCTTTGTGCTTAGGGGAACCGACCCAGACGTTGTACAACACTTCAGAGAGTGACTTTGGTCTGCTGAGGGGTCTCTTGTCAGGCGTTGGAAGCTGATGTCTTGTGACCGTCGGCTGCGGAAAATATCTAGTACTGTGAGGAGTATATACCATGCTGTCTGCCTTCGCAGTGTATGTACGAGCGTCTAGCAGTCGATATCTATATGAACGCTGCAAAAAGCGCGATTTTGTACGGTGCAGGATACGAATTGTATGTTTACTACATCGACACCATACGCAGTGATATATTGCTGGGTTGGAGATCGTTTTCACTCAACAATATTCAAGCTTCCATCCTCAGTGGCAGAGCAGTGTATTTGAGAAAAATTCTTTCTGTATTTGACGATTTGTAGGCCACTTTGCAGGGTTTAACTGTCAGTGCAATATGTCGATCTGGAGATAATAGTTTTGCTGCTGAAAGTCTGATCTGCAGAAAGGAAAAGGCGGACAGTGCTTCCACACTGGCAGCATCAGTAATTTGGTGGGTAAATTCAGTAAGAGCCGATCATAATGCTCCCTTCACTCACAAGACATCCTTTGTACTGGGACATAGGAGCCTCTACATACCAGTGAGAAAGTTTGCATTTTGGAGATGTTTGTTGAAAGCTGGAAGGGTAACATGTGATGGATGGGCTGCCGCGTTAGGACCGCGAGGAAGAATGCAGTCGGTGTTATTCTGGGCTATTGTCGTAAACAGGTTCTGTTAGGACAAAAATTAACGTACAGACCAGCAAAGACATCACCAAGGCTCCTACAAAAGCGACCGTTAACTATTTCTGCGACACTTTACATTTTCCAAGAGGTAGACTTGGTTCTTATGTACATACCCATGTGATGTCAGTATAATATTGAGAGCCTTTTAGATGCGCCTGCGATGGTGAGTCACTACACGAACTTTTTGCGGCGATGTGTCAGCCACGGGGAGCAGGTAAACGTGTGCTCTGCTAGATTCAGCTCGCATGTCCCATTAGGATCGCTAGGAACAATGCACCTGGTGCTATTATGGGAAGCATTGGAATAGATTTCTGTACCACAACCCGCGACGTCAGTATCCACAGGTAGAGAGGTATTGCGCCAGCAACAGTAAATATGCGCACGTGGCCCAAAGGCATGTCACGTATGGGACCTGCGTGAGAGCGCCATCTGGGGTGTGCACCTTGGAGTTTTTTAAGTGACCAGTTTGCTGATAAATCGTGGTTGACGATAGTTCAAAAGCGTTTTCTTACGCGCAATGAGTGTTTGCATTATTTTCGACTGTTTAAGCATTGTGGGCATGTTTGCATAGCATTACACATGCATTATCTTTTGACAATTTACTGGTTGTTTTCGCGTCTGTTGCATTATTTTGTGAACAGGTCTGCAGGCTGTGCAGTGTACGATTTCCACAGTCGACGATTAGCAAGCGTGTTTGCAGAGCCTTTTACATGCATTATTTTGACAATTTACGAGTTGTTTGCGTCTCCACACATCAGTGTACTGCTTTGTTTCGGTGATTTACGAGTAGTTTGCACATCGGTAGACTATTTACTGCAATATCCTCGGAGTCTTTCGCGATGGTATACATGAATAAAACGTTCTCGGTTTTCCAGCCGCGTCAGTTCGAATAAAATCCTCGAGCTTTCGATGGCCATCTCCACCATCGTCGTCAGGGGTTCACTGACTGCCGGGGCTGCTACGGTTTCTCGCTTACATAGGCATGATGACATCAGCAGCAGCCAATCAGTTCGATCCAATGTGGCGTGCGTGCGTAGGTCGACTCGGGCAGCTAGCGGAGCTATTGCCCGAGGCAGCACCGGTGACGTCAGGTGGCACCACGGGCAGCGCCACGTTTGAAACTACCTTTCCCTCGTCGCGCATCTAGCTTTGCTTTATTTCGATGTCCAACGCTCGTCCCCATCTGCTGAGTGTGTATCCCTGGTCTCTGTTGAAATTGTTGTTTAAACGAATCTCGGTCGCTTCCATTATAACGGAGACCCAATATGTAGACGCATGAGCCAACACTTTTGTACTTTCGAACCGTATTTTATGTCCGTTTTCTAGTCAATGCTCCACTACGGCCGACCTGCCAAGCTCCCTTTGTTTTATACGGCGCTTGTGCTCACTACAACGCTCCGCAACCGTGCGAATTGTTTGTCCAATATACATGCTGCCACATTCACAGGGTACACCATACACACTGACCCTCGAAGAGCAATGTCGTCTTTAACAGGGTGCAACATATCTCGTATCTTGGGGGTGGGCCGGAACACTGGTCATAGCCCATGTTTCTGCAGCAGACGTCCTAACTTACTGCTAGTTGCTCCACAGTATGGCACGAATACAGTCCATTTGGCCTTTTCTCATTGCTCTTCGAGTGTCCTTATGTAAAGCCAATATGTAATGTGTTTCTATGTATTTGTACCTAAGTAAAAACCTGTATGTAACATGTTTCTATGTATTTACCTGTATTTAGGTAACGCTGAATGACATATGTTCATTTGTGTATGTTATTGGTACTTGTTACATGTGCCCATATGGGAAAAGGTATGAGACTTGCATAACCTGCCGGCCGGAGTGGCCGTGCGGTTCTAGGCGCTACAGTCTGGAACCGAGCGACCGCTACGGTCGCAGGTTCGAATCTTGCCCCGGGCATGGATGTGTCTGATGTCCTTAGGTTAGTTAGGTTTAATTAGTTCTAAGTTCTAGGCGACTGATGGCCTCAGAAGGTAAGTCGCATAGTGCTCAGAGCCATTTGAACCATTTTTTTGCATAACCTGAAACTATTTATGGGTGTTTATTGAACGTCGCTGAACTTGGAAGTACGAGTAAACTGGTGTGCAAAATCGCATAATTGAAAAAGACTGTTCATGATTTGTTGCTGTGTATATAGACGTGATGAACTATTTATATTTGAAATTTGTTTACAAACTGTTAATGTAAAGTCGTGTTACGAATTGTTTGCGTAAAGACCTGTCAACAGACATTTGTTCTACGTCACAACTACTTGTGTACGAATATTTGTATATCGCCTGACAAACTGAGTACATGAAAAAACTGTCATAGTGAAGTGCTCTGATATTTTTGAGTGCATCGCAAATTGACACTCAGAGCGCTACTCTTATGCATCTCTGCAAGTCTGAATAGCAAGAACAGGTTCACTACTGCACCTGCGGTCGCTTTGCTCCAAAACGATGAAGACCACTGGACGAATGGAGGAATTTTGGACGGGTCCTCAAGGAGCAAAATGTTGTTTGAAATGACGGAGTCTCTTAACTGATCTAAACGAGGATCGACGCCAGCATCGTGCCGTCCGAGGTTCTGCTTCCATACCTTCACAAACTTGTGCTGTGGAATGGGAATCCCCCAGTCTTCTATCAGGTGATGTACGACCTAGGGCAAAAAACAGTGACGTGAGTATAAATAAACAATGTAACCAGTGCAAAAATATAAACTGTGCTACGAGTCATCGCGCACACGCATCTGTATCAAAACTGCCAACTGTGACCTTTAAATGCCATAAACAATGCTCACCTTTATAATGCAATAGTATGTTTTCCGTTCATAGAACTGTGAACGACGACACGCCGTGGAAAGACGTTATATCTGAAACAAAAGACATTTCAAGCTCAATACTGCGCGAAAGAGACTATCAGCAATAAGAATGTATACTCTTATGTAAACGTATGTTGTAACTGTAGGATTTTGTACCTGTTTTAAATATTTATTCACATTTGTGAAATCCAAGATGATAAATCTTCTCTGCGACGTCTTGTGCACATGAACGCACGGACTGAGTATAAACTAGTACTGAACTAAGCACGACTGCGCATGCGCAATAGGAGCAAGACCAACATAAAACTATTACAGGTGCACGCACCACATTCAAATGCTGAAAATCTATTTTGTGTAAATATTATGATATGATAAGTATGTTATGTATAGTGTGTGTGTGCATTTGTAGACTTACGTATGCAATGTGCTTTACAGTGAGTTGCTCGCCTGCAGGTGTGTCCTTTCGCCTCGCTACTCAGGCAGCAGTTTAAAGGAACATTTGCCTGCTGAGCTTTTCTTACCAGAAAACGTAATTGTAACTAATAAAATGAAGAAATAATTTGAGCCATAGCTATAGTCAAAGGCTGTATAATTATTGTATGCAGCCGCTGGAAACATTTGAAGATTTTTCATCGTCATATTATTGGCGAAAGAAGAAGAGTCACCTTTTGTGGCGCACCACCATTAACACTACATTATTTTATTTTAGTGACGAGTTGCAACCAAAAGGCACTCTTAATTGCGTAATGTAAGTTTCCTTCTGAAAACTGTGTTTTTATTTCAGAATATATATCGTTATTACTAACCTATGTAAGTTTTATTTGGTATCTTTAGTCATTGTAAGATTGTTGGGTGACTTGGCATGGCAAAAGGATCCGTACTTTCGAGCAAAAAGTCGTCCAGCTCGATCTACCGTCGTCTTCGGGTGCTGTCTGATAACGAAGTCCGATTTACCGCAGAGAGAAGAAACACAGTTAAAAATACATGAACGGACCTTTAACAAAAATGCCATGAACAAGCGCCGAGAATTTGTATGAGATTTATTGATATTCATTACTATAATTCATTGTATGGCCGCGTGCCAGTAGCGAATCATCCAAAAAAATTAATTGAAACATAATTTAAACATCCTCTGACAATTCTCTCTCGCATATCGTGCAAATAGTAAATATTCCATCTAATTTACCATTGACATGCAAAACCATTCGACGGTTTCGCAATACAACACTAATAGGTATGGTAAAACTAGTATCGTCGAATCAAGTGAATGTGAATGATGTATCCCTTCGAAGAACTAGTCGATATGTTTCTCATTTACGGAGAATGCCAATTCAATGACAGCTAGAGACTTATACGCTGAAAGATATCCTCAACGTACTCACGTTACATGTCGTACGTTTAAATATGTGTATAGTAAATTGAGAACATGGAAATGGAAGAGGATGTAGATGAAGATTAAATGGGAGATACGATACTGCGTGAAGAGTTTAACAGAGCACTGAAAGACCTGAGTCAAAACAAGGCTCCGGGAGTAGACAACACTAAATTAGAACTACTGACGGCCTTGGGAGAGCCAGTTCTGACAAAACTCTACCATCTGGTGAGCAAGATGTATGAGACAGGCGAAATACACTCAGACCCCAAGAAGAATATAATAATTCCAATCCTAAAGAAAGCAGGTGTTGACAGATGTTAAAATTACCGAACTATCAGTTTAATAAGTCACAGCTGCAAAATACTAACGCGAATTCTTTACAGACGAATGGAAAAACTGGTAGAAGCCGACCTCGGGGAAGATCAGTTTGGATTCCGTAGAAATATTGGAACACGTGTGGCAATACTGACCTTACGACTTATCTTAGAAGAAAGATTAAGGAAAGGCAATCCTACGTTTCTAGCATTTGTAGACTTAGAGAAAGCTTTTGACAATGTTGGCCGGAAATACTCTCTTTCAAATTCTAAAGGTGGCAGGGGTAAAATAGAGGGAGCGAAATGCTATTTACAATTTGTATAGAAACCAGATGACAGTTATAAGAGTCGAGGGACATGAAAGGGAAGCAGTGGTTGGGAAGGGAGTGAGACAGGGTTGTAGCCTCTCCCCGATGTTATTCAATCTGCATATTAAGCAGGCAGTAAAGGAAACAAAAGAAAAATTCCGAGTAGGTATTAAAATCCATGGAGAAGAAATATAAACTTTGAGGTTCGCCGATGACATTGTAATTCTGTCAGAGACAGCAAAGGACTTGGAAGAGCAGCTGAACGGAATGGACAGTGTCTTGAAAGGAGCGTATAAGATGAACATTAACAAAAGCAAAACGAGGATAATGGAATGTAGCCGAATTAAGTCGGGTGATGCTGAGGGATTTAGATTAGGAAATGAGACACTTAAAGTAGTAAAGGAGTTTTTCTATTTGGGGAGCAAAATAACTGACGATGGTCGAAGTAGAGAAGATATAAAATGTAGCCTGGCAATGGCAAGGAAAGCGTTTCTGAAGGAGAGAAATTTGTTAGATTAAAGTGTCAGGAAGTCGTTTCTGAAAGTATTTGTAAGGAGTGTAGCCATGTATGGAAGTGAAACATGGGCGATAAATAGTTTAGACAAGGCGAGAATACAAGCTTTCGAAATGTGGTGCTACAGAAGAATGCTAAAGATTAGATGGGTAAATCACATAACTAATGAGGAGGTACCGAATAGAACTGGAGAGAAGAGAAATTCGTGGCACAATTTAACTAGAAGAAGAGATCGGTTGGTAGGGCATATTCTGAGGCATCAAGGGATCACAAATTAGGATTGGAGGGCAACGTGGAGGGTAAAAATCGTAGAGGGAGACCAAGAGATGAATACACTAAGCAGATTCAGGAGGATGTAGGTTGGAGTAGGTACTGGGAGATGAAGATGCTTACACAGGATAGGGTAGCATGGAGAGCTGCATCAAACCAGTCTCATGACTGAAGACCACAACAACAAATTGAGAACAACTGGATCTTTAAGGCATCGGAAACACATCCCGCAAAGGAAAGTTACTTACGAGGAGACGGAAACTGGTACTCTTGCCACTCCTCTAGATCCTTGTGTTAGTCCTCATCAAATCGCATGGGAATCTGGCATGAGCCACAGTACTGTTGTTCGTGTTGTGCATCGCCGTGAATATCATCCTTAGCATATCAGTCTCCACCAAGAATTAATTGGTACTGAGTGCATGCGTCGCGTTGAATTCTGCCGATGGGCTGAGCATCAGATTCAGTGGTATAATGCATTTATTAATTTGATTTTATTTACTGCCGAGGCTACATTCGCGAACCATGGAAATGTTAATTTGCGTAACATGCATTATTGGGCAACTGAAAATCCATGATGACTGTGGCAAGTTGCACACCAAAAACCGTGGTCGGTGAATGTATGGTGTGGGATTCTAGAGGACAGCATTATAGGCCCCTATTTCATCGAAGGAAATCTTAATGGTAAGAAGTACACCACAATCCTGCAGAAACATTAAGTCTGTTATTGGAAGAAGTACCTCTAGGAACAAAGAACAAAATGTGGTATCAACACGATGGGTGCCCGACCCAATTTTCGCTGATGGCTGGAATGAGCTGCAGAGACAATTTCCAAATCGTTGGACTGGACGTGGAGATGCGTCGTGGCGGGCTCGTTCGCCAGACCTGACGCTTCTGGATTTTCTGTTGTGGGAATTCGTAAAAGTTATTATTTATAAAGACGTTCCAACTACACCTGAAGAGGCGCGAGTGAGAATTGTCAGAGCATGTGCTTCGATAATTGCTGATGTGATAAGGAATACCACCCAATCCATGATAAGAAGATTGCAGTACTGCATTGATACCAATGGTCATCACTTTGAATACGTTTTGTAAATGGACGTTCATGCCACCTTTGTGACCTTCGTTGACCTTCAAAGACCTTACACATCATTGGATTCGTGTCGATAGACGCTATCAGAAAATAAGTACCAAGCTATAGCACCCCATTAAAAAAAAAAGAGAGAGAGAGAGAAAAAAAAAATATTGTTGACCTCTATATCTCTGAAGAAGCGACCCCACCTAGCAAAAATAAAAAAAATAGAAAAACGGCATATTAAGGTCCCCGTTGTCTGTCCCACAAACTTTTCAGCTCCTGTTATACTTTCTGAGTTATTCTTGGTGGCAATAATTAGTGGCTCACCCTGTATATTCACTTTAAGCCACCACTGCTTATTGAGGATCCTATAGTGTTAGTGATGAAGACAACCTCCTAAAATTTCTCAGGGAATGTTGTATTCGATTCACTGCTTACACCTACACTAAACCTCTCTCTCAGTATTTCATGACTGAAGATACGACGACTTATGGAAACGGTGAACATTGCTTTTATAATGAATAACAAACGCCGTTATTTTTAGTATCGATTTCGATCTAGTTCACAGATAATCTTTAGACCCAAAATTAGTGGTGTAAAACTCAGTTTGTCCAAAGGGTGACGAGGATGTACCAGTAAGCTCATTTGATTGTTGCATCTTCAACCTTTTGGTAAAACAACGCATTGTGGCACTAGTTTTGAATGTGAAGATCACTTGTATATGAGATCAAAACCGGTAATCAAAATCAAATATAATTGCTGAACCAGATGATGTGTTTTATTCGTTGTTCGCTCACGATCGTTTCATTTATCTAACAAAGATGCATTTTGCTAGACAACCACTTTTTATACACCATTATAGCTACATTGGCAGGTTTTTTTGGAGAAAAGCGTAGCATAATCGTCAAGGTCCTTGATTTACTTACGTTACTGGCTACCTCCAGTGGAAACCAATGACAATTCCGTCTGAAGCCTATTAGGAATTGTTATTGATTTACAAGTATCGTGCAGGATAGGCCCCACAGTGGGGTTTGGGCCCGCGGTGTTCAATCAGCGGTTTTTTTTCCCTTAAATATATTTGGTTTGCCAAAACTTTGACTTGTCTGTTAATGTTCCGGTTCTTCCAGCACATTATAAACTCCAATTTGACGCACAACCACTGTGCTGCCACCGCCATATTGCGGAGCCACCTAGTATTCAGGGTCAACTCAGTCATTAGGGCAGTACGAGACAGACAGTGTGTATTCTGCGGCATTGCAGTGAGCGTCTGCCGGTAGCGAGAAGGACTTCACCAGGCCGATGGAGAAGGTTGAATAATTGAGCAGTAGGCAACCATTTGAAACGGCTGAACTTGTGGGTTAACAGTCCGGCTAGAATAAATTTACCTGGTGGACACTAAGCAGGGGGTCTTAAGCAATGCTGTCATCTGGTCGCGGATTCCTATGTTGATAGCTGAAGCATATTTAGTGAGCTAGCGGAAGTTTAGACAATACTATACAGACATGCTCTTGAACTTCACAGAACGGATTTTTTTTTTTCAGCTTGCATACTACTGTCTCAAACGACACTGCACTGTACTCCCGCCTTCATATGAAACGGCCACAACCAAGAATATAATTTTGAGATATCGTCCGGTATGTAAAATGAAGCTGATTAATTACTGTTTTTATTAACACAGTTTTGAATACCATTATTTGTGCATGATGTTTTAGTGGCCATTTGTACTAGAATCTTAGGCTGCATGCCTTCATCGTAATCTTATTTATTCAGACCAGTAGCCTTAGCTTGCTGCTTATGTTTTACTTACTTGGCTAAAGTAACTGCGGGGAACGTTTCATTTTAAAATACCCATATTACTTACCTGAAATGTTTAATTATAACTTCATAAAGTATGTTGATCCGGCTACAAATCTTTTTGTCTTTAATGACGACTCTCTTAAAAGCATGAGTGAAGGTACACTATTGGCTGTGTTAACTTTGGTATTTATGAGATTAATACGCAGCCAACCACTCCCTCGAACATTGAAAGTTGCATTCTGCGTGTTACAGTGGTGGCAGAGTATGGTTTCAATCAAATGGTTCAAATGGCTCTGAGCGCTATGATGGGACTTAACGTTTGAGATCATCAGTGCCACAGAACTTAGAACTACTTAAACCTAACTAACCTAAGGACATCACACACACCCATGCCCGAGGCAGGATTCGAACCTGCGACTGTAGTGGTCACGCGGTTCCAGACTGAAGCGCCTAGAACCGATCGGCCACCCCTGGTTCCAATCATATGTGTGTGTGTGTGTGTGTGTATGTGTGTGTGTGTGTGTGTGTGTGTGTGTGTGTGAAATCTAATGGGACTTAATTGCTAAGGTCATCAGTCCCTAAGCATACACGCTACTTAACCTAAATTATCCTAAGGACAAACACACACACCCATGCCCGAGGGAGGACTCGAACCTCCGCCGGGACCAGCTGGTTTCAATCCACGAACCTCTGGTTTATGGGTCCAGTATGCTTGCACCTAACGCAACGGCACAGTTGATAAGTAATATGAATCAAATTTTGGAGGAATGTGATTCAAATTGCCACCTGCCAATACATTTCTAGGTTTTCGCTACTTCCAGCAATCGATTAAGTGAAATCCTGTATGGTTGCTCTGAAACAGCAGACTACCTCTGTACTCTTCCACGGTGGAAGTTGGTACTCCATGCCCAGTTTTTGCTGTCCAAAGGACTTAAAATGGTTCAAATGGCTCTGAGCACTATGGGACTTAACATCTGAGGTCATCAGTCCCCTAGAACTTAGAACTACTTAAATCTAACTAACCTAACGACATCACGCACATCCATGCCCGAGGCAGGATTCGAACCTCCGACCGTAGCGGTCACGCGGTTCTAGACTGTAGCGCCTAGAACCGCTCGGCCACTCCGGTTGTCCAAAGGACTCTAAACTTTAATGCTCCTTCTTTCCTTTGAAAAATATGGTTGGTTCTAAAAGGACCGCGTTATGTCTTGTGTAAGAAGAAGAAATTTCCACCAAAATATTTCGGAATTCGAAAACGGCAGGATCGTGGCCTGTCGAGACCAGAGTTTATCGTTTGCTTGGATTGCTGTTCGCCTCAGTTGATATTCCGTTAGTGTTACGTGAATATGTAAACGACGGGTTGAGGAAAGGTAGAATCTGTATAGCAGGGTCGCCATTCAGCTAACCCCTCAGAGGACAGACATGTTGTTCATTTTTGCTGTGCAGAATCGTACACTTGCCCCACGTACGCCATTAAATGAACTGTCTTGCAGCTAGACAATGCGTCGCCAAGGAGCACCACGCTGTGAAAACGGCGACCACTGTTGGAACGTCCATTGAAGCGGCTGCGGAGGCAGGCACTGATATCGGAACTGGACAAAAGAGTGGCAACGCAGTTACTTTTCAGATGAGTTCTGGTCCTGCATTCAACATCATGGTGGATGAATCGTTGTTGGAGACTCCGAGCAGAACTAACGTTGACAGGTTACATTCACTCATCGTCATTCGCACCCAGTATCTAGCGTGATGGTACAGTGTACCGTCGCGTACAAAGGACGATCACTTCTGGTTCAGGAGATTGGTAATTTTGACTGAGGTCTTTACATTTCTAACGTATCAACGCCGGTGGTTGCGCCCCATATTGGATGTGTGAGTGATGTTATCTTCAAATAGTGAGCGCAAGGCCGCATGTTGCCTGTGCTGTCCTACTCCACCTCGATAAAGAGGGTCTTTGTTTGCCTGACCAGCACGCTCTCCAGATTTCTCTCCCATAGAAAAACTTATGGTCCTCAGTTTCCGAGAGACTAGCGCTCCACCACTCGCCCAGTCATTACGATACATGAATCCAGCAAGCTGAGGCACCATGTTTGATCAACACCTACATAAATACTCCGCAACCACAGTAAGGCGCGTGACAGAGGGTATCTTGACCACTACTAGTCATTTCCTCTCCTGTTACACTCGCAAAAAGCCGAAGGAAAAACGACTGTCTAAAAGCCTCCATACAAGCCCTAATTACTCACACCTCTTCTTCATGGTCTTACGTGAAGTTTACGTTGGCGGCAGACGAATCGTTCTACAGTCGTCCTCAAATACCGGTACTCTACTTAGCGAAATGGTACCGGAAAGAGCATCGCGTTCCCTTCATGGATTGCCATTTGAGTTCACGAAGCGTCTTCGTAATCCTTGCGTGCTGATCGAGACTACCGGTAAGAAACAGGACAGCCCGCGTCTCAGTTGCTTCATGTCTTCCTTTAATCCGACGTAGTGGGAATCCCAAACACTGACTCGCTCATTCCATTTTATATCGAAAATGGTTCAAATGGCTCTGAGCACTATGGGACTCAACTGCTGTGGTCATCAGTCCCCTAGAACTTAGAACTACTTAAACCTAACTAACCTAAGGACATCACACACATCCATGCCCGAGGCAGGATTCGAACCTGCGACCGTAGCAGTCGCACGGTTCCGGACTGCGCGCCTAGAACCGCGAGACCACCGCGGCCGGCCATTTCATATCGTTTTGCATCTTTATGCCTAGATATTTCATCAAAGTGTGTCAAGCTGTACCCTACTAATGTCTTATTGCAACGTTACATAACTGTTTCTCAAACTCATCCGCATTAACTTAACTTCCTTTTACATTTATTTGCCATCCGTCATCAAAGCACATACTTGTTGGAGCCGTTGCTTCTCAGACGTTAGCTCTCTTTGCAAAATTTCGCACACTCTGTATTCCAAAATCATTTATATGGTTAATCATATGTTCCTGTTATAATATTACATACGTAGAATATGTAAAATTTAGTTATTTGCTGTCCACCCTTGTGTTGCAATTTTAATGGCATTGCCTATTTAACCCATATGAAGAGATACTCGTCTGCATTCAACTTCTTATTTTTTCCTGTAGACAGAGTAAATGGCTTGTCTGGCACAAAAGTCCCATAAGGAACCTTAGCTAGCAGTCCTGTAGTCTCTGGTATACTCCACGTCTTCCAAGACAAAATGTTAGGGTCTGGAAAAGCTTCAAGGCCACCATAATCTGCGTGTTTGCCCCATACAACTCCCAAGTAAGCCACGTACTACCTCCAAACACAGCTTCAACATTACACGTGAACTGCAATCGTTGTAAAGAAACAACCAGGTCACTTTCGATCAGCCATATGAGCAGCTGTCGATCGAACAGTTTTGAGTGTAATATGTCATCGACGTCGAGGTCGTCAGTAAAGACACGCAATTTATAATCGGTAATTGTTGGGGAAGTCGTTCGTCGTCGAAAGTGTTTTAAAAACTATAGTCATAAAATTACGTAGCAACGCAACTGACAACATCTTTTGTGTGAAGTACATCCAGTGCCCCCCCCCCCCCCCCCCAGTCATCTTTCGGACAGTACAGACTATTCTGTCCCGGTTGGAACGGTGGTGTACTGCAGTGGAGAGAATCAACCAGAAAGCCAAGTCGCCTGGTCGTCCTCATAGGGGGGTATTCGGCAGCCGCTGCGCTGCCTCGGTGGCTGTCCTGGCGACATTTGTCCGGCTCGGTGCGTTGTTTTATTTTTGCCTCTACATGGCGGTAATTATCCGGCCGGCTCCCGGCAGAAGAAGACACGCAGCCTGCGGACGCCGCTCTGGAAACAGATGACCGGCCGCTTCCATCCCGAGATGAATTTCCTTGTAACGACCCATGTTGACATCTGCTCTTCCCTTTTCTGTTGCCCGTAATAGGACGGGGCGGCACGGAAAGACGGTGTACGTCTTCCAGACGCAAACGCACGCCGCAAACAGACGTAAAGAGCCACCGAAGAAGCGTCTTGAAATGTCTATAAGCCTCAAACTTGCTACTCATTCCCAATAAAATATGGTCGAGAGCATCAGATTGACATTGACGAAGAACGCGTACTGACAGCTTCTGCCAGCATGTCTCGTACATGAAGTAGTAGCAGATGCTAGACGAAGAGCTTCTGTTGCATGAGATCGTTAAACTTGTAATTTAAGGTACATGAACTGCCACAATAGTATTTTAGTTTCTATGCTAGCATCAACACTATTTCTCGAAATTACTGAATTGTTGTAGTCTGCCCATACACCCTTCAGATAAGACTGAAACTCTCTAGGAAATAATACCGAGCGAGGCCGCGCAGTGGTTAGCACACTGGACTCGTATTCGGGAGGACGACGGTTCAATCCCGTCTCCGGCCATCCTGATTTAGGTTTTCCGTGATTTCCCTAAATTGCTTCAGGCAAATGCCGGGATGGTTCCTTTGAAAGGGCACGGCCGATTTCCTTCCCCATCCTTCCCTCACCCGAGCTTGCGCTCCGTCTCTAATGACCTCGTTGTCGACGGGACGTTAAACACTAATCTCCTCCTCTCCTACTCCTCTAGGTAATACAATTTTTGCAGTCTTCACCGTGATATAGATAGGACAACCGTTACAACGCGTTTGGGCTAGGAACATGCAGTGAAACGTTTTTGCTTTAACGCGGACCAGCGGCCATTTGTATAGCCATTCGAACATCTGTCTTATTGTAGCTATGTTTCCGCATGTGAAGCAGGGTTTGAACGACGAACCGAAGCTGGCGCGCAGGCAAATTGCGCGAATCAATTAATTCCGATTGTAAAAGATGTTAACTGGGCTGTCATTAATGACCCCATTTGTATCTGCACAGTGCGGATTTTACGTGCAAATTCGTGGGAAAAACACTTTTTTCTGGGAGGTTTTTGAAGCGCGCCAGCCTGTACCTTACATTTGCACGATTCGATTCAAATTTTCCACGAAGGTAGATAAATGGATAAAGTCACAACGATATCTTTTGTACCTAATAATCTCTACCCGTTTCAAGATACGATTACTTAAAGTCGAGAAAATGTAGTATTAAACATGATTCTTCCGTGAATAGAATGGACGGAAACGGTTTAAAGTGATGCAAATAAACAAAAAATCCATTCTTACGATAAAATTGAAAACACACTTTCAAAAATCTAGCTTCACTCGTATTTTACGTGTAAAAAACACCTTTTATGTGAGTTTCTTCCGCGAACCAGTTCTTTGTTTCGAACTTATGTGAACCGGTCCAAATTCTGTAAGAAGGTAGACAAATACACGTAATTAATGACCTCCTGTTGTTTTGTGAAAGCCTTATCTGTTGCCACGATATAAGTAACATGGTTCGAAAGACAGTAAAAAATCCTATACCGGATCAGTCGTTAGCAAAAATGTACATTGGTTGCCAAGCTACGGCGGCGTGATGTCCGAATTATGATGAGAGTAAAAATTGAGAAGCAGAATGAAAAGTGCTCCTATCATAGCACAAAAACAAAGCGAAAATGTCCTAGCCAGAGTTAGGGGTGTAAAACAAGGGAATTGGGTTTTTGACTTATATCCCAGATTTAAAGAGATGTAAATCAGAATATCCTGCCATTTTCGCGCTTTAATACGAGCTAATCCTGTTTCCCCGGCACAGTGAGCTCTCTGAGCTGCAAGATGTTAGTACAGCTGTATCTTGAAATTTGTAGGCTAAAGTCCCCGATCCTGTGCCCAAAATCCATAAGATTCGCCAGGTATAGTAGACAATATAGAATATCATATGGCTGAAGAGCTTACATATTATAGCTAAAAAAGTTTTTTCTTGGGAGGATGAAATTTATGGGGGTGACTTTGTTTCTGGAAGGTTTACATTATGTACCATGTTACTCTACTTTACACGATGCGTTATAATACATGACATGAGTAGTAATAGTAACCAGTAAGAATGCGCGAATATGTCAAGATGTTTTGATTTAAATGCCTTTGAAGCTGCCAGATAGTCGAAAAAATAGTTTCTTTCTTTTGTATCCCTAACTTTGTCCAGGATTTATTCACGTTTTCTTGTATTATGATAGAAGCAGGTTTCATTCTTGTTACAAAATCATTTTTCCAAATCTCTGTTGCAGTGGAGAGTACTGTGAGTGTTGAATTTGCAACTAGTTCTCTTTATTTTTAATATCTACAGAGTAAGTGACACCTAAGAGTTCTTTAATGTATCACCTTTCTTCCCCCGGGTGGACTTTGTTATTTTAAATTTGTTCATTTTATCAAACTAAAGATACATCACATCGACGGTAAAAAAGAAAGAAATTTGGTCATAAAATCTGCATGAAAGTTTTATTCGTCTTTTCTTACGACATCAAATGATCCTTATTCGTAGGAACCTACTTTCATTCTCATGCAAGAATTCGAGCCAAGCAGTCGCCGTTGGAAAGCAGCAAGTTTGGTGACTCGAAACCGTGTTAGTGTTAGACGTTAATATAAAAAGTTAATTTTGTATGATAATAATAATCACAATCGGACTTCATTAAAAACGTGGCCTGCAGGTTCGACTTAAAAATGATGAGAAGGGAAGACGATAGCAAGTTTATTGCTCACCGTCGTCGCGCCACCGAAGTGACTACTTGCAACCAATTTATAGGCCAATAATAACAAAACTAACTTCATTAGTACGGGAACTCGCGTTTTCGTTCCATGCTACCAAAATAAATGGGAAGTAATTTAAACAGTATTATTATTTAACACAAAATACAAGTTACAGGAATGATACACTCTTCTGTCACCGATACTCGAAGAAGAAGAAGAAGAAGAAGAAGAAAGGAATATCAGTTCTGTTAGTTTAACAAAAAGGATCGAAGATGTCTTTCGCACTAACAGACGCGAAGATGAAGTTGATTTCCTGATACGTACTCCTACGTCTATTATCGAAATATCAAATTCCGTCGAGGTGGCTGCTTGAAATAATATGTTCTGGTACAGTTCCCGAAGATATGCAATAAGGCTCTGAGTTATTTATTACTTGCAGAGTGATTAAATAATCGACTTTCTGACAATAACGTATTTCGAAATATTTCTTGAAAGAAAAATTGCACAAATTTGCTGACTTACAATTAGAAGAATATGTACTTATTTTGGCTACCTATGAGCTCACTTAACGCAGTTCACAACTAGTTCACAATTACGTTCGAGCTTGCACATTTGTGCTACCGATTTAAACGCAAAATAATAGGCGACAAATGTCTTTTTTATTAATATCGTTATCCCTATTTCTCAAGTTTCGTGAACGCTGCGACACAGTAAAATTTATTTTGCGAAAACATGGGCACTTTTTGTTTAAGGACATTACAATAATAGTACTGAACCAGAATGATGCTATAATTAATGTTGTTTTATTGCTGCAGATTATATAGTAGCAATAGGCCTATTTCAGCTCTATGGTCATCTGCAGCCAAATACGCTTTGTTAACAATTGCAAAATTACCACTAACCTCGATTTTGTTTAATTGTTTGTTGGTACTTACAACCGTATTACATCGTGACGCTGTCGCTGTCTTGTAATCTTATTGCTGCAAGAAGAACTTCAGTTGCAAACCTAATTCTATTTGTTGGTTACTTACTTTACTTACGATTCCTGTTGTTGGGAAATGTCAGCTTAGGTCTTTTATTGATGGTATATACTGTTGTAGTTTTGACAGATACGACTGACAGTAAATCATGCCATTCTGTGTGGTTACGATTTGTTTATGTGTCTATGAATCGTAATGATATTATTGCTGCTATATAATCTATTACATTAAAACAACATCAATTATAGCATCATTCTGGTTGAATACTATTATTACAATGTCATTACAAGATATCTACCATACTGCGGGCCCGACGGAAAATAAAACAGATTTTACTTAATCTGCCTTTATTTTATTCCTTAGAAAAGGGTCGAAGGAAATGTACCTAGATGAAACTACACGATCCACTTGCTGCTTGTACACACATGTTAGCATGATGTTGCAGAAAACATTGTTCTCTTTATAATACTGACAATTTTTTCTTGTAGTCCGTTACATACATATCTGCGAGCGTCTGATACACTCTACTTGCTCCCCTAGTAACGAATGTCCTGTGTTTTAATTCATAGTTTATTTTCTAACTAAAAATTTCCTTAAGCATACACATACTGATAATTCACTCTAGGTGGAATACCCATACGTAACATCTTCAATATTGCCGGCCGCGGTGGTCTAGCGGTTCTAGGCGCGCAGTCCGGAACCGTGCGACTGCTACGGTCGCAGGTTCGAATCCTGCCTCGGGCATGGATGTGTGTGATGTCCTTAGGTTAGTTAGGTTTAAGTAGTTCTAAGTTCTAGGGGACTGATGACCACAGATGTTAAGTCCCATAGTGCTCAGAACCATTTGAACCATTTTTGAACATCTTCAATAAGCTGTTTGTTCTCACAGTACGGGAAGCCGTATTTCTAAATAATCGCTCAGAGTAATGGCACCAAAACATTTTTCCGACGTTTCGCACAGTTCGAAGATACACCGTGGTATACAACAATCTTCACTTATATCAAATAGCGTGTGTGTGCGTTGTCTCACCAATGTCACGTGGCCATACTACCTCACGTCCTTGTGTTACAAACCCTAGATACTCCCACTCATTGGTTACTGCACTGGGCACTGAATGTGAAAAGTTTATTATTGGGCAACTTGTACAGACCAGGGTGTCTTTGGCTCTTTATCTATATTTCAGATTACATCACGACTGCACATAACATACATTCCTAAAAATAGTGTAATTTTATTGTTGATTTACTTTGTTGTTCGATACCAAAAGCTTAAGGTATATATAATTACGGATATCTGTAAATGAATCCTATGAACTCTTTCAGTTCCCTACTTGCCATTCACACCAGTTTCTATGAACATCGTTCATGGTGACGTACTAATCTTCGTGCGGATTACTTCAAGCTCTTCCAACAGATATGCAATGTGGCGAGTTGTGTATTATGGCCAATATCACTTCTGTTAAGTGAGACATCTGAGTGCATGTTGTGAAGTAATCAAATGTAATGCAAAATATGAAATCTCCGATGCCGGTGGGTATCAATCACTTTATGGATAAAGAAACTGAAACTTAGTATAAATACTGATGTTTCCATAGCAGTATAGTTTGCCAATTGCCATGGTGTTGTACACAATTTTTACATTTATGTAGTTAAATTAACGAATGCCTGAATATACTAATTTTATTAAGTCGCTTAGCTAAATGTCCGCACAAATTTTTTAATACTTACGAATCAGTTTATGTAAGATCTGTGGCTATATCTTTGTTGATTATCTAAGTAAATGATTGAATTCTTTGCTATAAATGTATATTACATTTGTTCTTCTCACGCGAGGTGCTAAGAAGCAAGAGAGTCGGGTGTTAGTTGTTGATAGAAGAAATTTTGTTACGGTTGTTTTAAGTGAAGGAGAGAGAATTTTGAAAGTCAGTCGAAATACAGAGCTATGGTTGTATGTAGCTGTGCATCAGCGTTTTCGATGTACCCGGGAGTTGAAATGAAAAGACTTTTTTTCATTTCGTGTTTAAAGTCTTCCTATGGGAGTAGTAAACTTTCTTAATACAGTTAACAACTTGTGGTAACAGTCATTGCCTGGAGAGGAAATAACGATGCCAGTAAAAGAATCACGTAAGTAAAAAATTCACAATTAGTGAAAGTGGACATGCCTTTCAATTTTACTCAGAAATGACGGACTTCCCTGCAGTGTATGACTCATAACAGATATCATTCTTGAAAGAACATCATACAAAGTGCTACTCCAGTTTAGTCGGGTACAAGCAAAAGGAGATATTTTATGTTACGTGTCACTAATTAATCCAATACCCAGAGACTATATTTAAACTTAATCGTTATATAGCCAAGGTGCGTCAGAGAAGCTACAACCCCCTTTAAGACGTACTTCGCAGATGAGACTTTGCGTCTATACAAGAAATTCATTCGACCACGGCATAATAGTCTGGAGTATTTGTTTGCCGGACCTGTGACCTGTGCTTTTTTGAGCAAGTGCTTTCCCGACTGACGTACTGTTTCTCCTGGGTGGACATGAATGTGAAATGTATGCATTACATGTTTTTACGATAAGTAATGTGTGAGTAACTTGCGAGTCTTACCAAGGAACAATATATTATGCTACAATGTATGCCTATTCCATGGAATTGAGATTCTGTGTTTGAACTCACCTCTTTTGTCATTACTATTCTTCTTCTGGGCTTATGATGTGGACGCGAACCCTAGAGACGTGCAGCGGGTTAGAAAACTAAATCTTTCTTTCAGATTCTACGAGCCTGGCGGTCGCTGCAAATAATTTAATAAGATTCACTTTCAGATTTTCTCAACATCCGAGGCAGGAAGGCCTGGTTACAGGATTCTAGTTGTGTATAAGATTTTATTTGCTAAAGCTACGCTTGTTATACTGGGAATCAAGACGAAACCACGATTTTGAGTTACGTAATTTATTGTTGTACAGTAAACGGACTGGCGAAATATTCTCTGGTGCTATAAGCACACGACTTTTAACTTGATGTCGACTAGGTATATATTGAGGAATATATGTGGTGTTTTAATAGTTAAACGAATGAGTATCTACAGTTCCGTAACCCCTGAGAACTGAGCTAGTTTACTGAGTGCTTATATTCGTCCTGCTAAATTAAACAACATATTACACTGTTAATAATATTCCTACATTAATTATTTCTCTTTTATGCTGAGCCATTGCATTAATGTCTGTTTCTTTTTTGTATAAGTCACAGTTCATATTCATTCTATTATATTACACTGATAGTAAAGAAAAAGAGTCACAACAATTTTTATTTTATTACAGTACACTGAGCTATCCAAACACGATCCATAACCAGCCCTCACGCCAGTGCCTCATCTCCTACCTTTCAAACTTCAAAGGCGAAACTCCCAGGTTCTAGCCCCGATCCATCACATAGTTTCAATCTGACAGGAAGTTTCAAATCAGCACACACTCACCGCAGAGCCTGGACTGTTTCAGTAGATAGTGTGATAGTTACCACTGCCAGTTACAGGCGTTTCTCTGCACTGCAAGACTTTTTAGATTATTTTTTTATTTGGCGTGAGATGGCCTGAAGAGGTGTGTGCTAAAATGTGTTCATACAGTAAACACTTAATACCTGCGATGTTCTATGTTTTAGCATTTAATAAATCGCAAACCATCAAAATCTATTGTGGTTAAAACACAGCGCAGATGAAACAACATGCGTATTAGGTAACTATTGTGAAAACTGAATATTCTCTACTTTTTATCGTCCAGGTCTAAACATTTGCAAAAAAATTTCATAACTGACAAAGTACATCACAATGTTCTTCAGTGGTCTACAAATATTATCTTTTTTTATACTATGTTTCTGAACACATTTTATTACATCCTGGTCGCCAAGTAACCGTAAAATTATTTCATTTTATAGTGGGTTAGCGAGTTGCAATGTCTCTATGTGGAACATGCCACTCAGGCTAGATATGTAAAGATCAACGGCACACATATCCAATCAGTAATTAGACATTATGCTGTCATCAAATGAAGATGGAACAAAAGGCAAAGACAAACGAAATCAATCTTAGAAAGCATCTACGAGTAGAGCAATGCATTCGTACTGTACGAACCGTGTTCAAGACATTTCTTCTTGCGCGAATGCAAAATACTTTGTAGCGTACAGGTCGAAGAATCATTTCAGGTATTTGTAAAACTTCTTATCTATACATACGTATAGAATGTGACATTCTGCAGGAAAACAGAATCATTTTTAAAAAATAGTCATCAAATAAAATTAATTTCCTTAGAGTAGGTACACGGTCTCACGGAGAATGGTTGTCTTACAACTTTTTTACTATATATTTCAGCCTCATCTCGCACAAATGCTATCATTACAGGTTTTGGCTTGATCTCAAGACATTTAATACATTACATAGTAACTTATCAGTTTTAAAAACAGTATTATCGATTTATCTCCTTTGGAGGATGGGAAGAAATGAACACGTTGTGGCGTTCGCTGTGTTATTCAGTGTTTTGGTATTTAACTAATTCGTAAATGGAAATAATGATCTTATTTTATTACACTGAGTAATTACTAAATAATTTTTCTCCCGGCTAAAGATTTGATCAAGATGCTAAAGAACTCCAACTTAACGTCGTGTTAAAGTGTTGTCTGTAAGTTGTGTAAGTGTCACTAAATCACAGTTCATACAACAGATTCTATACAACTATTGATTTAGATGGAAGCAGTTATCTTCAGCAAAATGATCATTAAAACCACCGAATATCAGCCGCGCACAACACTGACGTATGTTACCTGAAACAATATTCTTCGCAACTCGTGCGTAATTAATTTCGGCTCCATACATCAGCTAGAAAAGTTTGTTATAATGTTCGTGCTATGAGCAGTGTTTTTTAAGAACCAATCTGATTCGAATCATTTTCATTCAAATGAGTTCGGGACCACCGGTGCACATTTATTTTTACACATTTGTATTACGTTCAGCATTTATGTCTGCAGAGTTGCGTAATTAGAATTTGCCGCTGTGATAATTGTTAAGATGGCGGCAGACAATTGATAGAGACTTTCTATTGTTAGAGCAAATAAGTATTTTAAATGCTTATTGAACTTTACAGAAACTCTACTTTCGTATTGTGCACTATTTAGAGTTCATCAAGCACACATTTGATTTGTTTCTAAGGAAAACACAAACACGCGATACAAATCGCTATCATGAATGGCTGCGCTCGTTGCAGCGGAAAGAAATAATTAACACAGATAATGCTTACTGAGAGAGGAATTAGAGTTACAAATAATTAACCACTCATATTTATAATAATAATGAACCCTATTTTCAAGTAATAATTAACAAATAATTACAATTTCTTAACAGACCTCAGTTTGATATGCGTATTGCGTGCTGAACCTACAAAAGCCAACCAACAAAAGGTAAAAACAAAGGAAGACAAACGCAGATCATATAAGGAATTTACAATTATCATTGTCTTTGTATGATACACATCGATATGTCTAATTACATCATAGAATATTATATAAATAATTAATATTTATAAGTTTTCACGGTACGTCGAATACATAATGTTTATAACTGTTAGAGGCGTAATTTCCTCTCGTCGCACTGTAGCCAAAAATTTATCTCGTGGATGTTACAACGTAATTTCGACGAAATGAATGAGGTCTGTGACTGCAGGTATCTGCTGTATGTATCGAACAAGATAGTATTTGGAATTTTCCACCATGTTTTTTATCATCATTTGTCCCTTCTCTAATAAATAATTAAAACCAATTATTCTAAATGAATTTCTCAAATTAGATGATACTTTCTTCCTAGATTTATATGTGTAAAAGGCGCAGTATCCGCTTCTGAGTGCAATAACGAAAGCTATACGCGACTAATCAATAATTTCGCCCACTTCATAGAGTGTATCTTTAGAGTATTTCTTTTGAACTGCCAAACAGTTAGCTTAGAAACACGTTTTAGACCATATCTTCTTTTTTTTAAATTCGAAATATCGTGACTGAAGCTAACGAACTCCAGTCCAGCATATTTTGAGCAAATGAATAAACCGACCGCGAAGATGTATAATCTTCTTCTCTAAAGCCGTATTTTCTTTTGCTATTTCTGGATACACTTATTACCGTCGACAGCACTGCAATAGAATGGTTAGCTCCAGTGACAGATGAAGATCCACATTTAGCAACCGGTATTTCGTCATCTCGCAGAGAAGCGCACAAGCGCACTTCCTCTGTTGTGGGTGCAGCAAAATGAAAGAGGTAGCACAGTTTCTGATTGGTCCACGCCAGCTACTGACTTTCATACTGGTAAACCAGGTCGAGATCACAGTAGTTTTCACTTTAAATTTTCAGAATTATTGCGCAAGCGTCGTGTGGGGGAAGCGAACATTACGCTGTGTACTGATGTACTTCCAACGTCTGAATGTGAGCGGAAGCCACTTTCCTCACCGCAAATCGCTGCAGGCCTCTGCCCGCTTGGATGGAACGTCCTCAGATCTCGTGCATTCGTCGAAGGACGGGCCATTATGACGTCATCGGCAGTGATCCTGTAATCATCTCCGCGACCTGACTGGCGAGTGGTCGCGGGCAGTAAGTGGGAAGTCCGCTCCCATATGCTAATAAGGCGACGGACCGCCACCTTCGGTACACACAACCTTCTCCGAAGCCTGCTGATTATGTAAATTTTTCGGCGTCTGGCATCCGACACCTTATATTAGTCTGCTATTTGCACGGAATTCCGGTCAGTTTCAGACTTCCATATAACGATACGTCACGAAGCCATTAAGAAGTCCTGGATGACACCTAGCGTGAATCACGACTCTGTTTCCCATTGACATGAAATTAGAATCAAAAACTTCAAAAAGCCAATATCGTTACAGTGCAGCATTTACTTTGATTACCGGTTTCAGCGAGCTATGTTATCATCTTCGCATCATATACAATGCATATCTGTGTAGACTCCACGATCGTAACACAGCTTTCTGACTTTGGTAATCAAAATAAATGCTGCACTTAGCGATCTTTGCTATTTGCTTAATTTCATATTGAACCCATACTTAACGAACCCATACTTAACGAATGTCACTTGTCCTAAATTTAAGGAATCGTACCGCACTGCCAAGACACCAGTTTGTATTACCTGCTTGCTTGTATTCCTTTAGTATTTTAGAAATAGCAACATTAGCTGACTGACTGTAGATAAATTTATTAATTTACATTTTTCATTTCGGCAACTGCACAATTTTCTAAAAGTAGCTTGACAGGGGGACGGTTGCTGGCTAACTGCATTGTAACGTCGCTATCTACAACGCCGGTAAAAAAAATTAGTAGAGCATTTTAGAGGTTTCCATTCCACTCAAGATTTATTATTGTAACAACGTACATGGAGTGCATGAAATATTAGGCTTACAGATCAAAAGCATGTGGTGTAGCCTTCACGTGTGGCACTGCAGGCGCTGACTCTGGCATCGAGTCGATCCTACACATGGCGAATAACGTCTTGGGATACCGTATTCCACACCTGCTAGACCTGTTCAGGTAGTTTTGTAAGAACTGTTGGCTGACGAGTCGTACGCTCATTGCTCCTCCCATCATATCACACACGTGCTCGATTGAAGAAAAGTCCAGAGATAGTGTTGGCCAGGAAGTTGCTGCACGTCTTGCAGAACGCGAATCGTTTCACGAGCAGTGTTTGGACGAGTATTATCCTGTTGGAACAACATCTCACCTTCCAGTTGATAGAACGGCAAAAGAATGGGTTTAAAAGCATTCTGCATGTACCAAACAATGCTTAGCATCTCAAAGAAACACCAAAGGTGAACGAGAGTTGTAGCTTATCGCACCCCAGACCGCAAGGGATGGGACCAGTGTGTTTTTGGATGAATGCACTTTACAAGAGTCACCAGTTCTACTCATAGGTGCAAACGACCATCAGTTGCGTGCAGGCAGAATCTGCTTTCATCGTTGAATACCACGGCGCTCCGTTCCATTTCCACGTGATCCTCTGACGGCACCAGCCGAGCCGCACACGTCGATGCTGTGGCGTGACTGAAGACCGACTAGAGGTGTGCCTACCCATATCCCACTGCTATTACCGAGCGAGGTGGCGCAGTGGTTAGCACACAGGACTCGCATTCGGGAGGACGACGGTTCAATCCCGTCTCCGGCCATCCTGATTTAGGTTTTCCGTGATTTCCCTAAATCGTTTCAGGCAAATGCCGGGATGGTTCCTTTGAAAGGGCACGGCCGATTTCCTTCCCAATCCTTCCCTAACCCGAGCTTGCGCTCCGTCTCTAATGACCTCGTTGTCGACGGGACGTTAAACACTAACCACCACCACCACCACCACTGCTATTAACCGGTTCGCAACAGTTCGTGTAGATACGTCTGGGCTCACAACTCCTGTTATCTGTGTTGTGGTATCTACATCTACATTTATACTCCGCAAGCCACCCAACGGTGTGTGGCGGAGGGCACTTTACGTGCCACTGTCATTACCTCCCTTTCCTGTTCCAGTCGCGTATGGTTCGCGGGAAGAACGACTGTCTGAAAGCCTCCGTGCACGCTCGAATCTCTCTAATTTTACATTCGTGATCTCCTCGGGAGGTATAAGTAGGGGGAAGCAATATATTCGATACCTCATCCAGAAACGCACCCTCTCGAAACCTGGCGAGCAAGCTACACCGCGATGCAGAGCGCCTCTCTTGCAGAGTCTGCCACTTGAGTTTATTAAACATCTCCGTAACGCTATCACGGTTACGAAATAACCCTGTGACGAAACGCGCCGCTCTTCTTTGGATCTTCTCTATCTCCTCCGTCAACCCGATCTGGTACGGATCCCACACTGATGAGCAATACTCAAGTATAGGTCGAACGAGTGTTTTGTAAGCCACCTCCTTTGTTGATGGACTACATTTTCTAAGGACTCTCCCAATGAATCTCAACCTGGTACCCGGCTTACCAACAATTAATTTTATATGATCATTCCACTTCAAATCGTTCCGCACGCATACTCCCAGATATTTTACAGAAGTAACTGCTACCAGTGTTTGTTCTGCTATCATATAATCATACAATAAAGGATCCTTCTTTCTATGTATTCGCAATACATTACATTTGTCTATGTTAAGGGACAGTTGCCGCTCCCTGCACCAAGTGTCTATCCGCTGCAGATCTTCCTGCATTTCGCTACAATTTTCTAATGCTGCAACTTCTCTGTATACTACAGCATCATCCGCGAAAAGCCGCATGCAACTTCCGACACTATCTACTAGGTCATTTATATACATTGTGAAAAGCAATGGCCCCATAACACACCCCTGTGGCACGCCAGAGGTTACTTTAACGTCTGTAGACGTCTCTCCATTGAGAACAACATGCTGTGTTCTGTTTGCTAAAAACTCTTCAATCCAGCCACACAGCTGGTCTGATATTCCGTAGGCTCTTACTTTGTTTATCAGGCGACAGTGCGGAACTGTATCGAACGCCTTCCGGAAGTCAAGAAAAATAGCATCTACCTGGGAGCCTGTATCTAATATTTTATGGGTCTCGTGAACAAATAAAGCGAGTTGGGTCTCACACGATCGCTGTTTCCGGAATCCATGTTGATTCCTACATAGTAGATTCTGGGTTTCCAAAAGCGACATGATACTCGAGCAAAAAACATGTTCTAAAATTCTATAACAGATCGACGTCAGAGATATAGGTCTATAGTTTTGCGCATCTGCTCGACGACCCTTCTTGAAGACTGGAACTACCTGTGCTCTTTTCCAATCATTTGGAACCCTCCGTTCCTGTAGAGACTTGCGGTACACGGCTGTTAGAAGGGGGGCAAGTTTTCTCGCGTACTCTGTGTAGAATCGAATTGGTATCCCGTCAGGTCCAGTGGACTTTCCTCTGTTGAGTGATTCCAGTTGCTTTTCTATTCCTTGTCAGCCATTTTTTCGTTTGTGCGAGGATTTAGAGAAGGAACTGCAGTGCGGTCTTCCTCTGTGAAACAGCTTTGGAAAAAGGTGTTTAGTATCTGCTACTGCTGCCTTAGAATACGATAATCCTGGCTGGCGTCTAGTCTGCGTGGACGTCCAGAATCTCGCCTACGGGTGTGAGGAATTTTCACGTGACCACCCATACGAGCATCGGTGCACAACTGACGCAGCATGGCTAACTTGTGTGGCATTTCTCCGAAAGAACATCCCACCACTCGAAAGGCCATAATTTCGTCCCTTTCGAAATCGCTGTAGGAAGTACGAGTACGTCTCCGTGGCACGGTTGCCTGCTTGCTTCACGCGTTTACACCGCTCCGAGCCTTCTGGTTGTGAGCATTACCTGTTAAAGGGTAGACACAGATGGCGCTCTGATACCTGTGCCACTATGCTATCTATAGGCGGACGACGATGAAACCATTATTATTACGTCTACTATAACGTAGGTGTATATCGTCATCGAATCAAAATCGACGTCTTTCGGGTGTACTAATTGTTTCCCGGCAGTGTAGTTTTCAGTGAAACTTGTAAGAAGCTGTAAGGAACCTCCAGAGAGCGCTGCGTTAAATACCACTGGCCGGTAAGCACAGATTAGCGACGTGTAGTTCACAGCAACAGTTTACGGAGATGGACTGAGAAAAGGGCTAGCCGTGCTCTGTGAAATATGCACTACTCAACGGCAACAGCTGGAGCGGACAGGGCAGTGTCATTAAACCAGGTCAAGAACCATGTTATGAGCTACTTGACCAGGTGACGACAGATAGTCGGCCAACAAATACCCTTCAGAGCAATATCAATAATTGTGAGTTTTGAGACAGATGCATTGGATGATGAGGTGAAGCCACCAGATGCAGCCATGGGTTCCAGATCGGATCGGGCAGCCACCTCTTGCACTAATTCCACCCTGTGATACTTGGTGTCTTAACGCTGCAGGCCTGCCATCTGTGCCTGCTGCCTCCAGACTCGTGCCAGAAGCACCGGGTCATGTCAAGTGCACGGCAGTTTCCCTCGCCACTGCAGAAGATGTGAGCCGTCACAGAGTTGCCTGGGCACGGGCGTTTAACACCAGAGTGCAGATACCTCAAAAAGACGTAACGCGCCGCTGACCTCAGGCCTTTGGCCTGTTGACAGACCGCTGGCCGCTTTACGGCCTGATGTCACCAATACTGGGTCCTATGTGGTTTCCGTATTGTTCGAGCACAAGCTAGGCATCGGGTGTCCGTCACCAACCCGCTGCGCTAGAGACGACTTGGCTGCTTCAGATTGACAACAACGAAATGTGTAATTGAACATTAATAAAATGTTTTTCTCGATCAACAGTCGGTCACTGGGCCACCCGACCACTCTACCCACTCGCCGCTGGGTCCTCCAATGTACAAAAAACTGTAAGTTCAGGACATGTTAGATTGTTTAATTTCTTTCATAAATATCACAGTAGCAGTAAGGGTTCTACCAGTTGTTAACGTTTAAAAGGGACGGAACGAAAGGTAACATCTGAAATGAGTTTGGCCAAGAAGTACAAGGCATGACAGGAGAAAAACAAGTGCTTTGATCATATTGTACTAACAGAACGTTGGTTAAGCGTGCGGGAGGTGAATTACATCTGCTTGGCAGCAGATAAGCGATCATGTATCTGTCGCCCATTCATGCGTTAAAGAGAAGCTATTAGCTGAATTAATGGAATGAAGCTAAGTGGAACTTAGCATTTCCATAAAATACGTGAAGCTTGAGTAACTCTGAAGCAACTGTTCACAAAAACACAAACGCCGTTCAACGTCTCTTGGTTTCAGCTCACACGGGACCCAAGTTCCTTCTTTCTGAATCATTCCCATAGCCTTGAAACGTTTTCAAATTGCTTGCTGTGTCACTCCCACTAAGCGTGCCAGTTCTTCTTGAGGTTGACGCGAGTCTTCACTCAGCAATGTCTCCAATTCTGCATCTTCGAAAACATTCTCTCTTCCGCCACTGTGCGATCAACGACGATAAAATCACCGTTCTTGAAGCGCTGAAACCACTCACGAAACGTTCTTTCATTAATAGCGTCCTTACCATACGTGCTTGAGAGCATTAGATGAGACTCAGCTACTGTTTTCTTCACATTGAAACAAAACAGTAACACTTCCCGCAAATGACTAGAATGAGGCTCGTAAACTGACATTTTCAATCAAGAACAGCTTTATGATGCAGACCCAAATCGACTAATGTTTGAATGAGGTTATGTTGACTTAGTGATGCCGCTCTAAACAAATTTCAAGCCCGCCGTCTTGGAGTGGAGGCCCACACTGGACTCAACTCCCAGTACCTCGAAATCTCCTCCACTCGGGATCGGCCGCCAGGACTGAAGTCCGCCAAAGCCGTACCCTCTAACACTGTTCTTCTCAGAACCTATCACGACTACATACTTCTGCTCCATTTGGTACCAACCAAAAACAAAAAAAAAGGGGTTCAAATGGCTCTGAGCACTATGGGAGTTAACATCGTAGGTGATCAGTCCCCTAGAACTTAGAACTACTTAAACGTAACTAACTTAAGGACATCACACACATCCATGCCCGAGGCAGGATTCGAACCTGCGACCGTAGCGGTCGCGCGGTTCCAGACTGAAGCGCCTAGAACCGCTAGGCCACAACGGCCGGCGTCCAAACACCCATTTGGCTTCTAAGTTACTCTGGCACTAGGAGATAAGAGAGTAGGCATGTTTGACTGGGGAGTCTTGCGACCCAGGGACGGCAGCTAGGTCCGCCGTCCTCAGCGAGGTGGCTGATAAGATTCTGAATACACTACAAAGTGGACCTCCCACGTGCGTCTACCCTGATGCGCTTTCCTGTTAGGGGGTGTATCAATACAGAGTACGAAACAAGTACGTAACTTCATTGCTTTATGTTGTTGTGGTCTTCAGTCCTGAGACTGGTTTGATGCAGCTCTCCATGCTACTCTATCCTGTGCAAGCTTCTTCATCTCCCAGTACCTACTGCAACCTACATCCTTCTGAATCTGCTTAGTGTATTGATCTCTTGGTCTCCCTCTACGATTTTTACCCTCCACGCTGCCCTCCAATGCTAAATTTGTGATCCCTTGATGCCTCAAAACATGTCCTACCAACCGATCCCTTCTTCTAGTCAAGTTGTGCCACAAACTTCTCTTCTCTCCAATCCTATTCAATACCTCCTCATTAGTTACATGATCTACCCACCTTATCTTCAGCATTCTTCTGTAGCACCACATTTCGAAAGCTTCTATTCTCTTCTTGTCCAAACTAGTTATCGTCCATGTCTCACTTCCATACATGGCTACACTCCATACAAATACTTTCAGAAACGACTTCCTGACACCTAAATCTATACTCGATGTTAACAAATTTCTCTTCTTGAGAAACGCTTTCCTTGCCATTGCCAGTCTACATTTTATATCCTCTCTACTTCGACAATCATCGGTTATTTTACTCCCTAAATAGCAAAACTCCTTTACTACTTTAAGTGTCTCATTTCCTAATCTAATTCCCTCAGCATCACCCGACTTAATTTGACTACATTCCATTATCGTCGTTTTGCTTTTGTTGATGTTCATCTTATATCCTCCTTTCAAGACACTGTCCATTCCGTTCAACTGCTGCTCTTCCAAGTCCTTTGCTGTCTCTGACAGAATTACAATGTCATCGGCGAACCTCAAAGTTTTTACTTCTTCTCCATGAATTTTAATACCTACTCCGAATTTTTCTTTTGTTTCTTTTACTGCTTGCTCAATATGCAGATTGAATAACATCGGGGAGAGGCTACAACCCTGTCTCACTCCTTTCCCAACCACTGCTTCCCTTTCATGCCCCTCGACTCTTATAACTGCCATCTGGTTTCTGTACAAACTGTAAATAGCCTTTCGCTCCCTGTATTTTACCCCTGCCACCTTCAGAATTTGAAAGAGAGTATTCCAGTCAACATTGTCAAAAGCTTTCTCTAAGTCTACAAATGCTAGAAACGTAGGTTTGCCTTTTCTTAATCTTTCTTCCAAGATAAGTCGTAAGGTCAGTATTGCCTCACGTGTTCCAACATTCCTACGGAATCCAAACTGATCTTCCCCGAGGTCAGCTTCTACCAGTTTTTCCATTCGTCTGTAAAGAATTCGCGTTAGTATTTTGCAGCTGTGACTTATTAAACTGATAGTTCGGTAATTTTCACATCTGTCAACACCTGCTTTCTTTGGGATTGGAATTATTATATTCTTCTTGAAGTCTGAGGGTATTTCGCCTGTCTCATACATCGTGCTCACCAGATGGTAGAGTTTTGTCATGACTGGCTCTCCCGAGGCCATCAGTAGTTCTAGTGGAATGTTGTCTACTCCCGGGGCCTTGTTTCGACTCAGGTCTTTCAGTGCTCTGTCAAACTCTTCACGCAGTATCATATCTCCCATTTCGTCTTCATCTACATCCTCTTCCATTTCCATAATATTGTCCTCAAGAACATCTCCCTTGTATAAACACTCTATATACTCCTTCCACCTTTCTACCTTCCCTTCTTTGCTTAGAACTGGGTTTCCATCTGAGCTCTTGATATTCATACAAGTGGTTCTCTTCTCTCCAAAGGTCTCTTTAATTTTCCTGTAGGCAGTATCTATCTTACCCCTAGTGAGACAAGCCTCTACATCCTTACATTTGTCCTCTAGCCATCCCTGCTTAGCCATTTTGCACTTCCTGTCGATCTCATTTTTTAGACGTTTGTATTCCTTTTTGCCTGCTTCATTTACTGCATTTTTATATTTTCTCCTTTCATCAATTAAATTCAATATTTCTTCTGTTACCCAAGGATTTCTATGAGCCCTCGTCTTTTTACCTACTTGATCGTCTGCTGCCTTCACCACTTCATCCCTCAGAGCTACCCATTCTTCTTCTACTGTATTTCTTTCCCCCATTCCTGTCAATTGTTCCCTTATGCTCTCCCTGAAACTCTCTACAACCTCTGGTTCTTTCAGTTTATCCAGGTCCCATCTCCTTAAATTCCCACCTTTTTGCAGTTTCTTCAGTTTCAATCTGCAGTTCATAACCAATAGACTGTGGTCAGAATCCACATCTGCCCCAGGAAATGTCTTACAATTTAAAACCTGGTTCCTAAATCTCTGTCTTACCATTATATAATCTATCTGAAACCTGTCAGTATCTCCTGGCTTCTTCCATGTATACAGCCTCCTTTCATGATTCTTGAACCAAGTGTTAGCTATGATTAAGTTATGCTCTGTGCAAAATTCTACAAGGCGGCTTCCTCTTTCATTCCTTCCCCCCAATCCATATTCACCTACTATGTTTCCTTCTCTCCCTTTTCCTACTGACGAATTCCAGTCACCCATGACTATTAAATTTTCGTCTCCCTTCACTACCTGAATAATTTCTTTTATCTCGTCATACATTTCATCTATTTCTTCATCATCTGCAGAGCTAGTTGGCATATAAACTTGTACTACTGTAGTAGGCATTGGCTTTGTGTCTATCTTGGCCACAATAATGCGTTCACTATGCTGTTTGTAGTAGCTAACCCGCACTCCTATTTTTTTATTCATTATTAAACCTACTCTTGCATTACCCCTATTTGATTTTGTATTTATAACCCTGTAATCACCTGACCAAAAGTCTTGTTCCTCCTGCCACCGAACTTCACTAATTCCCACTATATCTAACTTTAACCTATCCATTTCCCTTTTTAAATTTTCTAACCTACCTGCCCGATTAAGTGATCTGACATTCCACGCTCCGATCCGTAGAACGCCAGTTTTCTTTCTCCTGCTTTATATTTTAAGTAAAAACGCGTAACAGTTCCTTCACAACCACAGTGGGATATGCCGAGGCAATACTGGCTGATCTCTTGCAAATGTTTACGTAGTTTATGATGACCATTCTAGTTCTTTCTCCATCCGCGTGGCGTATGTAACATAATACGAAACAGTTAATTAACAGACTCTAATCGACAGCTGTGACGTAATTACGAGGGTTTTCTGAAAAGTAATGCCTCCACCCTTGTAACTCTTCAACAGTTGGCAGCATTGGCATGCGGCAGGTACTGGCTTGTTCCGTAGCCTCTTCTCTACAGCTCCAGTTGGCGGGAAGCCTTAGCACTGAACGGTTGTGTTGTTACAGTGTAAAGTATGGAACCCTGCGCAGACGGTCAGTCAATGCGATTTAAGCAACGTGCAGTTATTGAGTTCTTGACAGCAGAAGGTGTCACCCCAAAAAAGATTCATCAGAGAATGAAAGCAGTTTATGGTGTTTGTGTTGATGTGAGCAATTTTAAAGTTGTTGAGGCGAGAAAATCCGACCTGTGTGACAAACTATGAGTTGGACATCCTGTGACAGCAACCACCAAGTTTCACAAGCAAAATGTTGACAGATTGATTCAGAACGATCTTCGTATCCTTTAAAGAGAAATAGCAAGCAAAATCGGCATTTCACAAGAATATGTGGATCACATTACTGTTTTGCTTGGCTATCGGAAGATCTGTGCACGATGAGTACCCCGGATGCTGACTCCTGAAATGAAAGCTCACAGACTTGAAATTTGCCAGGAACTTATCTCGCGTTACGAAAATGAAGGTGACGCCTTTGTCCATTCAATTGTGACAGGAGCCGAAACGTGGGTACATCAGTGGGACCCGGAGACGAAACGTCGGTCAATGGAATATCGGCACAAATTCTCGCCCCAGAAAAAGAAATTCAAGATGGAGTCCTTAGCTGGAAAAATCATGGCCACTGTGTTCCAGGGCGCAGATGGTGTTATCCGTGTTGCTTTCCTTGATCGTGGAACTACAATAAATTCAGAGCGTTACATCACAACGCTGCGAATACTGAAACGACGGCTAACAAGGGTCCTAAATGGAAAGGGAAATGTTTTCCTGCAGCATGACAATGCCAAACCACACATTTCTCATGCCACCACAGCAGAACTCCAGAGACTGAATCTCACCAACGTACGGCATCCTCCGTACAGTCCAGATTTAGCACCGTCTGACTTCCACCTGTTCTCGATAATGAAAGACGATCTGCGGGGACATCGCTTTACTTCTGATGTAGACGTTGAGAGAACTGTGAGACTATCGTTGGGAAGACAGAGTGTCGACTTCTTCCGTGACGGCTTCAGAAACCTTGTTCATCGTTGGCAGAAATGTATCCAATTGGCTGGTGATTACGTGGAAAAGTGTATATTGGTAATTAAAGAACACATTCTAACGATTAATTCTGAGTTTGATTTATTACCCAATTAATGAAGGTGGAGCCATTACTTTTCATTCAACCCTCGTAGAATGGAATTGGTTTTATATCAGTTGTATGTTGTCACTGCGATTACTAGAGGATGGGATAATAGCCGAAAGCGCTGTATTAAATACACTTGTGGCCCAGTACATTATGAGCACTTCGTTAATAGTGATAAAAATTCTGGGTGTTATGCCGCATCACTGCTAAAACTAGCAACAATAATAAACTAATACCAACGTTTCGGCCGAATTTCAACATCCTTCCTCAGGCCCTGAGGAAGGTTTTAGTTTATTATTGTTGTTAGTGCGGGTAAGCTACTACAAACAGCATAGTGAACGCATTATTGTGGCCAAGATAGACACAAAGCCCACGCCTACTACAGTAGTACAAGTTTATATGCCAACTAGCTCTGCACATGATGAAGAAATTGATGAAATGTATGATGAGATAAAAGAAATTATTCAAGTAGTGAAGGGAGACGAAAATTTAATAGTCATGGGTGACTGGAATTCGTCAGTAGGAAAAGGAAGAGAAAGAAACGTAGTAGGTGAATATGGATTGGGGCTAAGAAATGAAAGAGGAAGCCGCCTGGTAGAATTTTGCACAGAGCATAACTTAATAATAGCTAACACTTGGTTCAAGAATCATGGAAGAAGGTTGTATACATGGAAAAAACCTGGAGATACTGGAAAGTTACAGATAGATTATACAATGGTAAGACAGAGATTTAGGAACCAGATTTCCAGGGGCAGATGTGTACTCTCACCACAATCTATTGGTTATGAACTGTAGATTAAAACTGAAGAACCTGCAAAAAGGTGGGAATTTAAGGAGATGGGACCTGGATAAACTGAAAGAACCAGAGGTTGTACAGAGTTTCAGAGAGAGCATAAGGGAACAATTGACAGGAATGGGGGAAAGAAATACAGCAGAAGAAGAATGGGTAGCTTTGAGGAATGAAATAGTGAAGGCAGCAGAGGATCAAGTAGGTAAAAAGACGAAGGCTAGTACAAGTCCTTGGGTAGCAGAAGAAATACTGAATTTAATTGATGAAAGAAGAAAATACAAAAATGCAATAAGTGAAGCAGGCAAAAAGGAATACAAAAGTCTCAAAAATGAGATCGACAGGAAGTGCAAAATGGCTAAGCAGGGATGGCTAGAGGACAAATGTAAGGATATAGAGGCTTATCTCATGAGGGGGAAGATAGATACTGCCTACAGGGAAATTAAAGAGACCTTTTGAGAAAAGAGAACCACTCGCATGAATATCAAGAGCTCAGATGGAAACCCAGTTCTAAGCAAAGAAGGGGAAGCAGAAAGGTGTAAGGAGTATATAGAGGGCCTATACAGGGGCGATGTTCTTGAGGACAATATTATGGAAATGGAAGAGGAGGTAGATGAAGATGAAATGGGAGATATGATACTGCACGGAGAGTTTGACAGAGCACTGAAAGACCTAAGTCGAAACAAGGCCCCGGAAGTAGACAACATTCCATTAGAACTACTGACAGCCTTGGGAGAGCCAGTCCTGACAAAACTCTACCATCTGGTGAGCAAGATGTATGAGACAGGCGAAATACCTCCATATTCAAGAAGAATATAATAATTCCAATCCCAAAGAAAGCAGGTGTTGACAGATGTTAAAATTACCGAACTATCAGGTTAATA
The DNA here is from genome assembly GCF_023898315.1 of Schistocerca nitens. Taxonomy (NCBI): domain Eukaryota; kingdom Metazoa; phylum Arthropoda; class Insecta; order Orthoptera; family Acrididae; genus Schistocerca; species Schistocerca nitens. Next base: position 540,791,359 of record NC_064615.1, read on the forward strand.
AGTCACAGCTGCAAAATACTAACGCGAATTTTTTACAGACGAATGGAAAAACTGGTAGAAGCCGACCTCGGGGAAGATCAGTTTGGATTCCGTAGAAATGTTGGAACACGTGTGGCAATACTGACCTTACGACTTATCTTAGAAGAAAGATTAAGGAAAGGCAATCCTACGTTTCTAGCATTTGAAGACTTAGAGAAAGCTTTTGACAATGTTGGCCGGAAACACTCTCTTTCAAATTCTAAAGGTGGCAGGGGTAAAATAGAGGGAGCGAAATGCTATTTACAATTTGTATAGAAACCAGATGGCAGTTATAAGAGTCGAGGGACATGAAAGGGAAGCAGTGGTTGGGAAGTGAGTGAGACAGGGTTGTAGCCTCTCCCCGATGCTGTTCTATCTGTATATTGAGCAAGCAGTAAAGGAAACAAAAGAAAAGTTCGGAGTAGGTATTAAAATCCGTGGAGAAGAAATATAAACTTTGAGGTTCGCCGATGACATTGTAATTCTGTCAGAGACAGCAAAGGACTTGGAAGAGCAGTTGAACGGAATGGACAGTGTCTTGAAAGGAGGGTATAAAATGAATATCAACAAAAGCAAAACGAGGATAATGGAATGTAGCCGAATTAAGTCGGGTGATGCTGAGGGAAGTAGTAAAGGAGTTTTGCTATTTGGGGAGCAAAATAACTGATGATGGTCGAAGTAGAGAGGATATAAAATGTAGACTGGCAATGGCAAGGTAAGCGTTTCTGAAGAAGAGAAATTTGTTAACATTGAGTATTGATTTAAGCGTCAGGAAGTCGTTTCTGAAAGTATTCGTATGGAGTGTATCCATGTATGGAAGTGAAACATGGACGATAAATAGTTTGGACAAGAAGAAAATAGAAGCTTTCGAAATGTAGTGCTACAGAAGAATGCTGAAGATTGGATGGGTAGATCACATAACTAATGAGGAGGTATTGAATAGAATTGGGGAGATGAGGAGCTTGCGGTACAACTTGACTAGAAGAAGGGATCGGTTGGTAGGACATGTTCTGAGGCATCAAGGGATCACCAATTTAGTACTGGAGGGCAGCGTGGATCGTAAAAATCGTAGAGGGAGACCAAGAGATGAATACACTAAGCATATTCAGAAGGATGTAGGCTGCAGTAGGTACTGGGAGGCTTGCACAGGATAGAGTAGCATGGAGAGCTGCATCAAACCAGTCTCAGGACTGAAGATCACAACAACAACAACAACAACATTGTTGTTAGTTTTAGCAATGACGCTGCATAATACCCAGAAGAATTTTAATCACTATGACACCGGCCGCGGAAGCCTACGTTCTTACTTCGTTAATAGCTTTTCTGTATTTGGAATACAACACAGCACCGATTCTGCGTGGTACATATTCGACAAGCCTTGCATGGCATGATATATTTACGCACAGGTCTCGTAAATCCTGTAAAGTACGGGCCGGTGGCCTGTCAGCGTGCAGCAAGGCCCCGATACCGTCCCAGATGTGTTCCATCTTATTCATATGGGGTGGTGTCCAAGACTTCAACGTAGATCCACAGTCGGGGAAGACATAAAGCATAAAGGGATGCATGTGCTCGGCAATAACGTTCACTTAATCCTACATGACGAGATGAAGTGCTGAAAGAGGAACAGGAAAAGAATTGAAGGAAAACTAGGATTTAACGTCCCGTCTACATCGAGGTCATTAGAGACGGAGCAAAACGTCGGATTGACTCAAGGCTGGGGAATGAAAACGGCGTGCCCTTTCAAAGGAACCATTTCGGTATGTGCCTGCAGCGACTTAGAGAAATCACGGAAAAACTAAATCACGACGGCTGCACTAGGATTTTAACTGTGGTCCTCCCAAATGCGAGCCCAGTTTTCTAACCACTGCGCCACCTTGCTCGGTAAGAAACAGGAGTTAATAGCGAAGAGATAGGGGATCCAGTATTAGAATCAGAATTTAGAAGAGCTTTGGAAGACTTAAGATCATATAAGGCAGAAGGGACAGATGCCATTCCATCGAAATTTTTGAAATCATTGTGGGAAGTGACAACAACATGATTATTCACGTTAGTGTGTATGCTGCGTGAGACTGGTAATATACCATCAATCTATAGGAAAAAGATCACCCACACAATTCCCGAAATTGCAGAAACCAACAGTTGCCAGAATTATCGCACAATTAACTTAACAACTCATGCATGCAAGTTGCTGACAATAACAATATACGGAAGAACGGAAAAGAAAGTTGAGGATCTGTTATACGACGATCATTTTGACTTCAGGAAGATAAAGGCATCACAGAGGAAGTTCTCACGTTACGCTGATGATGTAAGCAAGGCTGAAGAAAAATGAAGACACGTTCATAGAATTTGTCGACCTGGAAAAAGCGTTCGACAATGTAAAATGTTTCAAGGTGCTCGAAATCGTGAGAAAAATAGAGCTAAGTTATAGGAAAGACGGGTAATATACAATACGTGCAAGGACCAAGAGGTAAGTAACAATAAGAGGGAGAAACCAAGAACGAAGTGCACGGATTAAAAAGCGTGTAAAACAGGCATGTAGTCTTTCGCTCCTGCTATTCACTCTATGCGCCGAAGAAGCAAAGGTGGAAATGACAGAAAGGTTCAAGAGTGTAATTAGTGATAAGATTCGCAGGTGACGTTGCTTTCCTCTTTAAACCTGATGAAAAGAATGAACATTCTAATGGGTACAGACCATGAAGGAAGATAATAATGAGAAGTAGTGGGAATGAAAACAGCGAGTAACTTAATATCATATGTGGTGATCACGAAGTGGATGAAGGTAAGGAATTTTGCTACCTATGCAGCAAAATAACCCATGACGGATGGAGCAAAGAGGACATAAAAAGTAGACCAGCTTTGGCCAAGAGATGTCTACTAGGGTCAGTCATGGTCTTACTTTGTGGAAGAAATTTCTGAGAATGTACTTGAATGGCAGTGAGATATGGACTGTGGGAAAACCCGAACAGAAGAGAATAGAAGCATTTGAGATGTGATGATACAGAAGAATTTTGAAAATTAGTTGGACTAATAAGGTAAGGAATAAGGAGGACCTCCACAGGATAAGCGAGGAAAGGAATATGTGGAAAACACTGACAAGAAGGAAGGGGAGGATGAAAGGACATGTGTTAAGACATGAGGAAATAATTTTCGTTATAAAAGAGGGAGCTGTAGAGGGTAAAAACTGTAGAGAAAGATAGAGATTTGGAAACATCCAGCCAATAATTGGGGACGTAGGCTGCAATTGCTAGTCCGAGATGAAAGGATTGGCCCAGAAGAGGAATTCGTGGCTGGCCGCATCAAACCAGTCAGTCATAAAAGAAAAAAAACCTCAGCTGTCATGGTGCATTCGATTACTACCCAAGGTCCCAGGGAAGTCCATAGCATGACACTGCCCAATGGCGCGGTGACGTTTCGATTAGGCGTCCACCTGGAAGACGACATATCTGGACGTAACCGTCCACTTCATGTAACAAAAACCGCGATTCACCTGGCATGGTGGGGGACACGAGATAAGCCTCAGCAAAGGATGTGTCATTAATAACACATTCGGGCGTCCCCTGGGCAACGGCTCTAAGCCGGCAGATTCTCTCACACCAGAAGCATCACAGTAGAGCGACATAATGTCTCGAGAAAAACCGGATAGGTTCTCATCAGAACCGGCTTTGACGATCATCTCTGTGAACATAGGTCTTTCGTCTTGCAAAGAACAATTGCTGAGCGAGCTTTGTACAAAAACCAAATGTGACGTACTCTGCGTGCAAGAAAAGCATAGGGACTTTCAACCCCGGCGCACCAAGGTTCCAGGGATGAAACTAGCAACAGAAAGACCGCACGCGCAATACGGGAGTGCCGTGTTCACCAAACCGGACCTCCAAGTGAGGATGGCGGATTATACTGAGGAGAAAAATATCGAGATTGCCACGGTGTAATTTGGCGAATACACGGTGACCTCACTGTATAAGCCCCCAAATGAAGACTTCCACTTTGAACCACCAGTAAAAATCGGTAAACAGAAAACGGCTTTCATCATCGGCGATTTCAACAGCCATAGTCACGTATGGCGATATGCACAAGAAGACAAAAATGGTGAAGCCGTTCTGGCGTGGGCCGAGTCAAACCACCTGGCTCTTACCCACGACAGCAAACTTCCCACATCTTTCAACAGTGGTAGGTGGCGCCGCGGATACAACCCGGATCTCCTATTCGTCGGCGAAGAAATAGCACAACAGTGCTTTAAGTCCATCTGCGCCCCCATCCAAAAGACAAAACATAGCCCAATAATGTGCCAAATGTTGCCAATAGTTATACACGAAGAGTAAAGTTCAGAAGGAGATATAATTTCAGGAAGGCATACTGGCCCAAATTCACCAGAATACTAGAAGAGAGAGTCCAGACATATAGCCCAGATCCAGAGAACTATGATAGCTTCGTGGACACCGTCAAAACCTGCTCCCGAGCGTCTATTCCAAGGGGATGCAGAACAAGTTACACACCAGGACTCACCCAGGAAACAGTAGCCCTACTGGAAGAGTATCAAATGCTCTTCGAAAGAAACCCCTTCAGTGAAGAAACCCTCACCAAAGGAAGAGTTATTACCTCCCGGAAATCAGAAGTGAGAAGGGACCAAATTGATGGAGGAAACTAATTTTGGCAGAGATACTCAAAAGGCCTGGAAACTCATAAAACGCCTAGTCAATGACCCCACCAAACCAAATCTACACGTGAACGTCACAGCAGACCAAATTGCACACCAGCTTCTCACAAATGGGAAACCACCAAGATACGGCAACCTAAAGACAAAAAAGAGGGACATAGAACGAAACCCCCCTCAGGAGATCGAAGAACTATCCAAGCCATTTACCTTGACGGAACTGGAGAAGGCGATCAATAAGTTCAAAATGCGGAGAGCAGCCGGCCTTGACGATATATGCGTCGAGCAAATAAAGCATTTTGGACCCGTAACAAGGAAATGGCTAGTCGATATGATGAACAACTACATGACATCCAGCAAAATTCCAAAAATCTGGAGAAAATCGCGTCATTGCCATCCTAAAACCAGGCAAAGAACGTGACAATCCCAAAAACTACAGGCCGATCTCTCTGCTGTGCCATATGTACAAGGTTTTGGAAACGATGATACTCCACAGAATCACGGACGCCATCGAGCCCCTCCTGATCCCACAACAAGCAGGCTTCAGACAGGGCAAATGCTACACGTCACAGGTGCTAAAATTAACGCAACACATAGAGGATGGGTTCGAGAACAGAAAGATCACCGGGGCTGTCTTCCTAGACCTATCGGCAGCCTACGACACAGTCAACCACCGACTGCTCCTAGGGAAAATATACGCAATGGGTAGGGACTACAGACTAACCTTACTGATTGGAAACCTACTCCAGAATCGAAGATTCTTCGTGGATTTTCAGGGACAGAGAAGCCGGTGGAGAATACAGAAAAATGGCCTCCCCCAAGGAAGCGTACTGGCCCCAACACTTAAAATACTAATGACCAGCCCCTCCCCCAAGGCACCTAAAGCTTCATATATGCAAATGATTGCGCCATTACCGCTCAAGCAGACAGCTTTGAAACTGTTGAAGAGAATCTGTCAGAAGCCCTCGAACAGCCTGCCACCTGCTATAAGGGGAGCCATCTCAAACCCAACGCAGGGAAAACCCAAACCTCCGCCTTCCACCTAAAGAACAGACAATCTGCAAGAAGAAGACAACTTAACTGGGAAGGAGTGCCCCTGGAACATTGCGAAACACCAAAATACTTACGCGTCACCTTGTATAGAGCACTCAAAAAACACTGCATGAACACTAAACACAAAGTAACCGCGAGAAACAACATTGTGCGCAAAATAACGGGCACTACATAGGGGGGGGGGGGGAGGGGGGCACAGCCTGGAATAGTGAGAACCACAGCTCTTGCTTTGTGCTATTCAACAGCGGATTACGCGTGCCCAGTGTGGTACAATTCTAGCCACGCCAAGCAAGTGAACATACCGCTTAATGAATCCTGCCGCATCATCACAGGCTGTCTGAGACCAACCCCGACTGATAAATTGTACTGCCTGGCAGGCGTGGCCCCACCAGATATTAGAAGGAAAGTAGCGGCCAGGAAGGAAAAGACAAAGGCGTTGACCTCACCTGCCCATCCGCTGTACAAACACCAGCCAGCCCGCCGTCGACTAAAATCTAGAGAAAGCTTCCTGCACACAGCAGAAAACATCGTCGGAACACCGCAGCAAGTGAGGCTGGCAATGTGGCGAGAAGAAAACGCGCACCTTGGAGAATGGTTAGTCCCAACGAAGAACTCCCTCCCGGCCATATGGAAGGATGGACGACATGGAAATCTCTTAATAGGCTGCGCTCTTGTGTCACGCGATCCAAAGAGAATATGCGCAAATGGGGCCTCTCAAATGAACCGGCGCTGTGCGACTGTGGAAACATTAAAACCACCATCCACCTCACGCAGTGTGTGCTGTGCCCAAACACCTGCACCATGAAGTATTTGATGAATGCCACCCCGGAAGCGCTGGACGTGGCCAGGTTGTGGTCCAAGACTTCATAAAATAAAAAATAAAAAAACTACTTGACCCTGCTTATATATCTGTATACTTTTATACTCTTTTTGTATTTGTTATATACTTGATACGTATGTGTTAATCATTCTGATTTTATGTATGATGCTTCTGACATGATTAAATAAATAAATAACCTGACCAGGTGGCACGTTTCCATTGACACAACGGTCTAATCTCGATGATACCGTTGCCCACTGAAATCGTAACTGTCAATGACGTTGGGTCAACATAGGGGCCAATAGGATCACCGTCGCGGAGCCCCGTGTTCAACAATGTGGTCCAGAACAACTGTGTTCGCACCTGCACTGTACTGATATTTGCCACAGATCGGCGACTATCCTTCTTTAGAGAACGGCCAAGCTTCCGACGCCCACATTCTGTTCAAAAAATGGCTCTGAGCACTATGGGACTCAACTGCTGAGGTCATTAGTCCCCTAGAACTTAGAACTAGTTAAACCTAACTAACCTAAGGACATCACAAACATCCATGCCCCAGGCAGGATTCGAACCTGCGACCGTAGCGGTCTTGCGGTTCCAGACTGCAGCGCCTTTAACCCACATTCTGTGATGAGGCGTGGACGGCCAATACCTTGTTGTTTACTCGTGGGTACACCATTTGTCAAACCCTTTCCATAGAAGCTTACGGCAGTAGTACGCAGATAGCGTACCAGCTCGTCTGTTTTTGAGATGTTTGTTTCAAGGCGGCCCTTGTCATCGCTAGAATGATTGCCCATTCGTCTCTCCTCTGCTTGTATGTAGTATCTCTCCTGACGCGCTACGTGCCCACAATGGCAACAGGTGGAATTCAGTCACGCCATGGGCAGTGGTCGTAATGTTTCGTCTCTTAAGTGTAAATAAAATAACGGATGACGTGGGAAAGCTGTCATTTTTAAAATTATGTATTTAAGTAAACTGTTTCTGACATATTTCTCTAATTTCCTTGTCGAAGTCTTTTATAACATACAGAGCTAAGAAATTAACAGTAACACCGAAGCTCAGTTACTGAGCACATGATGAATCATCTTTAAATATTCTGAACCATCGCAGTACACGAAATGATTTCAATTTAGCTCTTGCGACAAATCTCCAAGAACAGTTCTGACATTACAGACCGAACAAAACCGCAATTTTCCCCTCTGTAACTTCTGTTAACAATTACATAATTAAATAAAATACAGCCAACATCCAACGCAGACATTAATCGAAATTTTCATTTTTTATAGACTGGAAATGGCAATAATGACTGCAATTAAATAAATTTTAATTTATGGAAATTGATCCAGTAGTTGTCTGCTTCGGATGGTTACGGCTTTTCATGATGGGCCCAGGAATAGAAAAATCTTGACGAATGTGCCTCGAACTACACCGGACATGCTTGGTTTTAGACAAGCGTGACAAGATCTAGGCGTGCTTTTGAAGAATTTTCATATTACGTAACTGAAAAAACTTGGACAACGATTTTCCCAAGTAAACACGTGCTGTACAAGAGAGAAAATTAAAATAATTGATGTTTCAATACCGTTAGCGTACAGATGAATATTTTTACTGATCTTACATGTCTTTACATTAAGTTTTGATGGATCTGTGATTTTGCATAACTCGTGCTATATATATCGCACCAGCTTAGCTTCATCTGCTTCGCTCACGTGCATCGTACAGTCTGCACAGATGACTTTTCTTTTAGTTCTTATTCTGTTCACAAACTGCATCATTGTCAAAACTTTTCACGCTAATTAAGGTAACATAAGCATGGTTTTCCGAATGTACTTCTGACCAAAAAGCGATTCTGGTACCTGGAGTCGGGAGGCCTTCGTGAATCCTACCTTTTGAGTTCGTGTGGTGATATTTATCTGGCAACATTCAAACCCTAACACATATTTATTTAGAGGCCAATTACCAATTTTCATAGGTTTATCTTTAAAAATGTTTTGATATAACGAAATATTTCATAAAAATTTTCATCCCTCATTTCACTCCCTCAGAGGTTGAAATTCCAAAAACAATGGAAGGCTTATTTTTTTTACTTCTAACTAAGAACACAAAGACAACGTTTCCTAGAATTTAGCTTCAAATATGCCTTTATAATGAAATATTCCATAGAAACTTTCATCCCCTGTTTCACCCTCTTAGGGGTTGAATTTCTAAAAACAATGAAACACATAATGTTTTTATTTCTAACGGAGAAGCCACATCCAAATGTTCATAGATTTAGCTTTAAAAACGGTTTCTACATCTACGTGGATACTCCGCAAATCACACTTGAGTGCGTGACAGAGGGTTCATCGAACCACCTTCACAATACTTCTCTATAATTCCGAGCTCGCACAGCGTGCGAAAGAACGAACACTATATCTTTCCATGCGAGCTCTAATTCCCTCATTTTATTATGACGATGTTACCTACCTATGTAGGGCGGCATCTATAAAATATTTTCGCTGTAGGAGGAGAAAGTTTGAAATTTCGTGTGAAGATTCAGCCGCAACGAGAAACGCTTTTACTTTAATGATGCCAACCTCAATTCCTGTATCATGCCAGTGACACTCCCTTCTCCATTTATCCATAATGCAAAACGTGCTGCTCTTATTTGAACTTTCTCGACGTACTCCGTCAATCCTATCTGGTAAGGATCCCAGACCGCGCAGCAGCAGTCCAAAAGAGGACGGACGAGTTTAGTGTAGGCAGTCTCTTTTGTAAATCTGTTACATTTTCTGAGTGTTCTCTCAATAAAAGGCAGTCTTTGGTTTTCCTTCCCCACAACATTTTCTATGTGTGCTTTCCAATTTAGGTTGTTCTTAATTGTAATTCCTAGGTATTTAGTTGAATTTACCGCCTTCAGATTTGACTAATTTATCGCGTAATCGCGTTACATAACATGTCACCCATAAAAGGTATTTAACACGTGGTAAAAAATTATTCATTTTCTTTTTATCTTAACACATGAAATTCTCAAATTAATATAAGGAAACAAGCAAAAAGTTATAATATTTGCAAAATGAGAAACGTTGTTGAGATGTGAAAGCTTGGCATATAGCAGAGTTTCTATCAAAAATTTTCTACAAAGCACCGTACGAAATTCACTCGTTAATAAAAAAAGAGAGAAAGGGTTTCCATCAAGACATGTTCCAAAGAAGTGATGCAGGTGATCCGCAATAATTTTCACGTAACTTTCATTGCTCTCATGACGCCTTCGATTACAACCACAGAGCCGGCCGTTGTGGCCAAGCGGTTCTAGGCTCTTCAGTCTGGGACCGCGTGACCGCTACGGTCGCAGGTTCGAATCCTGCCTCGAGCATGGATGTGTGTAATGTCCTTAGGTTGGTTAGGTTTAAGTAGTTCTAAGTTCCAGGGGACTGATGACGTCAGCTGTTAAATCCCATAGTGCTCAGAGCCATTTGAACCACCACAGATCCCATGGATGCCCAACTCAATGTGACCCAGAGTATAATTCTGCCTTCACCGGCCTGCATCTGTGGTACGGTGCATGATTTATGCAGCCATTCACCGGGATGACGACGTGTAAGGACCCAACCACCGCCCTCGTGTAACAATGAATGCGACTCATTCGACAGACGACAGTTATCTATTGCTCTAGAGATGCTGTGTCCATTGAAATCATAGCTGACAATGTCGTTGGGTCAACACAGCAACACGTAGGGGTCGTATGGTGTGGAGCTCCATATTCAACAATGGCGTTTGAATGGTTTGCTCGGAGACACTTGTGCCTGCACGAGCGTTGTTCTCTGTTGTCAGATCTGCCAGAGATCGCTGCCAATCCTGGATTACACAGCTATTCTGCCCATTAGTCTCTCTTCTGCTTACATTCTTTCCTTACTGGGTCACGTGCTCGCAACACCACAGGCATTCAACGTCGTTGTCCGCAGAGGTCATAATGTTTTGGCTCGTCAGTGCATATCCTGTAGCAACAAACAGTAGACCAAGTTCTAGGGACGCCTTCCACTGAATCTAAGCAATGGTCTTCTCGGACATGTTATGTTCGTATATAGACAACCATACAGCCGATCCAAGTGACATACAGTCTTGGAAAACTCTCATAACGTCCACGAACCACTTGACTGCCAGTACTTCTCCTTGGACGGACATCGTGCAGGTAAACGACTGATTGTAATAGTGAGCTCGAGTGCATCGCCAGTAAAGGGAAAACGTATCTTTTACCTCCCTCATGTTAAATTCACCGTTTTCATTGTTTTTGTTCTCGCGAAGTGTTAACGGGAGAACACTGATATTTCTTTCACACACTTTTACGTTATTTTCTAATAATATGTTATTTCGTAAGACTAGTATATAAAAATTATAATTCTGAAAAATGTTTTTTGGCTGTGGACCTTCTGCAAGCCGTTGTTTTCCCATGGACGGTGTAGGGTACTGTTTGGATAAGCACGTTGTAAAATGTTTAAATAACCTTGTACTGTCTGGCGCAGAGCTAGAGTGAACTGTAGCCAATTAATTTTATGGATGTCTGAAATGCGAGATTATGTTAATGTTCGCTAATATCTGTTGTGTTTTAGTACGTATGCATATTTAACTTTAGTCACTGTTATTGTGTACATATTCTTGTGTTAAGGAGTTTGGTCCCCGTGGCATCTAAGTGCTCTATTTAGTTATATTTATGGTCGTGCTAAAGTTTCTATTTGGTAACCTTCCTATCTACGATTGATGTTGGTTGCTCGGTCTGTCTGAAATGTTGGGTCTATTGGGTAGAGACCGTTGTTGTCTTGCTCTCCTCAGTCCCGAATTCCCGTATTGATACTAAGGTGGTAGTTCTGCCGGAATCTCATTTGCACAAGTTATCAGTTCTTGTGAGCACAAATAAAGCTACCTTTGCCTCTGTAATTTTCGTCTGCTGGCCAGCAAACTTTCGGTAATAATTGAAAATCGCCAACTGGTCTTCGTCCAACTTAGTGGCTCGTGTTAGACGAGTTCCCTTTCCCGTTCGGGTAAATGTTTCCTCCTCCTGGTGGAGCCATCCTCTTTCCAGAGCCACGGTGGGGTAAGACTTGCCCGACCGTCTATTACCGCTCATTGTTCCGGGAGAACGAAGTAAGAGGTTAATTATCTACTCCACCGTTATGTCCAAGAAAGGCGAATTAGAGTAGTTCTGGATAACCTAAGGATTGTACACTATTAAGATACTTCTTGGTTTGGAGAAATTGCTGTTTGGTAAAATTTAGCCCTCTGTGTCGGTACTTCGGCGTATTCGACGATCCAACATTGTTACAGAACGGAAAGACTTGGTTTTGATGCATTTGCTGAGACGTGATTTAATTATTTGCTGTTGATGATAATTGCTTAAGATGAATTTTCTTTAATCTGTGGTTATAATTCTTAATGATTCATCGTCTTTAACGGTGTAACACTTAATGTACGTCTGATTGTCCCATATGTCAACTACCGACTTCATTCACAGACTGAAAAGGTGATACCCGCTCTAGTTCTATGGGACTTTATTAACCGTTGATCCTTATCGTTTATGGTCTTAAATATATGTTTGTTTAAAAGAGTAATCATAGATTCCTATTGTTTGTTAAGTAATTTTTAAGTTATATACCAAATATTACTAGTGCAAATATTCTCTCGTTGTTACACTTGCGTGTTCTGTGTTCTGTGTTCTGATGGGTGTGACAATAAATGCAAAATCTAAAGTGAAGCGTTGGGGCGAATTCATCCTTTCTCTTATCATTACCTTTAAAGATAACACATTGTTTGTCGCTTGTTATTGAAATTGGTTCGGAGAATAGTTTATTGATTGACCCCATTGAAAGAGTATATAAACTGTGTAAGCCTTTGTAGATTACGCCGTTCTGGCGACTTGCTGGCCACTTTCTTTAAGTTTATCTGTTCGGCAGAACGCAGAGCATAGAAAAAATGTAGAGTGTAGTTTATACATTTGTTAACGATAATAATGAGAGACAATTGCTTATTCCTCAAGAGATCAAACTGATGGTAGAATTCATTGTCCCATCTGACAGGCCTATCACCATCAATAGCGGACTCGCATTCGGGAGGACGACGGTTCAATCCCGCGTCCGGCCATCCTGATTTAGGTTTTCCGTGATTTCCCTAAATCTCTCCAGGCAAATGCCGGGATGGTTCCTTTCAAAGGGCACGGCCGACTTCCTTCCCCGTCCTTCCCTAATCCGATGAGACCGATGACCTCGCTGTCTGGTCTCCTTCCCCCAAAACAACCAACCAACCATCAATAGCGTCACATGCTGGCGCTCAGTGATACATTATGCAGAGGTTTTGGTTCAGGCGGAAGCATTAAGATGCAGTGTGGTTACCGTTCATCGCGTAGTAGCACTTCTTCTCCATTTTCTGGCCAAGGATATTATTAAAGCTCCTCCCGCCTTCAAGTCTCAGCGTGGCTGCTTTCCAGGCAAGCGTTGTCGCACAGGTGCGTTTTATCTACCTCGGTGAGCGAATCCTGATAAGCACGAAAGGAATAGTAGGCATCCAAGGAGGAATACGGAAAACCCTTACCACATTAGTAGAACGTGTAGTAAGGCAGCCAAGAAAGACTTGTTATTCAGAGGAACTATGAAATGGAAAAGAATGATATTTTAAAAGGATTGCTTAAAACATGCTATCAAAGACGTTGGGTAGTCTCAAGAGTAATCCGCAGCCTTCACTTACGGAAGAAAAGCTTACACTCAGACCTACGATACATGTCCAGAGATGACATATCAGTACGTCACATAGCTGTTCAGAAGACCGAACCGAAGTCAACTCTAAGACAAAACGAAAACGAAGATCTCGAAGGTGTTACATAAATCGGTCACAAACTGATATTTATACAGGTATCTACGGAAAATACAAAAGTGTAAACTTTGGCGGCCGATGGATGAATGTGTGACGCTGCAGTGCAGTTTCAACGCACGGTTGGCAAGGATAATAAACAAGAGAAGTGACAACACCAGGCCATGAAGTCTTTGCTAATTTCATTCCACGTTCTCAGTCGGATAGTAACTAGGCCTCGCAGACAAGAACCTGAACAATATTCGCAGATGTCAGCATTTGAGAGAGGACGTGTAGCTGGGCTCAAAGAACAAACAGAGCAATCATCGAATCTCTCAACATTTCAAAAGGAGCGATGCCACTATTGGACGATGTTGGCAGGGGTGTGTGAACTATGGTCGAAAACAGCGTCAGATAGGCAGCAGACGACCTAGAGAGACGACAGAACGTGAGGATCAAGCAGCTGTCAGAGAGGCACTCACAGCACCGGATTCATCATTATCGTTTATCCGAAATGCAACGAGTGGTTCAGTGACCATAAGTACCGTTAGTAGGCGTTTCAAAGAAACAGGACTCAGCTCACGGTGCCCCTTGCGCCAACTACCATTGACCTCTGAATGCCAATAACCCTGTTTTCAGTAATTTGGGCACATTAGGCCTAAAATCTCATTGACCAGAGTAGAAATGTCTTCAGCGAGGAGCCCCGCTTCGAACTGAACCCTGATGGCAGGCGAAGATGTGTCTGGAATCGCCCTGGAAAGCGATAGGATACCAACCTGACTGTCGCCCGCCATAGAGCCTGGGAATCAGGGGTGATGGTCTGTGCTGTCATTTCTTCTCTTACCGATATTCCTTTGGTTGTCAAGTACGGTACGCTCACGGCACAGCGGTACGTTGATGATATTCTACGGCTTTGTTGTACTTCATGGGTTTAGAAAACATCGTTCCTGTGAAACACAACTAGTTCTTTATTCACATGAAGTGTCGAGTGCTATTGACAAGGGACTTCAGATCGATTCCGCATTTCTGGATTTCTGATGGCTTTTGACACCGTGTCACACAACTGGCTGGCAGTGATATTGCGTGCTTACGGAATATCGTCTCAGTTATGTAACTGGATTTGCGATTTCCTGTCAGAGAGTTCACAGTTCGTAGTAACTGACGGAAAGTCATCGAGTAAAACAGAAGTGATTTCTGGCGTTCCCCAAGGTAGTGTTATAGGCCATTTGCTGTTCTTTATGTGTACCGTACCCGTGGTCTAGGGGTAGCGTCTTTGATTCATAATCAAAACGTTTTCGGTCCCGGGTTCGATCCCCGCCACTGCCTACATTTTGATAAATAATCAGCATTGGCGGCCGAAGACTTCCGGCATAACAAGTCAGCCTCATTCTGCCAACGGCCTTGTCAAAGAGGGCGGAGGAGCGGGTAGAGGTTCAGGGCACTCTCTTGCCCTAGGGGTGGGAAATTGCCCCTAAAGGCGGAAGAATCAGCAATGATCAACGACATGAGGATGCAGAAGGCAATGGAAACCACTGCATTAAAGACACGTAACGTGTATCCACAGGACATGTGGCCTGTAATTGAAGAAGTGTCATGATGATCTCTCCATTGGCAAAAGATTCCGGAATAGTCCCCCATTTGGGAGGGGACTGCCAAGGGGGAGGTTACCATGAGAAAAAGATTGAATAATCAACGAAAGGATAACGTTCTACGAGTCGGAGTGTGGAATGTCAGACGCTTGAACGTGGTAGGGAAACTAGAGAATCTGAAAAGGGAAATGCAAAGGCTCAATCTAGATATAGTGGGGGTCAGTGAAGAAAAGTGGAAGGAAGACAAGGATTTCTGGTCAGATGAGTATCGGGTAATATCAACAGCAGCAGAAAATGGTATAACAGGTGTAGGTTTCGTTATGAATAGGAAGGTAGGGCAGACGGTGTGTTACTGTGAACAGTTCAGTGACCGGGTTGTTCTAATCAGAATCGACAGCAGACCAACACCGACAACGATAGTTCAGGTATACATGCCGACGTCGCAAGCTGAAGATGAACAGATAGAGGAAGTGTATTAGGATATTGAAAGGGTGATGCAGTATGTAAAGGGGGACGAAAATCTAATGCAGTTGTAGGGGAAGGAGTAGAAGAAAAGGTTACAGGATAATATGAACTTCGGACAAGGAATCAAAGAATACAAAGACTAATTGAGTTCTGTAACAAGTTTCAGCTAATAATAGCGAATACCCTGTTCAAGAATCACAAGAGGATGAGGTATACTTGGAAAAGGCCGGGAGATACGGGAAGATTTCAATTAGATTACATCATGGTCAGACAGAGATTCCGAAATCAGATACTGGATTGTAAGGCGTACCCAGGAGCATATATAGACTCAGATCACAATATAGTAGTGTTGAAGAGTAGGCTGAAGTTGAAGACATTAGTCAGGAAGAATCAATACGCAAAGAAGTGAGATACGGAAGTACTAAGGAATGACGAGATACGTTTGAAGTTCTCTAACGCTATAGATAGAGCAATAAGGAATAGCGCAGTAGGCAGTACAGTTGAAGAGGAATGGACATCTCTAAAAAGGGCCATCGCAGAAGTTGGGAAGGAAATCATAGGTACAAAGAAGGTAGCTGCGAAGACACCATGGGTAACAGAAGAAATACTTCAGTTGATTGATGAAAGGTGGAAGTACAAGCATGTTCCGGGAAAATCAGGAATACAGAAATACAAGTCGCTGAGGAATGAAATAAATAGGAAGTGCAGGGAAGCTAAGACGAAATGGCTGCAGAAAAAATGTGAAGATATCGAAAAAGATATGATTGTCGGAAGGACAGACTCAGCATACAGGAAAGTCAAAACAACCTTTGGTGACATTAAAAGCAACGGTGGTAACATTAAGAGTGCAACGGGAATTCCACTGTTAAATGCAGATGAGAGTGCAGATAGGTGGAAAGAATACATTGAAAGCCTCTATGAGGGTGAAGATTTGTCTGATGTGATAGAAGATGAAACAGGAGTCGATTTAGAAGAGATAGGGGATCCAGTATTAGAATCGTAATTTAAAAGAGCTTTGGAGGACTTACGGTCAAATAAAGCAGAAGGGATAGATAACATTCCATCAGAATTTCTAAAATCATTGGGGGAAGTGGCAACAAAACGACTATTCACGTTGGTGTGTAGAATATATGAGTCTGGCGACATACCATCTGACTTTCGGAAAAGCATCATCCACACAATTCCGAAGACGGCAAGAGATGACAAGTGCGAGAATTATCGCACAATCAGCTTAACAGCTCATGCATCGAAGCTGCTTACAAGAATAATATACAGAAGAATGGAAAAGAAAATTGAGAATGCGCTAGGTGACGATCAGTTTGGCTTTAGGAAAAGTAAAGGGACGAGACAGGCAATTCTGACGTTACGGCTAATAATGGAAGCAAGGCAAATGAAAAATCAGGACACTTTCATAGGATTTGTCGACCTGGAAAAAGCGTTCGACAATATAAAATGGTGCAAGCTGTTCGAGATTCTGAAAAATGTAGGGGTAAGCTATAGGGAGAGACGGGTCATATAAAATATGTACAACAACCAAGAGGGAATAATAAGAGTGGACGATCAAGATCGAAGTGCTCGTATGAAGAAGGGTGTAAGACAAGGCTGTAGCCCTTCGCCCCTGCTCTTTAATCTGTACATCGAGGAAGCAATGATGGAAATAAAAGAAAGGTTCAGGAGTGGAATTAAAATACAAGGTGAAAGGATATCAATGATACGATTCGCTGATGACATTGCTATCCTGAGTGAAAGTGAAGAAGAATTAAATGATCTGCTGAACGGAGTGAACAGTCTAATGAGTACACAGTATGGTTTGAGAGTAAATCGGAGAAAGACGAAGGTTCAAATGGTTCAAATGGCTCTGAGCACTATGGGACTCAACTGCTGAGGTTATTAGTCCCCTAGAACTTAGAACTAGTTAAACCTAACTAACCTAAGGACATCACAAACATCCATGCCCGAGGCAGGATTCGAACCTGCGACCGTAGCGGTCTTGCGGTTCCAGACTGCAGCGCCTTTAACCGCACGGCCACTTCGGCCGGCAAGACGAAGGTAATGAGAAGTAGCAGAAATGAGAACAGCGAGAAAGTTAACATCAGAATTGATGGTCACGAAGTCAATGAAGTTAAGGAATTCTGCTACCTAGGCAGTAAAATAACCAATGACGGACGGAGCAAGGAGGACATCAAAATCAGACTCGCTATGGCAAAAGAGGCATTTCTGGCCAAGAGAAGTCTACTAATATCAAATACCGGCCTTAATTTGAGGAAGAAATTTCTGACGATGTACGTCTGGAGTACAGCATTGTATGGGAAAACCGGAACAGAAGAGAATCGAAGCATTTGAGATGTGGTGCTATAGACGAATGTTGAAAATTAGGTGGACTGATAAGGTAAGGAATGAGGAGGTTCTACGCAGAATCGGAGAGGAAAGGAATATGTGGAAAACACTGATAAGGAGAAGGGACAGGATGATAGGACATCTGCTAAGACATGAGGGAATGACTTCCATGGTACTAGAGGGAGCTGTAGAGGGCAAAAACTGTAGAGGAAGACAGAGATAGGAATACGTCAAGCAAATAATTGAGGACGTAGGTTGCAAGTGCTACTCTGTGATGAAGAGGTTAGCACAGGAAAGGAATTCGTGGCGGGCCGCATCAAACCAGTCAGTAGACTGATGACAAAAAAAATAAATAAATAAATAAATAAATAAATAAAATAAAAAAATAAATAAAAAAAATGTGTGTGAACGATTTGGGAGACAATCTGAGCAGCCGTCTTCGGTTTTTTGCAGATGTCGCTGTCGTTTGTCGACTAATAACGTCATCAGAAGATCAAAACAAACTGCAAAACGATTTAGAAAAAATACCTTAATTGCGCGAAAAGTGGCAGTTGACCCTAAATAACGAAGAGTGTGAGGTCATCCACATGAGTGCTAAAAGGAACTCGTTAAACTTCGGTTACACATTAAGTCAGTCTAATCTAAAAGCCGTAAATTCAACTAAATACATAGGTATTACAATTACGAACAGCTTAAATTGGAAGGAACACATAGAAAATGTTGAGGGGAAGGCTAACCAAAGACTGCGTTTTATTGGCAGGACACTTATAAAATGTAACAGACCTAGTAAGGAGACTGCCTACACTACGCTTGTCCGTCGTCTTGTAGAATATTGCTGCGCGGTGTGGGATCCTTACCAGACAGGTCTGACGGAGTACATCGAAAAAGTTCAAAGAAAGGCAGCACGTTTTGTATTATCCCGAAATATAGGAGGAAGTGTCACAGAAATGATACAGGATTTGGGCTAGACATCATTAAAAGAAAGGCGTTTTTCGTTGCTACAGAATCTTCTCACGAAATTCCAATCATTAACTTTCCCTCCGAATACGAAAATATTTTGTTGACACTGACCTACATAGGGAGGAACGATCACCACGATAAAATAAGGGAAATATATGGGTGTACATTCTTTCAGTGCGCTATACGAGATTGGAATAACAGAGAATTGTGAAGGCGGTTCGATGAACCCTCTGCCAGGTACTTAAATGTGATTTGCTGAGTATCCATTTAGATCTAGATGGCAAGCCATCCTGGGCTTTCATTTTAGCAAGATAATGCCCACCCCCAAATAACAAGAGTTTCTACTGCTTATCTTCGTGCTTGTCAAACATCGCGCTGGCTAGCAAGGTCGCCGAATCTGTCCCCAACTGAGAAAGTATGGAGCATTATGGGCAGAGCTCTCCAACCGGCTGTGGATTTTGACGATCAAATGTACCAAGTGGGCAGAATTTGGTACGATATCCCTCAGGAAGACATCACAACTCTGTCAATCAATGCCTAGCCAAATAACTGTTTGCAATAGGGCCAGAGATGAACGACCACGTTATTGACTTGCTCAATTTGTGAAGCCCTTTCTCTTGAGTGAACCGTCCAATTTTTTTGAGATTGTTATCAATGGTTTTTGCGTACATTTACATCGTGTCCACCGATTTCCGTCCCATTCGGGTAATTCCTTCACGGTGTGTAATTTTTTCTTTAAATTATTATTATTATTTTTTTTTGTTCTTATAATACAGGGTGTCGGAAAGTCTTTCCCTGATTACATAAATTGATAACTCAGGCTAGAAGTAAGATACAAATATGAAACTGGTGTCTAATTGTTTACAAACTATCAAAGTTTGTTTTCACACATCAGTAAACTTCCACAAGAGCACCCTTGGTAGCACGTAGCACATCTAGGCGATATTCAATTTCCGTCCACACATTAGCCAACATCACTGGAGGGATCGATTCAACGGCTGTGGTTATCCGTTGCCGCAGGGTTTCAAGATCTGGTACACGTGGTTCAAATGGCTCTGAGCACTATGGGACTTAACATCTGAGGTCATCAGTCCCCTAGAACTTAGAACTACTTAAACCTAACTAACCTAAGGACATCACACACATCCATGCCCGAGGCAGGATTCGAACCTGCGACCGTAGCAGTCACGCGGTTCCGGACTGAAGCGCCCTAACCGCACAGCCACCGCGGCCGGCTGGTACACGTGTTCGGTAGACCTCGTCCTCGACATAACCCCATTAAACGAAGTAATGGGGTTATGTCAGGAAAGCGTGGAGCCAAACCGTTGGCCCATCGCGACCAATCCATCGCCCAGGAAAGGTCATATGGAGATAGGCACGGACGTCCAAACACCAATGAGGCGGTGCACCGTCTTGGTGAAACAAGACATCGGGGTGATACTGAAGCAGCTGAGGAACAGCATACAGTTCAACATGTCCAGATACACTGTAGATGTGATGGTAGCCTCAGCGCAGATGAATGGCCCGGTAATTCGATCGTGCAATAGCGCGCACCAAACATTCACCTTTGGACTGCCTCTGGTGCACTCCATGACCTCGCCAGGGGGTTGTGAAACCCAAATACGCACACTATGGCGATTCACTACTCCACTGACAAAAAAGGTCGCTTCGTCGGTAAAGGCAATTCGTCTGAGATAACCATCATCGTCCTCAATACGTGATAGCATTTCGACCGCAAAGTCATATCGACGTGTACTGTCATTGGACAACAAGGCCTGAACGATTTGCGTTTTGTATGCACGAAACAATAAAGGTTTGTGGAAAATGTCTTGGAGAGAGCTTTTTGGCACCTGTAATTCACGTGAGGCCCTGCGCATCGATTTCTTCAGACTTCGCAGAAAAGACTGCCTTACAGCTTCCACCCTGTCTGCTGAGGTTCTTGGTCGACCCGACCTCGGAAGGTCAGCAACCGATCCTGTGTTCTTGAACCTCTCATATCAGGCTTTAATGCTCTTGACATCAGGTGGATGTTGTCTGGAAGTGTCTCTACACTGTGGCTGGTGATCATGTCTCATGGTACCACAGGACACATTGTGCCTTCTCCTGATTGGTTAACATGGCTTCTTGGGCACTGTATCTCATCCGCTACTTACGTACTGCGAACCTAAAACAGAAAAAAAACTTTGATAGTTGTAAACAATTCGACACAAGTTTCATATTTGTATCTTACTTCTAGCCTGAGTTATCAATTTATGTAATCAGGGAAAGACTTTTCGGACACCCTGTAGATAATATTTCTGTTCATCAGCGGTCGTAATTTATACATTAGCTTAGCGGGGTGTACTTTTCACTCCCCTACATCGAATAAATTTGTATTAAAATTATCGTCTCTTAAAAGAAGCTTTGTGGAGAACTGCAGGTGGAATTTCGAGGCGGTGTTCCACAGAAACGATCCGTTTTAACAAAAATTCTGAGCGCCCGCCAGAGGTACTAATCGATGGTGCGTCAGACAAGCAGGCAATTTTGATGCGTGGCCGCCGCTCCGTTTTTCCAGAGTCCTGATGCGGGCTGGTTCTGGCTATTCGCAAAGAGGCGCAGGCTGCGGCCTGGAATCGCTAACGAGGCGGCGCTGTGGAGGGCGCCCGCCCCGGAATGCTAAGGAGACGCCGGCGTCACATACCTGCGCCGGCGGCCCTTTTCTGGACACTCGCTAGAGGCTCTGGCATTTGTATGCGACGTGGGCGCCGCGCGTGCTAAGCGCTCGTCTCAGCGCCAAGCCTGAGTCTCTGACAGAACTGAAATTGTGCGAGGGAATCGGAGGCAGCGAGCAGCGAAACCCAGACGAAATTTCTGAACGTGTGTTGCTAGCAGGGGATATGAACTCCAGAGGAAGATTATTCAGTTTCTACAACATTCCACTTAAACACTTCTGACTTGTCGTCTCCATACGTGTCTTAAGTCTCGGCAGCACACATTGAACGTGTTCGTTAATACGTAAACTATCCTGAAATTGCCCTAATGACAGTGGAGAACTTATTTAAGTACAGGCCGGCCACGATGGCCGAGCGGTTCTAGGCGCTACAGTCTGGAACCGCGTGACCGCTTCGGTCGCAGGTTCGAATCCTGCCTCGGGCATGGATGTGTGTGATGTCCTTAGGTTAGTTAGGTTTAAGTAGTTCTAGGGGACTGATGACCTCAGAAATTAAGTCCCATAGTGCTCAGAGCCATTTGAACCATTTAACTACATTTTTCATGTGATGTTGTTCTTATTGCCTTCTTCAAAACCATGACCATATTACTCCATTTCAAATGTATAGTACCTCATCCATTTTCCTCTTCGGCATTGGTCTTAGATCAACGTGTCTCATGTATTTAGCGATATCACATCATGCTTGAGTCCGCCTCCGCAGTTGAAGTCCGCATGGATGACTGCCATGCGAAGGGCCAGGGTTCGATTTCCGGTACTGGCAAGGACTTTTCCTTGGTGGGAGCGCTTGTGCACAGTGCACTCAGCTTCGTAATGTCAACTGAGGAGCTACGTGTGGGAATAGTAGCAACTTCACGATGTGGACAGTGTGCAAAACGGCCTGGAGAGCAGGGTGCCGACCACACGCTCCCCCATACGGTATACACATAACGTTGCGGTCCAGAGGATGACACGGCGGCCGGTAGACATCCCTTGGGCCTTCATGGCCTGGCGACGAGCCCGTATACACTACGTCGACAGTGCTCGAGAGTAACTCGGGCCATAACGCAGTGTTTAAAATACCGCGTCCGAGTATATCTCGGACCACGATTTTTTCGACGCTCAATGCACCTATGACTCGAAAATTGAACTCATTTTGTCGTAGATGAAAGTAGGGACGTCTCACGACCGGTCACTTGACAGATACCGCCTTCTGTCGTCGATTTCTAGGATTATTCCAAAAGAAACGGCAGCAAACGTAAGAGCTGCTGTCGCAACTAATTGGGCCAATGTATGCTCGCGTTGTCATGAGCTTCGTGCGTGTACTCCTTAGAATTTGCTGCAGTTCTGTTACAAAGATGTTACTTTTGTTGAATGAGAAAGCTGGCCGGTGTGGCCGACAGGTTCTAGGCGCTTCAGTCTGGAACCGCGCGACCGCTACGGTCGTGGGTTCGAATCCTGCCCCGGGCATGGATGTCTGTGATGTCCTTAGGTTAGTTAGGTTTAAGTAGTTCTAAGTTCTAGGGGACTGATGACCTCAAAAGTTAAGTCCCATAGTGCTCACAGCCATTTGAACCATTTGAATTTGAATGAGAAAGAGTTTGGAAGCTCAAGAGGAAGAGTTAGAATTATTTTGGATCAGAGGGAGAAATAACAGCGTGGTAACAGTCTGAACAAGATTCATATTCAGGTAAGCTGCAGTCTGGTACAGTTTTTCATCACTAATATTGTTGCTAAAGGTACTGCTGCTGTAATTACAATTTAGTTATTTTTTACTTATCCGAATCTCATCTTTTTTTACAAATGAATCTCTTGACGAAGCAGATCTGATATGGGTTTCTCAGTGTTGTTTGGAATAGATGAAACAATTAACTGGCAAAAAAAACAAGGAAGAATCAAAGTGGTATTGCCCTGATTGAAACATACCTTTCTACAGGCCAGAATATTTTACCCTTTTCCACACAAAAGCCAATTGCGGGTGAAATTGGTCAAAACTCACCTCAGACTATTTTTAAGGGTAGTTCTACTATCTGTCACCATTATTTTAAAATGTTTAATCTGTCAAAGAACTAAAATAAATATGGAAAGTAAAACTTGAAGCTTGGTCTCTTTTAGTATACATTACTCTTTAAGAGATTTCAAAGCCAAGTGTGGCAGTAAAATTTTAAATAATGACATAAAAGGCTAGAAATTTGACTCCATGAACCAACGACCTTGTAGCGTAGGTGCAGCCACATAGAATGGGTACCTGCGGCGAGATCATATTGACATGAGGCTCCTAAAAAGTGACAACGTCCTTTCCGGAAGTTGTTGGAGCAACCGTCTGTATGACTGATCTGGTTTTGCAGCCATAACCAACATGGCGTTGCTGTGTTACTGCGGCGGACAGCTGAAAGCAAAGAGAAACTACAGCCGTTATATATCCCAAGAACACGGAGCTGTGCTGTATGGACTGTCCTGGAGAGCTGCATCGAGACACATCAAAACAATCTTCGGATTGACGGTTACGATAACAATTACATTAGATGTCCTTATTTTGTGACGAAGTTCGTACATTTTGATCATACGCTCGAGGCTTGTACGGCTGGTATTAATGTCCTTTAGGCCATGGTCCAAGACATGTTTGTCTGCCAACATATCGTTTTCCAATACTGGAGCATTGTTCGGTGACTACTACGAATTAGATAGCAGCTTAAAACAAGCTCAGCAAGACGAACTGTTTACAAGTAATCGACTCAATGGCCTGTTGATGACGTCATCAAAACCTCTGCTTAAGATAAGGGAGTCGCGTCTACGTGTGTTATGGAGCTTGTGGTGGGGACGTGTTGACGCTGTTTGCTTTATTCAGCACCAGGGTCCCCAGCTTGTCTAATCTGAGTCTTTCTTCTTGTGGTTTAAAGTTGTTTTTGTGCTTTTGTATTTCTGTGGCGGCTATACATCCTAGCATAGTAACTGTATGAGACTATAGTATCGGAGAAACAGATTAGGTAGTGTATGATCTGCTACAAACGGTTTATCCATGTTTCCCAGTTCCTATGTCCACTTGGACGCATGTGTAAGGGATTTTATATACCCCTATTGTGACAAGCTGGGCGCGTAATTCCTTTGCAGTGCTGAAATATTCACGCATCTTTCAAGTTGGTTGAAACACTGTGTCACAACGTGACTTCTTAGAACTCTGCTCATACAATGTCACCGTTTCTACGAATAAGAGGAACATTCGCCTTTCATTTGGTTTTTTTTTTTTTACTAGAAACTCCAGATCTTTTACGATATAGAGTCCTATTAATTGCTCTGTTTATCTCTCTGCCAAAGTAGCCTTTCATTTGAAAATAATTCTTAAATGATCGAACTGTTCCTCCATGTATTGTGGTTCATTTTGAAAGCTGACGTCAACCTCTTAAGATTTTACGCTCGAATGCATAGCAAGTTTCGCCTCTGGTATTAACACCGTAAAATATTCTTCTTAGTATCAAATAAGACTCATAAATTAACAACAACACGACCTGACTAGTTTCATTTAAATGTGGATTATGAACAAACAACAAGAATCCTTCAGCATAAAATGAATTAAGATAAATTAGCCACCAAGGAAAGTCAGTAGGGAGGAGGAAATTGAGTGACATCTAGACTCGGTGCTGAAGAAGATGTGGGTCAAATGGGTCTGAGCACTATGGGACTTAACATCTAAGGTCATCAGTCCCCTAGAACTTAGAACTACTTAAACCTAACTAACCTAAGGACATCACACACATCCATGCCCGAGGCAGGATTCGAACCTGCGACCGTAGCAGTCGCACGGTTCCGGACTGCGCGCCTAGAACCGCGAGACCACCGCGGCCGGCTCGAAGAAGATGTGTACGAGTCTTCCACACTGGGGTGTTAGCAACAGAGGGCGACGGCAACCGACAACGGCCAACTGCGCTCGGATATTCAAAAAATGCGACGCCAAGCCACAAGGCAGGCGCACGCGCAGACCGAATTTTGCTGCAGTCAGTAGCGAGCCGCAGTGTGAATCGGACAGTCAAAGAACCTACAGCCCCCTTGAAAATGTCCTCCGTAGATGGGGAAAAACGTAGGGTTTTAGTGTGAAATCCATTCGATCGGGGCATAACAGCCCAGATCGTTTTTTTAATTGATATAACAAAGTGTCATCAGCGCACTGAAATTAACGAGAGAGTTCGTTCTTAAACTTTTGAAGGGCTCTTTCTTCACTTTTATTCATACAAAAATTCGGAGTAGCTGTGATGAGTTGGATACCCATAGTCACGTCATCTGTTTGCTCATAGAATTTGCTTTCTCATTGAACATAAATTGATATGAGACAGCGTACAAAGAGATCTGCCGTATCCTTTACGAAAATATACTCCAGAAAGTTTACGATCAGTGTTCTTGGATGGTGTCTTTCACATTACATCCGACAACCAAATCACTTACATATTGATTTCAACACAACTCAGCACACTGACGGTCCAGTATTTTCGATACAGAAAACATTTCAACAGATGAAGTACAAGGTGGCAGTTTGATCTATCTAAAATTAATGGAACTTTTCGGATGTAAATTGCAACACAGCCTGCCCAGACGAAGTGCACGTGCACCCCACCGCCATTTTCCAGAAAATGAAGCAGGTAGAATCATTGGCAGCACAGACATGAGTACATCATACTGGCACATCCCACAGACAAGTATCTGTAGTTACTGCAGAATGTGTGGTGACGAGAGGATCTTAGAACAGAAGTGTACCGAGAAAACCAGGCATGGGTCCTTCCAGTAAGTCTACATCAGCTGTGGATTAGTGGACTGGCTCTGATAATTAGATGCATCCGAGAGCCGAAATCCGGGCAGACGCTGCAGTGTCCCACGAACCGTCGAGAACAGATCACTGGCAGATGATTTCAGATAACGAATTGGCATGCGTCGTTTACCACTGACATCGTGAAACATAGGGAAGAGAATTCCACGGTGTAGAGTCACTGGGATAATGACTACCATTCAATGTTGTTCATTGATGAGTCTGGATTATGTTTGTGGAGGGTCCAGAGAGACATCAAATTGTCCGTTAATAACCTAACGGAAGATGACTGGAAACGTCTGTTCCCAAGGCTCATGCTTATGGAATCATGGTTTTAGTGGCTATTACATATGATGACAGGGCTGGTTTGGTAATCGTTGAAGAAACACTGAATGCTCGCATGTGACAAGAGCAGTCAACGGAATCATCTCTGTCTTCACTCCAGCACAATTTGGCAATTGCTCCAATATTTTCGATAGACTGGTTGGTTGGTATGCGGGAGGAGACCAAACAGCGAGGTCATCGGTCCCATTGAATTAGGGAAGGATGGGGAAGTAAACAGGCCGTGCCCTTTCAAAGGAGCCGTCTCTGCATTTGCCTGAAGTGATTTAGGGAAATCACGGAAAACCTAAATCAGGACGGCCGGACGCGGGTTTGAACCGTCGTCCTCCCGAATGCGAGCCCAGAGTGCTAACCTCTGCGCCACCTCGCTCCGTTTTTCGATAGAGAAAACATTTTCACAGATAAAGTATATGATGGCTGTTGACTGTACGTAACTTTACTAAAACATTTTAGATGAAAATCGCAAAACAGCATGCACAGAGAAAGCGCACGTGCACCTTACCGCCATTTTACGGACACTGAAATAGATTCAAAGAAACGAAACCGTTCGCAACACAATAAACGTGTAAAAAATAGAAGTGAGATAGATTTCGTTAATCATTAACATTTGTATCTCACATGAGTATCGGGTAATATCAACAGCAGCAGAAAATGGTATAACAGGTGTAGGATTCGTTATGAATAGGAAGGTAGGGCAGACGGTGTGTTACTGTGAACGGTTCAGTGACCGGGTTGTTCTAATCAGAATCGACAGCAGACCAACACCGACGACGATATGGGCTTCGGACAAGGAATGAAAGAATACAAAGACTAATTGAGTTCTGTAACAAGTTTCAGCTAGTAATAGCGAACACCCTGCTCAAGAATCACAAGAGGAGGAGGTATACTTGGAAAAGGCCAGGAAATACGGGAAGATTTCCATTAGATTACATCATGGTCAGACAGAGATTCCGAAATCAGATACTGGATTGTAAGGCGTACCCAGGAGCAGATATAGACTCAGATCACAATATAGTAGTGATGAAGAGTAGGCTGAAGTTCAAGACATTAGTCAGGAAGAATCAATACGCAAAGAAGTGAGATACGGAAGTACTAAGGAATGACGAGATACGTTTGAAGTTCTCTAACGCTATAGATAGAGCAATAAGGAATAGCGCAGTAGGCAGTACAGCTGAAGAGGAATGGACATCTCTAAAAAGGGCCATCACAAAAGTTGGGAAGGAAAACATAGGTACACAGAAGGTAGCTGCGAAGAAACCATGGGTAACAAAAGAAATACTTCAGTTGATTGATAAAAGGAGGAAGTACAAACATGTTCCGGGAAAATCAGGAATACAGAAGTACAAGTCGCTGAGGAATGAAATAAATAGGAAGTGCAGGGAAGCTAAGACGAAATGGCTGCAGGAAAAATGTGAAGACATCGAAAAAGATATGATTGTCGGAAGGACAGACTCAGCATACCTTTGGTGACGTTTAAAGCAACGGTGGTAACATTAAGAGAGCAACGGGAATTCCACTGTTAAATGCAGAGGAGAGAGCAGATAGGTGGAAAGAATACATTGAAAGCCTCTATGAGTGTGAAGATTTATCTGATGTGATAGAAGATGAAACAGGAGTCGATTTAGAAGAGATAGGGGATCCAGTATTAGAATCGGAATTTAAAAGAGCTTTGGAGGACTTACGGTCAAATAAGGCAGAAGGGATAGATAACATTCCATCAGAATTTCTAAAATCATTGGGGGAAGTGGCAACAAAACGACTATTCACGTTGGTGTGTAGAATACATGAGTCTGGCGATATACCATCTGACTTTCGGAAAAGCATCATCCACACAATTCCGAAGACGGCAAGAGCTGACAAGTGCGAGAATTATCGCACAATCAGCTTAACAGCTCATGCATCGAAGCTGCTTACAAGAATAATATACAGAAGAATGGAAAAGAAAATTGAGAATGCGCTAGGTGACGATCAGTTTGGCTTTAGGAAAAGTAAAGGGACGAGAGAGGCAATTTTGACGTTACGGCTAATAATGGAAGCAAGGCTAAAGAAAAATCAGGACACTTTCATAGGATTTGTCGACCTGGAAAAAGCGATCGACAATATAAAATGGTGCAAGCTGTTCGAGATTCTGAAAAATGTAGGGGTAAGCTATAGGGAGAGACGGGTCATTTACAATATGTACAACAACCAAGAGGGAATAATAAGAGTGGACGATCAAGAACGAAATGCTCGTATTAAGAAGGGTGTAATACAAGCCTGTAGCGCGGGCCGCGGTGGTCTCGCGGTTCTAGGCGCGCAGTCCGGAACCGTGCGTCTGCTACGGTCGCATGTTCGAATCCTGGTTCGGGCATGGATGTGTGTGATGTCCTTAGGTTAGTTAGGTTTAAGTAGTTCTATGTTCTAGGGGACTGGTAACCACAGCAGTTGAGTCCCATAGCGCTCAGAGCCATTTGAACAAGGCTGTAGCCTTTTGCCCCTACTCTTCAATCTGTACATCGAGGAAGCAATGATGGAAATAAAAGAAAGGTTCAGGAGTGGAATTAAAATACAAGGTGAAAGGATATCAAAGATACGATTCGCTGATGACATTGCTATCCTGAGTGAAAGTGAAGAAGAATTAAATGATCTGCTGAACGGAATGAACAGTCTAATGAGTACTCAGTATGGTTTGAGAGTAAATCGGAGAAGAAGGTAATGAGAAGTAGTAGAAATGAGAACAGTGAGAAACTTAACATCAGAATTGATGGTCACGAAGTCAATGAAGTTAAGGAATTCTGCTACCTAGGCAGTAAAATAACCAAAGACGGACGGAGCAAGGAGGACATCAAAAGCAGACTCGCTATGGCAAAAAAGGCATTTCTGGCCAAGAGAAGTCTACTAATATCAAATACCGGCCTTAATTTGAGGAAGAAATTTCTGACGATGTACGTCTGGAGTACAGCATTGTATGGTAGTGAAACATGGACTGTGGGAAAACCGGAACAGAAGAGAATCGAAGCATTTGAGATGTGGTGCTATAGACGAATGTTGAAAATTAGGTGGACTGATAAGGTAAGGAATGAGGAGGTTCTACGCAGAATCGGAGAGGAAAGGAATATGTTGAAAACACTGATAAGGAGAACGGACAGGATGATAGGACATCTGCTAAGACATGTGGGAATGACTTCCATGGTACTAGAGGGAGCTGTAGAGGGCAAAAACTGTAGAGGAAGACAGAGATTGGAATACGTGAAGCAAATAATTGAGGACGTAGGTTGCAAGTGCTACTCTCAGATGAAGAGGTTAGTACAGGAAAGGAATTCGTGGCGGGCCGTATCAAACCAGTCAGTAGACTGATGACCAAAAAAAAATCTCTTCAAATCTACGTTTTGACTAAGAATTTTTTGTCTTCTTTTTTTCTTTGATGAAAACCATAAAACGATGGAAACAAATATAAAACTTTCTAAATAGCAGCCGCCTTGCTGTATAAAACAAAAGAGTTCGAATGCGATTCTTCTTCACTTGATACCTACATGTTAGCAGGTATCATTATCCAATCCGCTTTGTCAATGAGGAATACTATGCTTCAAATCTATGTCGAGAATGTCTTTTAGGATGTCAGAAATGAGGAAACATGGACGACGCCACAAAAGTTTCCTACGGATCTATGGGCAGAAAATATATAAAAAATTGTGCTTTGCAATCAAACGACAACAGGTCCTCCAAATTAAAAACAAATCCATTCTTTATGATGAGCACATGAAAAATAGAATCAAATTCTGAGGATGACTGTGATTAACATAAACGAAAAAACACGTTAACCGTATTTGGCGGAAAAAGAAAATTCTAGCTACCTCGAAGTATTTAAAGGTAGTCAAGACTACACACTTAAAATTGGCTTCTTCCCGATATAATGTCTGTAAAAAGGCTAAATTATATTTTTTTATTTAAATTACATTAATTTTTTAAAATGTCTCACATACTTTAAAGTCTGTCGAACGTTGTGTCTCGCACGCGTTAACGCGTTAATAATAATCATAAGTAGAAAGAGATTATAATAGTTCGGTAACAGAATGTCCTTTCACTTCGTTCCTTAAGAAATGGAAACGGATATAGTCTGTCGGTTTGCATCACCAACGGTAATGCATACTGACTCCATCTAGCTGCCGCACGTAACCATTCTCTGTAGAGATAAAAGGCACTTTCGTTGAGTTAGGCTACACCAGACTTACGTCCGTGTCCGAGTCATGTTTCCTCGTTGCATGCAGTCATAATGAGCCGCTAGTGGTTGAGTTGTGCAGACAGATAACTGTCGGCTGCAAGCTATTACGTTCGGCGCTGCCCCACAACTAGTTGGAGTAAGTCACGTGGGGCACTTTCCAATTACACTGCTAATCCTATAACGTTCACGCTAAATCCCACAATAAGCTAAAGTCTAATAAGAAATCGACACACCCATGATAAGGGGATACTGCTGTAATTAGTCACTTAATGGTAATTATAGATCTGAAGATGGTGGTACCGAGCGTAACCGGTCATCTTACATTTGAAGCATCAATACGTGTTCATCAAACTACATGGAGATTTTCATCACATAAACCGTTTTAAACACTTAAATTTTCATCCTAATCAAAACCGATGTCCATGATGAACATCAGTAGTGTGGTGTTACATCTACATCTATATGTACACCACACTGCGCATTCCCTGTTCCAGTCGCGCATGGGGCGTAAGAAGAATGATTGTCGGTAAGCCTCTACATTAGCTATAACTTCTCGAATTTTCTCGCCGTGCCTTTTTCGAGAGATGTACGTGATAGGAAGTGACATGTGGTCCGACTCTTCCCGGAAAGCGCTCACTTGAAATTTCGATAGTAAACGTCTCAGTGATGCAAAACGCCTCTCTTGTAACATCTGCCACTGGAGTTAGTTGAACATCTCTGTAATGCTCTCGCGCCGACTAAACGATCCCGTGATGAAACTACGGCAAGTTGAAAAAGATGAGGGAGAGAGAGAGGGGATGTATACCTGTGTGGGATAAACCCCTTTCCTCGAAATTTCTCTCCTTCACACCTCCTCTCTGTTAGCACAGATGACGAATCACTGATCTCACTTGGTCTAAGACTGCAGCACACGCGAGGCGCCTATTTCGTTCCACAGTGCTGAGTGGAATGCATAAATTCTAATTAATGTTCACCAACCTGCAATCTTCTATAGTTGTTGTCTCCTGCGCAGAAAACAGCACGTAGGTAGTGAATCCGGTGCCTTGAGGCTGTAAGAAACTCTTAGCCAGGAACTGATATTATGTAAATAATTAAATTTGCAATTAGTTTATTTATATGGAACGCCACTCGCTTTTATTAGAAAAACACGATAAACTGCACAATTACTTTCCACTTCAGTTTCACACATAATTTCCAGTCTTCAACAAAATAATGAACTGTGTATTTCCGAAATTAGTATCACGGTGTCCTCAACTACATGTCCAAATAACCAGAGTTTGCTAATAAAGTCTTAACTGACACCGACTGCGGCAGACATGTCTGTCCTCCGACACTGCCGAACCAGCTCTGATCTTACAGCCGAACAACTTCGTTCGCCATCCAGGTTAGGCTCGATCCCAAGATCTCCGAAGTGCTTCTCGTTTAGTAGTTCCTGATTATTCTGCCGGTTATTACTACTTATGAAATAATGGAATGATAGCACGCTATTGAGCGATACGTTAATTTAAGTCGGCCGAAGTGGCCGTGCGGTTCTACGCCCTGCAGTCTGGAACCGCGCGACCGCTACGGTTGCAGGTTCGAATCCTGCCTCGGGCATGGATGTGTGTGATGTCCTTAGGTTAGTTAGGTTTAAGTAGTTTTAAGTTCTAGGGGACTAATGACCTCAGAAGTTGAGTCCCATATTGCAAAGAGCCATTTGAACCATTTTGAATCGTTAATTTAAAATGAAATTCAACGCTCTGTTTGGTTTTCCTAATATTAATGACAGAAGATTATCATTTTCGGCACGCAACTTCCGAACGCAGCAGCCAATCGTGGAGAAGGGCCACAATTAGGCGGTCTTTCTCACGATACCCGCACCGAACAAACCATCTGTCGTTGGTACCTCTCAACAAATTATATCATCTTGGCAGTGATGCGTTCTCAACTGCTCTAAGAAGAGCTTCTTGTAGCTGAATATGATGACTGCAAAGCCGCTCTTCGTTGGGTCTTCTCTATTTGCGGTATCAGTCCTAGCTGGTGAGGTTCGACTGTTGATGAACAATACTCAAGAATCAGTTAAACAATAGCCGTGTACGCCATTTCCTTCGTAGATGAGTTACGTTTTGTTAAGATTCTTCCAATGAATCTCTGTCTGATATCTGCTTTTGCTACTATTTGTTTTAGATGATCATTCCACTTAAGGTCGATCTGAACAGTTATCCCTAAATGTTTTACGGAATATAGTGTTTCCAGAAATTTGTCATCAACAGTATAGTTGTGCAGTAGTATATTTCTTTTTCTACGCACTGTATGCACCTTACGTTACATTTATTTTCGTTCAGGCTCAACTGCCAGAGCGTCCACCATTCATTAATCCTCTGCAGACCTGACCATGGGCCCAAACACGCTCTTTCATCGTTGTGGCATGCAAGTGAGGAGTCTCGAAGTAGTTTGAGAAAATTTCTTGCCGTGCCTGAAACACATGCTACATCAGTTCTTGAAGATCGCTAGCAGAAAGCTGCTACAAAAGAATATATCGTCTCATCTCATTGCTGATGTTCTCTGTGGATGATAAATCAACGGATGGGACTGGCCAGTCAAAAATGCACAGATTCCCGAAGGCGTTTGTGGTGTTAACAGCCGGAATATGCCATTTGGTACGCTGTACGTGAAAGGTATGGCAACAAAGTTGACCTTTCTTGTCACGTGCAGCACACTGAACTTTCAACGATCACCAAAGCAGTGTTGTTGTTGCATCCAGCGGCTCTCCAGACTATGATTCCATTAGTATGTGTCTTTCCTATTATCTTCCATCAGGTGGTAAACGCCTAAGTTGGTGTCTATCTGACAACCACAAACAGAATCGAGACTCATCGCACAGCTCCCAGTCCCAGTGACTCCATGGCATGCAAGTCTCTGTCTTGTGTCTATGATCTCAGCTGTGAACGACCTGGACTCATAGCTAAACAGCACAGAATGTCACTCATTGTCCCAACAACTCTACAACATGTAAGTCTTTCTTGCATCGTGTGATGACAGTTCGATATGTCAAAGCAGCTACCAGTAATTCGTTCTAGACGGTTCGCGGTGACTCTCTCTGTAACCTGTGCCTGGATCTCAGTGGGTGTTATTCGTCTGTACATCACAACCAGTCCAAAAATGCTGCGAAGTTCTCGTGATGCAGCCCCACTGGCAGGCATACTCTTCTCTGTACACTGTTGTCCTTATTCCATTGCGTCAGCACGCTCTCTGCAGTCTTTACAAATACCTGTATGTGCGATGCGTCAGTATTGTAACGCTCACCCCCCTCGGGTCACGTCAGTGGACCTCGAGAATGGACAGGTGAGGCGGTGACATTATAATGCGTCGGAGGGCGAGCTACAAGAGCTGGCGTTTCCGTCATACATCCACAGGCGCCAGAGAAAAAGCGGTTTCTGAAATAACATTTTATTAATTTACTAACGTCTTTGCTACGAGGGCGTTCAGTAAATAACGCAATCCATTTTTGTTTTCTGAGCCAAAGTTGAGTTTATTCAGGATTCCCATACACCATATTATTCACCACTCTTCTGGCTACAAAAGTTAATTTTTAAACATAATCTCCACTCAGTGCGCCACCTTCTTGCGAAGGCCAATATGTCCGGATGGTACCAGTCTAATGATCGGCGTATGAGCCAGCGTCTTGCTGCATCAATAACCTCCCCACCATCCACGTACGGCTTTCTTCATTGGGCCGAACAGATGGAAGCCCGGAGGTGCGTGATCTGGGAAAGCACACACCTTTGAGTACCGCACCTGCTGGACGAGTATGTCAGCACTACCAACAGAGACGTCCAGTTGAGCAGTGCTGTGTTTGATTGTGGTCCGACGATCACCTATAATGAGAGTGTCTGCACATTCCAGCAGTCCAGAGTCACAGCTTTGTGAGGCCGGCTGCCAGGTGGGAGATTGTACAGCTCCTTGCGATGAGAACAGACGTCTCGTACAACGACTCAACGTGCTTTAGTTCACTGCCAGGTCTACGTAGATATTAAAATTAAAGCAATTACAGCCCTCGGTGGCTAAAATTAAGTCTTTTCACCTGGTTTCGGCACTTCTATGAGTGCCTTCATCAGAAATGAAATATTCAAACTGGCCTATAAGTACAAAAGTTATGGGAAAATTTTTTTAATAAAAGTGCAAGTACTGACTAACAATACAAGAAGAAGCAGTACTTACGTGTCACGTATAAAATAAATAAGTAAATAAATAAATAAAATATAAAAATGCAGTAAATTAAGCAGGCAAAAAGGAATACAAACGTCTCAAAAATGAGATCGACAGAAAGTGCAAAGTGGCTAAGCAGGGATGGCTAGAGGACAAATGTAAGGATGTAGAGGCTCATCTCGCTAGGGGTAAGATTCCCTACAGGAAAATTAAAGAGACCTTTGGATAAAAGAGCTGTATGAATATCAAGAGCTCAGATGGAAACCCAGTTCTAAGAAAGGAAGGGAAAGCAGAAAGGTGGAAGGAGTATATAGAGGGTCTATACAAGGGCGATGTACTTGAGGACAATATTATGGAAATGGGAGAGGATGTACATGAAGATGAAATGGAAGATAGGATACTGCATGAAGAGTTTGACAGAGCACTGAAAGACCTGAGTCGAAACAAGGCCCCGGGAGTAGACAACATTCCATTACAACTACAGACAGCCGTGGGAGAGCCAGTCATGACAAAACTCTACCATCTGGTGAGCAAGATGTATGAGACAGGCGAAATACCCTCAGATTTCAAGAAGAATATAACAATTCCAATCCCACAGAAAGCACGTGTTGACAGATGTGAAAATTACCGAAGTGTCAGTTTAATAAGCCACGGCTGCACAATACTAACACGAATTCTTTACAGACGAATGGAAAAACTGATAGAAGCCGACCTAGGGGAAGATCAGTTTGGATTCCGTAGAACTGTTGGAACACGTGAGACAATACTGACCCTACGACTTACCTTAGAAAATAGATTAAGGAAAGGCAAACCTACGTTTCTAGCATATGTAGACTTAGAGAAAGCTTTTCACAATGTTGACAGGAATCCTCTCTTTCAAATTCTAAAGGTGGCAGGGGAAAAGTACAGGGAGCGAAAGACTATTTACAATTTGTACAGAAACCAGATGGCAGTTATAAGAGTCGAGGGGCATGAAAGGAAAGCAGTGGTTGGGAAGTGAGTGAGACAGGGTTGTAGCCTATTCCCGATGTTATTCAATCTGTATATTGAACAAGCAGTAAAGGAAACAAAAGAAAAATTCGGAGTAGGAATTAAAATCCATGGAGAAGGAATAAAAACTTTGAGGTTCGCCAATGACATTGTAATTCTGTCAGACAGCAAAGGACCTGGAAGAGCAGCTGAACGGAATGGACAGTGTCTTGAAATTACGATATACGATGAAAATCAACAAAAGCAAAACGAGGATAATGGAATGTAGTCGAAGTAAATCGTGTGATGCTGCGGGAATTAGATTAGGAAATGAAACGCTGAAAGTAGTAAATGAGTTTTGCTATTTGGGGAGAAAAATAACTGATGATGGTCGAAGTAGAGAGGATGTAAAATGTAGACTGGCAATGGCAAGGAAAGCGTTTCTGAAGACGAGGAATTTGTTAACGTCGAGTATAGATTTAAGTGTCAGGAAGTCGTTTCAGAAAGCATTCGTATGGAGTGTAGCCATGTATGGAAGTGAAACATGGACGATAAATAGTTTCGACAGAAAGAGAATAGAAGCTTTTGAATGTGGTGCTACAGAAGAATGCTGAAGATTAGGGGGGTAGATCACGTAACTAATGTGCAGGTATTGAATAGAATTGGGGAGAAGAGGAGTGCCACATCGGAGGGCAGCGTGGAGGGTAAAAATCGTAGAGGGAGACCAAGAGACGAATACACTAAACAGATTCAGAAGGATGTAGGTTGCAGTACGTACTGGGAGATGGAAGAAACGTGCACAGGATAGAGTAGCATGCAGAGCTGCATCAAACCAGTCTCAGGACTGAAGACCACAACGACAACAATAAATAAATAATTACAAAATTTCATTAAAAAAGAATACCTGGAAGGCAAGCCACTATGGGCTGCTCACAGAAGTCAAGGCACAGACAGCAACAGCCCACGAAGATACTCTGCAAGCACCTCTGAATACCTGCGATGCTCCGGTTTTCTGCCTCAAGAAACTCAATGACGTTTCTGCTTGTAACAAATCCCCTTTAAGGATGACATTTTGAAGGCTGCATATAGCGCCGTAACGTAGCGCAACTTGATGAAACTACACGGGCTGAAGTAGGAACATTCCATGATGTCACACAACAAATTCCGCATCGAAAATGATCGAGAAAGTAATGTGTTACAGTACTTACTGAAAGCCCTTTGTACAATGAATGTTGTCTTCCCCGGTGCTCAGGAATCAGAAGGGGCTGCTCTCCCAGGCGTTTGTGAGAAATTCTGAATACAGCACCCAAACAACTTCCGTAATTTTGTTGCAGTTCTAGCACCATGCCTGACAGCGAAGCAACGTCGAGGCGGCAGTGGGAAATCGTGTGGCGGTTCGCGGACGCGCCGCCGTGAACTCGAAGGCCTCAGCGTTCTCTAAGAGTGACGCGAGCCTAGATCTGTACCCACAGCATCTTCCGGATGGTAGCTGCATGAAGGTGGTATCCCACGGTTCCCTAAGCACACACAGCCTACAGCTGGGTTGGTGGTATACGTGAAACAGGTAGGCGGCACTCAGGCGCCCACCCTGCAAGTATAAGGTGACAGTCGCCTAGGCCCTCCATCAAAGGAAGGCCCCGTACCTCTGCATCTTCTATCAGACATGACAGCACCCATCTGGAGCGAAGGCGTCGAGTGATGAATTCCACCCACAGCTGTCAGGCTGCAGTCTCGTAGTTGAGGCCAGACATCACGTCTTGTAGCAGGTTAGGTACCCAACTGCTCTCGTTTAAACAGAGGTGTCAGCGATCCTATCCACACGGTGGTGTTTCAACTACGGACGGTTTTTCCTGCCTCTGCATTTCTCATCAGTACTAGCAAGCCTTGAAGGGGCGGAGCTCGGGTGCTGAATGTTATTACTTCGTATTGTAGAGTTTACAGAACGACTTTCTGGGTGCCATCATGCGTCCCGTTTGCTCTCCTTGCTATAGCTCTGCTTGCTTTGTGATAACGAGGGACGGGCGTCGCCTTGCTTTTGCAATAGTGGCACTTTTCGCGTGCACTATATTACGGTTGTGACACGTGGTCTGAGTTTACCGTCTGCATATAGCAATAGCTTCGAAAAATTATTAGAGCTCCCGGAAACAGGGCAGCTGTGCAACAATATGTTGCCCCTATGACCGTCTTGCCAATGACTCTGCCTGTCCCACTTCCTCCGGGCACCTGCGCTGCACTTTTCCACGCGAAAAGTTCCATTAAACGTTAGATACCTCCAGTAACCACCGTATACTTCATCTGTAGAAATGTTTTCTGTGACCAAAATACCGGAAATAAGCTCGCATAAGGCTGAAATTTTAATCATCATACAGGACAGGCATGGAAATACAGGAGTATCAGTTTGGTAGCGTTCGGTCAAGGTGTTCATTGGGTAACACTTTCCATTTCCGTTTCCGTCAGTGTAAATCTGCTGAATGACGTCACAATGCTAAAAGGTAACTCGCGTAACCCCTTGATCACGTTATTACTTGCAGGTACTCATCATAGCGGAACAGCTGTCAGGGACTGAAAAGGCAGCCGGGGTCACGAATTAGATCTCCGCAGCCCCACTGCGGATGATGCTACGTAAGCCCGCGTCCGGGAGCGGCGTTCGCGCAAGCGGATGTGATGTCACGAGGACCTGAGCTGGCTCAACTCGCCATCTGTTTGCTGGCTGACCCCGGGAGGTGTAGCTTGCTAGCTCGACGGCCGAATTTGGCGAGGGCCGCGCTTTCTCGCTCTATCAGGCGAGGCTTGTGTTATCGGCCCTCCGCGTTTCACAACTCGTCCTTACAATTGTCGGTTTACCACTTCGCTCGGCTCAATTATATTTAATTGGAAGACTGAT
The DNA here is from genome assembly GCF_023898315.1 of Schistocerca nitens. NCBI lineage: Eukaryota > Metazoa > Arthropoda > Insecta > Orthoptera > Acrididae > Schistocerca > Schistocerca nitens. The sequence continues at coordinate 540,830,136 of NC_064615.1, forward strand.
ACTCGAAACTGCCTGACGGAGTGCTACTCAAATGTTCCTTTGTTTCTTGCGATTGTGTTTGTGGTGATTATGTCTTCCGCTGAGTTATGTCAGTACCTTTACACACCATTTTAAGATGAAGCTGATCACGAAAGGAACGCTCTGCCCACTTTCGATAATACCCTGGTCACGTGCGGATAAATGCGAACTCTTATAGGAGCCGACCACCTTCTTTTCACACCTGACCCATTTTCTTTACATTGACTGAATGGTGAATGTAACAACATGGACGATGAGACTACCCATTACGTCTTGAGGCAGAGAAAACGAAGTGTCATCCTTCCCTAAATTGTCCTCGAATCTAAGTGTGTTCTGTTAGAATAGCAGTTAGTTAGCGAACAGAGAAAGTTCGTGAATACAAACAAGGATTGTGTTGTGACCACACGTAATATGTTACGAACTGTCTTATAACATCGTCAGCAATTTCTCTTTGCTATTTACCACAAATCTCGCAACAAATTAAAAACTAAAGGCTAAAACTCTCATGTACAAAAACATGCTCTTTTGGCAACACATTCACATGAGAAATAGAGCACAAATGTGACGTTATGAACTCTTAAACACGTTCAGTTTTTTTTAATCTTTACTAACACAGTACAATCAAAACAATATGAAGATACAAAATAACCCACCACCTCAATGATTAGTGGGTCTACATATTATACTACAATTTACAGCATTGTTACATTTCATTTTTCTAAGACTGGCATAACTATGAGCAAGGTTAATCTGTTAGGCTACCCTACTTCTACTAGTTTATTCTGCAGCGATTACAAGTGCGCCAGTTGATGTATAAACCTACTACTATTAAAGGCCTGCTCACTGAGCTAAACGCCGGCCGAAGTGGCCGTGCGGTTAAAGGCGCTGCAGTCTGGAACCGCAAGACCGCTACGGTCGCAGGTTCGAATCCTGCCTCGGGCATGGATGTTTGTGATGTCCTTAGGTTAGTTAGGTTTAACTAGTTCTAAGTTCTAGGGGACTAATGACCTCAGCAGTTGAGTCCCATAGCGCTCAGAGCCATTTGAACCATTTTTGAACTGAGCTAAACCCATGTGAGCGTGCCCCTGGCACTGGGCTGGCCAAGTCTGTATTGTCGCTGCAGTCCCTACTTGTTGGTGTTTGTTAGTTCAGTTTACCGAAAAGGTATATATGGCATCATAAACGAGATTTTGTGGCCTGTCTGTCTCCAATAACCGACACGGAAATAAAATTACTGAAGCGAGAGAAAGACAGAAAACTCATTGGCATGTAGGCACTTGTCAAGAATTTTATTCTATCTTCGTTATCATTCCTCCGCTAAAATGAAACTTAAAGAAATTATAACGAGGAATGTCTGAAGTCAAAGAACGGAAAGATAGATATCTAATATCTAATAGTCTGCAACATTGCAAAATGATACCTAAAATATTTCTGGAGGAGCAGAAAATGAAGAAGAAGTGTCATTCTGAGATATCTTTTTATAGTGACAAGGTAGAGTATTACTAATACTCTCGTATTTCTGGACGTAAATGTTTACTATTTTTCATGTGATAAAACTGCAATAAAAGCTAACACGCGCACCAGTGCTAAACACAACATGAAGTCAGGTAATGGAAACGTCTCTGAATAAAGGAAACAAAACTCATAACAATGCAAATGGGAAAGCATATGTCGATCATCATGCGAGAAGCAGCGAAAGGACTTAAGAAGATGGAAATAAAAATGTGCAAATTAATTCACAAAATGGACCCAAACATTTTAAACACAGGAAAATACACAAAAATTTGTGAAATAAAACAAATTATTTCGTAGTCTGCTAGACTATTTTCTTCGTAAGTGGACAGTTTTGAACTTAAATTGGTGTCACTGAATCAGCACCATTCACGTAGAATTGCAGAAAGCTGCATACACCGATAGATGTCGAACATCTAGCAACTAGCGTCTTGTTGTGTATCAAACAGAAAATAGTCCATCAATTAAACTGTATAAAAGTCATACATATGGGTTCCAAAGAAGACAGTGTGTGCTAAATTATAGTATTATAATGCACAGTGATCTAAAGGGGTTACTGTTATTTTACAAGATTGATGCATAATTATGATGGATAATAAAACTGCCAAGACTTGCGCCGTAGATAACAGAACTGTAGGGCCTCTTTAAATGTGTCGGGCGTGCACTAAACATAACAGGTAAGCAGACCGTGTGTCGGTGGAGCCCTCCGTAATATTCCTCAATGCCTCGTGAATAATGTAACAGAATATAGGAGTGGGCTCAGCAGTACCGTTTTCCAGTGAATTACACAGGCAGCCGCTTTAGTAAATTTAAAGAGATTATAGGAAAAAATTGGGATGCAGGACAGAGAATTGCACCTTACTGAAACGCGCCCAGTGAGGAAGTATAAGAAGGAGTGTGGCGTGGTGTAAAAGCTTGGTGATACTTAACGCTGGAGCAGGTTTGTTCGAACGCAGTGGTCCCAGACTGAAATGCCAGTTGAGCTGTTCTCCAATTTTGTTTCAACGTCAGACCACCCAGTACATACATCGGTACTTGAACAATACAGGAAAAGACAAAAAATACTAAGAAAATTCTTTCCAATTAAACAAAGCCTCAGCGTAGTTACTTCCAAAGAGCAGCCCAATAAAAACTCCTGATTCTCACTTAAACGGCTTCTAGTAAGTGCCTTCGCTCCAGTAAGTTCTGGGAGATTATTCTTTTCTCGAAAGAGTTCAACCCCACTAATTCCAAATAGCTACCTCAATTCTGGCTGTACGTAACTTTACAAATTATTTTGTTCGAATTGTGTATCCTAAACGGTCGTGACTGACCAGTGAAACAGTTTATTAAACTTTGATAGGAAACCTCATAGCATTAAGTAAGCGACCGTGACTGACAAATTAAACAGTTAGTTTTAATATTTAAAGCGAACAACACAGCATTAAGCGCCGTCCGAGCGGTTCTAGGCGCTTCAGTCTGGAACCGCGCGACTGCTACGGTCGCAGGTTCGAATCCTGCCTTGGGCGTGGATGTGTCTGATGTCCTTAGGTTTGTTAGGTTTAAGCAGTTCTAAGTTCTAGGGGACTGATGACCTCAGATGTTAAGTCCCATAGTGCTCAGAGCCATTTGAACCATTTTGAACAGCATTAAGCAAGCGGCCGCTGTTAACTATCAGCTAATAAGCAAATATTCTTTAACCAACGGTGGCTGTAACTGACCAGTAAAAGAAACAGACTGATTAAATAATTAAAAGGAAAATAACAGAGCATTAAAAAAGTGACCATTACTAGCCAACAGCTAACTTACTTACGATATAAGGCGTGATTTACTGAAAGAACGCCCAAGAACAATGGGCAGTACGAGTACGTGAATCAGCAACTAATTCTTAGGTAAGAATCCCCGTAACTGTGGTCAGATTAAATATTTAAAACGAAGTAACACAGCATTAAAAAACTGACCGTAACTGTCTAGCAGCCAGCTTACTTACACTATACCAAGAAAGATTTGATTGAGACAACCGCGAAGAACATTTGCTAGTATGAGCGTATAAATGTGATTTTATTGAGACAACTGCGAAGAACATTTGCTAGTATGAGCGTATAACTAATCACATATTTTATAGTCACAGACGGCCGTAACTGACCAGTAAAATAAACATTTAAATCCAGTCTTTACAAAAAAATATAACATAATATTAATCAAGAGGTACACATACATAGCATGCCCAACTTTCAGTCAGCTTACATACAGTGAACGGCACCATTTTATAGCCCCTTTTCCAAATACTAATGATTCCCCACATTGCACAAGGTAATTTAAGCAGCTGGGTGAATCACAGAGAACACTTCAACATACAGAAAAATGCAGTTAGATACAGCATATTTTGCACTGCCCGTTCGCCCCAAGGCCGCCTTAGCAAAAGACACTCTTTTCACAACTGCGTTTAAAATAGAAACTCGGAGTCACATCAGTGCCGTTGAAAATTTCAAGCGTGGGATAATAGAAAACACCCTCGGCTTCACGCTTCCATCCCCTTTACAGTCCAACTCAGATTTAAGTCTAAAGCACAGTGCAAGGTTACGGGGAGCTTGGTGAAAGTCAAGGACCTCATTTATAAAGTTTTGAAATGCTCACCGTAGTTCCGCGGCAAGGCGTACTCCAAGCCAGACCGCAGCGTTTATAACAACTGGGCGCCAAAGCCAGTGCCACAGCCACGAGCCTGTGCCAACAGATTTCCCCGGTCTGCTGCATGCTCTACCGTTGACAGCGACCACCCGTCTCTTCTCTTACCTATCTCCGCTACGGGCGTGTACACGACGACTATTCCGAAAGCTGGTGGTTCGCAACGAGCCCTCACTTCACTACAGCCGCCTCTCAACATCCAGCAGATCTCATTTCAAACTCCGTCCGCCACCGGTAGCTGAGTGGTCAGCGTGACAGATTGTCAGTCCTGAGGGCCCGGGTTCGATTCCCGGCTGGGTCGGAGACTTTCTTCGCTCAGGGACTGGGTGTTGTATTGTCATAATCATCATCATTTCAGCCCCATCGACGCGCAAGTCGCCGAAGTAATCCGGCACGGTAGCTCAGAGTGTTCGGTCAGAGAGCTGGTCGGCCTCTGTAATAAAAAAAAAAACTGAGTGGAAAGATCAACAAACGAACTTGAACGGATGTCATGTAACGTCCGCAACGACCAAACACAACGATCAACAACGAACATCTTGGCCCGTCTCAATTGAGATCGGGCAAATCGAAGGGCACCCATCGCTTATCCCTCCCTAGTTTAAGAGGTAGAACTAGTAGTCTACTTGGCTCCGTAACACAAAAGGAGGTCAAGAGCCTACAGTCAACGGACTACGGACAATTTTTTTCCTTTGCACGGCGCTTGCTGGCCCATTGCTTTTTCCTGCGGTTGAAACATTCCTTCCGTCTCATTCTCCGAGCTCCCATGGCGTTAAATGCAGCCGCGGGCAGAATCTCTGCACTCTTAGCGATATGCGGTGTGAGAGGCATATTACGCGATATATTGTTAAGCAGATTTACGTGGAAACGTTCAGTGGCGGACCGGGACTAACCCTCTGCATTGCTACATTATTGAATCATTATAAATAATGACCACCAGTCTCGCTTCCACCTGAGAGGCAGGGTTAAAATTGTCACTTCTCCTGTACCACGGCAGTCCAACTACATCCATCAGGCTCTATAGGACCACTACATTGGAAAACCTACGCTGCAGTCGCAGGTTAGCATTTTATTGTCCAATCACATTTCCCAATTCCTTTTGTAAAGCCACGCCCCTTTCCTGGAAACAGGCCAATCAGAGAGTTTCTAAGTCAACACACATACTGAGCTCTCCCAATAACAGCTCACTATTTTATTGTCCAGTCACATTTCTCAATTCCTTCTTAAGTCATCCTCCTTTCTTGGACGCACCACAAAGGAATTACCGAATGAGCCGGAAAACGGCAGATGTGATGTAAGTGCACAGATAAACAAATGATTACGATTTTAAAAAAATTTGGATGATGTATTCAAAAAAAGAACTTCACAAATTTAGAAAGTCAATAATGCGTTGGTCCATCTCTGGTACTTATGCCATCAGTTATTCATCTTGGCGTTGATTGATAGAGTTGTTGGATGTCCTGAGGAGGGATATTGTGCCAGATTCTCTCCAGTTGGCGAGCTGGGTCCTGCCCGCAATGCTCCAAACATTCTCAACTGGAGAGAAACCCAGTGACATTGCTAGCCACGGTAGGGTTTGTCAGGCAAGAAGACAAATAGTAGAAACTAATATTGTGTGTGGGCAGGCATTAACTCGTTGAAATTTATAACCAGGACAGACTGCCAGGAAGGGCACCAAAACGGGGCGTCGATGTACTGGTGTGCTGCAAAGGTGCCACGGATGACGTCCAAAGAGGTATTATGAGAAGAAATGACACCCAGACCATCACTCCTGACTGTCAGGTCGTACGCGGGACTGCAGTCTGCTTGGTACCCGATCGCACTTCAGACACGTTTTCACTTGACATCAAGGTTCAGTTCGAAGAGAGATTCGTCACTGAAGACAGTTCTATTCCATTCAGTGATATTCCAGTCCCCGATTTCCAGTGGTGATGTTTCTGGAGACGCCACAGAAAGCGGTGGCATACCAACCTGTCACCCGCCATACGGCCAGACAACGAGGAGAGAATATCTGGGACCCCATTTCACTTCATAGGAGGATGCCTTTGATTGTCATCCGCCGCACCCTTACAGCACAGCGGTACGTAAACGATATTCCATGCCTTTTATTGTTGCCCCACGTGCCAGGCCATCCTGGGCTCACATGTCAGCAAGATAATGCTCGCCGGCACACGGCGAGAGTTTATACGGCCGTTCTTCGTGCTTGCCAAACCCTAACTTGATAAGCTAGGTCACCGGATCTCTCCACAATTTAAAACACACTAAAGTGCCAGTTGGACAGAACGTGGTAGTATGTCCTTCAGAAGGGCATCCAACAACACTGACAATCAGTGTCAAGCCGAATAACTGTCGCATAAGGGCCAGAGATGGACCAACGTGTTACTGATTTGCTCAATTCGTTTTTCTGGAATTGTGATCATTTGTTTTTCCGTTCAGGTACGTCACATATAGCGGTTTCCATTGCATTCGGTTAATCTCGTCGTGGAGCTTGTTTTTTTTTTTATTTACTTATTTTTTTCTTAGAGTGTACATCGACAACTAATGTGTTGCGTTTGCAGGCCGTGGTATGTAATCATTCTCGTCTTGTGGTCCTGATAATGACATTACACGTCTGATGTTATGCAAGTTGATGCACGCAGGCCACCATGGACTGACATGCAGCTTATCTGATACACACTGGAAAGATAAGACACGCACACACATACACACACACACACACACACACACGGCAGCTGTCTGTCATTTAGATGAGACGCACTTGTACCTACTAGACTCTCAGAAACATTTACCTTGTGTCTGTGTTTGCAGTGTCAGTCATATAACTTTGCCTTTATGTTCAAAAATCGAAAATGATCTCTTGCTACCTGTTCTCAAGCTCCGAAACATGCTGTCCGACATGTGAAATCTCATGCAATAATTTCATGAAGTGTTCCAAATTGCACCTTTTGTGGCTGTGTTTCAACTGACGTAATCTTTTTACCATTGCGGAACTGACACTTCCATATCATTTTCCACAGCCATTTTAAATATTAAGCAACAATCGTCGCTTCCCCAATTTTCTCTTCAGTAGATGTTATTTCTTTACCATGTGAATTACTACCTGCCACTTTCAGTTCTAGCAAGAAGAGTAATCGCACTAACAATTCCAGTGGACAAAGTCGATACCTGCCGACGATTGTCCTACGTCATTTTCCACTCTTTGAAATCACGTTCTTATTCATTCTTCCATGCCTGTACATTCTCATACTGACATGTATTTCGTCATGTCTTAATGATGATCAGACACTTTTAACTGTTACGGGCTTAACGATGTTGCTATACCTGTAGCCTCTAGTGGAATTTATTGGTCTCCAGAAAACGTAGTTTTGTCTACGTAACCCTGAGAATTTCAGAGCAATTTTGAAGACCTCATGCTGTGTAACTCTTTTTACTGGACTCAACTTTAAACAGTAGATCTTAATACTCTCACTCCTGGGTATCTTACATTGTGAATTATGAAATGATCTCCATCGACATCTGCTGGTCATTCAAAAATCATCGACGTTCTTATTGTGTCTAAGTCCGTGTAGCGGTTGATTCAGCAGCTGCAGCTTCTTGCGTATATTTCAGTGAGCAGTATGTGCCTAAACATGTATGTGCTGCCCTTGTAGGCATCCAAACAGATGCTAGCAAAATGCTCTAGATGGCTTTATTTGTATGCAACGATTATGAGAAGAAGTAGGAAGTTTAGGCAATTTCCACAGCTATATCATTAACCTATTTTTCTTTTGCTGTGTTTCAAAGAATTTGTGACCAAAATGTAAAATGGATTGTTTTATTACTATAAACTTTGTTTTATGGTATTCCATACAGCGTTTTGTGTAATGTCGGGCCAACATATCTTATTTCATATATGGTTCAAGGAAGGTAGAATACAAAAATGGAATTTCAATTACCTGAAATATTTAGACGTTTTTCAGTAATGTGTCACTTCACTATCCAACAGTTATAGATAAAATTAAGTTCTGATTAATATAGGTTTCTGTTCGACTTTCACAAACACAGAGTTTGTAACACTGACGTGAGAGAACATGATGGCTTGATGAGAAGTGCATTAACATATGGTCTGTAGTATTTCGATAATAATTATAAGCATGTTAATAATTCATCCCGTACACTATATGATCAAAAGTATCCGGACACCTGGCTGAAAATGACTTACAAGTTCGTGGCACCCTCCATCAGTAATGCCGGAATTCAGTGTGGTGTTGGCCCACCCTTAGCCTTGATGACAGCTTCCACTCTCGCTGGCATACGTTCACTCAGCTGCTGGAAGGTTTCTTGGGGAATTGCAGCCCACTCTTCATGGAGTGCTTCAATGAGGAGCTGTCAGTCGGCACGAAGTCGGCGTTCCGAAACGTCCCAGAGGTGTTCTATAGGATTCAGGCTAGAACACTGTGCTGGCCAGTCCATTACATGAAAGTTATTGTCGTGTAACCACTCCGACACAGGCCGTGCATTATGAACAGGTGCTCGATCGTGTTGAAAGATGCAGTTGCCATCCCCGAATTGCTCTTTACCAGTGGGACGCAAGAAAATGCTTAAAACGTCAATGTAGGCCTGTGCTGTGATAGTGGAGCGCAAAACAACAAGAGGTGCAAGCCCCCTCCGTGAAAAACACGACCTCACCGTAATACCACCGCCTCCGAATTTTACGGTCGGCACTGCACGCTCTGGCAGATTACTTTCACCGGGCATTCGCCATACCCACACCATGCCATCGGATCGCCACATTGTGTACCGTGGTTCGTCACTCCACACAACGTTTTTTCACTGTTCAATCGTCCTATGTTTACGCTCCTTAGACCAAGCAAGGCGTCGTTTGGCGTTTACCGGCGTGATATGTGGCGTATGAGCAGCCGCTCGACCAAGAAATCCAAGTTTTCTCACCTCCCGCCTAACTGTCATAGTACTTGCAGTGGACCCTGGAATTCCTGTGTGATGGTCTGGATAGATGTCTGCCTATTACACATTACGATCCTCTTCAACTGTCGGCGGTCTCTGTCAGTCAACAGATTAGGTCGGGCTGTAGGCTTTTGTGCTGTACGTGTCCCTTCACCTTTCCACTTCACTATCACATCGGAAACAGTGGACCGAAGGGTGTTTAATAGTGTGTAAATCTCGTGTACAGACGTACGATACAAGTGACACCCAATCACCTGACCACGTTCGAAGTCCGTCATTTCCGCGGAGCCCCATTCTGCTCTCTCACGATGTCTAATGACTACTGAGGTCGCTGATATGGAGTACCTGCCAGTAGGTGACAGCACAATGCACCTAATATGAAAAAAGTATGATTTTGGGAATGTCCCGACACTTTTTATCAAATAGTGTATTTTATTTTAGCCCAGCATCATGTATTGAACATCATTTACTATCTATACATTATTAATAAAAATTACTCCAGTGTTCAATGGTCTGTTGCAACTTCTACTCAACGTAATCAAGCAATTCATCATCGCCTCCATCTCTAGTGATATCTATTAGTGTTAAATAAAAGGAATAATTATGAGATAATGTATTTAAAAACAAGATCGTATTTCGGATATTAATAACAAATCAGTGAACTCTTAAATTTCAGTAGAAAAGATGTTTTTACAGGTAAACTCGACTCTGAGTTGGGGATCTGCATAATCACTTCGTTATCCCCCTCTGGCAGTCTGCAGAGAGTCAGAAGGAAGTGTACGAGATGTGCACTTACATTATTCTTTTTATCTCATAATTCTAGACTTACCCACACACAATAACAACTCTACCTTGCAGGAACTGAAATGCACATGAATGCAATAACGAGAACAAAAACTAACGGCAAAGACATTAAAAAAACTACTAAATGTGAATATAATCCTATCCCGAGTTGCTTATTTGACTGAGAAAATCCGTTCTGGAGATACTTCGTTAGATGGAATCAAAGAAATAAATGGAGGCATGTGATGTGTGATGCCTACTACTTCTGAGGAATATATTAGGCGCACATTACCTATGTTCGCAGACCTGAGTGCAGCTAATTGGTGGTAATAGATTGGATGCCAAATCAAAGAGTCTGTGCTCCCCACATCTCGTTAAGCGACTGGAAGGCTTTGCTTGCTGTGTCTGCGTGATGTATGAAATGATTCAGTGAAAACTGCCTGCGCATTTCTTCACACCCAGCTGAATCAGTTTAAAAGACAGAACGACTGCGAAGAGCACGATAGCTCAACATTAGATAGAGCTAACGTCTATGATGGTTTAGCTTGTGACGGCACCACAAGCACAGCTCGCCCTAACGTAATTGCTCTACTGTAAATTTTGCAGCATAAAAGTCTCTGAAACTTTCACACATTCATATTTTACTTGCACAGCATACTGCTTGTTACACATAGCTCCCACTGACAATTCCACAAACCTAGTAACATGAAGGCTATGATGTTCCTATAACGCCATTTGTTACAGCAGTAAACCATTTTGGAAAATATCTGAATGTACTGAAACGCATTGAAATATATTGAGAAGTTACGGAAATATTGAAAAACAGTCGGAATTTCGTTACGAATGTCCAGAACACGTTTACTGCGTGAAGCGACGCAGCTCACAGGTGACGAACAAACGCATCTCGCACGTGTATTTCAGACAGCTCGGCGAATATGAGACCATTGGGGACATCATCAACTACTCCTTGAATGCACATATGCAGGCGTTAACAAGCCTCGACTTGTCCGATACCTTGCTGTGGACGTTGGAAGAGAAAATACTAAACGCAAGTCAGCCACTAGCAGCAGTAATTCATTGATGCTGTTAGCGCCACACTTACTTGTCCTGTATGTGTCATATTTTGAGTAGACACATACACAGCTCATTGCAGCTTCGTAGTGTAACTGTACAGGTCGTCACTACCAATTATCTCATTTGTTATAGCGGGTCTGCCCAAAAAGCTTCGAGACTGGATTAATAATAATACTGAAAAGTTACGGCGGTGATTTTAATGCTTCGGCTGTTCTATATAGTTTGCCTCCAACTGAGTACAACGCTCAGAACGTCCGTACAGCCATGTGAAAGGGTCAGAAAAGTCCTCCTCCGGGATGCTGTTCAATTTGCGTGTCAAATTCGTATTCTTCGCTCTTTTCAGACCATCAGAAATCCTTCGTGTCCTGGGTCGTATAGTTCTACGTTCGTATTGATAACACGAAGTCCCGTCACCCATGATGGTGTTTTCCAGAAAAGAACCGTCCGCGCTTATCGCTTCAGTCGAGTCGCGGCAGGAGTGCACGAGTTTTTATTTTTGTTCGGGAGTTGAGATGTGCAGGACAAACTTCGCACACACTTTCTCTTCTTCAGAACATTCCGTAGAATGTCTTGATCGCTTCATTTAGACATGTTTAGGTCCTTGTTCCTTTACGATTTGTGACACGACAACACGGACACACTAATGCCGCACGTCCACTACCTAACATTGCCTGCTCACAACTGATAGATCTAGTGCAAATCTATTGTTTACAGTTGTTATTTCAAGCTGCCACATCGCTGACGTCGATTACACGTCCAGAATTAAGTCTCAGTACTTTTTAGACAAACGGCGTACTTTTTGTACGAGAGTATTCAGAAAATTTCCTTCTCCTTGCAGCTGCAAAACACAAGTACGAATTTCCAGAATACTGTTACAGCATCAGCAAGCTCTTGGCGAAAATGAGGACAGCTTAGTAATACATAATTATAAATAATTGGTGAACCATCTTCAAAGCATGTTAAAATCAATTATGATTACTTTTGAATTGATTTGTGTGGATTCTGCTTTTATAAGTCGAGTATGAATCGGCGTAATAGAAAATCACTATTATTTTAAGGATCTAAAACACTTTCTTAACATATAGCTTCGAGTTTTCACCGAAGAGTAGGGGAGATTGTTGTACGTAGAGGGTAGTGTGGCTGGGAACACATGATATTTTTTGTCCTGTGCTTCATGCCAATGAGTGATTTTAAAACCCCATGAGAGAAGGCGCTCTAGAGGCCGCCCTAAGCATTTCGCTCCATTTTCTACAGTTTTGGTTGTTGCTAGACATAGGGTTTTGTTTTGCCCAGCATTTGTATATATTTCGCGTTTTAAGTGCTGTATAATACATTAAAGCTGTTTAGAATATATTGTTAATTCTTCAGATATAGAATTTTACGGTGAATGCAGTTCCGTATATTTTCAGAACTATAATTTTACAGTGAATGCAGTTCCGTATATTTTCAGAACTATTTACATAATATCGTAATATGGTGACTGTTAAGCTACACTTCGCCGGTCGTGCATCATCTTGTACGTTATCTTGTATACTGAAACAGAAGAACGTCTTTAACAACGGAACATGTAATACTTGCAAAAGAGTTGAGAGTATTAACGTCTTAATAATTTTATCTGTCTTGAAAATGGAAATTGGTTTTATTCTCCAGTAGCTTCTGATTCAACTTGTATCTGGTTTTTGGTCATATTTCTCTTAATATTATTTCACGATCTTAGTACAGTATTAATGTAATAGATAGACGATTAAATACGATACCGGCAAGACTTTCTGGACTGCAACACTTCTAAACTTCAATAGACTCACTATTCGTAGGAAGATGACCATGTTGTATCTTGGAACATGTTTTTACATTTGGAAAAACATTAATTTTCCGGAGGATCTTTTTTGATTTCAGAAAAAGACTCTATCACACATAAAGTGAACAATGTTATTTCAAAATGGAATCAGCACATATTATAAAAACGTATGTACGAGGGTTCGAACTTTAATAAATCGTTCAAATGGCTCTGAGCACTATGGGACTTAACATATGAGGTCATCAGTCCCCTAGAACTTAGAACTACTTAAACCTAACTAACCTAAGGACATCACACACATCCATGCCCGAGGCAGGATTCGAACCTGCGACCGTAGCGGTCGCGTGGTTCCAGACTGAAGCGCCTAGAACCTCTCGGCCACACCGGCCGGCGTCACACTGTGCGTACCATATCTGGAACAATACTTGCTTTTCCAGTCCAATGGCAGCCGGTGTTGTGTAACATACCACCTCCTCACATCAGAAGACAAAAACATCTTGGTCATCTGTGGTTAAGAATACTGAGCAACTCGGCACTGTCAATTCACGAGGATGTGAGACAGCTAGAATCATCCAGGTTGAAGCCCCGTAAACCGGCATGTAAAACGGCCATTGAATTGTTAAGCAACCATTTCGACCCCAAAGACAGCTGACGGAAAGAATGGACATCTTCTACTCCACAGGGCATCTTGAAAGTTGAAGATTCAACAGTAAGGCTCAATGGTTTTAGCTTTCCAAGATACACTTGGAGTAGGTTTAACCGTTTCAGATGTGGTGTGGGAATTAGTGCTTCGATTCTTCATTAATGGGGTTGGGTGGACGCCCCATATTATGACTGTGCTGACGATCCATAGACAATGAAGGATATAGCAGTGGACTGCCTCCTCCGTGGCTTACCTGGAAATCTAGTGGATTCGAACCTGGTTACTTCTGAAGTGGTGGATTAGATCAATGGCTTAGATATAAAGATCTGAAATGTATTTTAAATTGTCTGTGGTACTGTATTTTATGTGTTATTGTGATTGTTATGTATCATACGCTAAAAAAAATTATAAAAACTTCTTTTCTACTAACTCAACCCACAACACACTTTCATGTAGTATCCACATGTGCCACTGAGTGTACCTACAAAATTATATCATTGTGTGATATATAGATCAGGAGATATGGCATCATGAACAGTGAGATGAGTGAAAAACTGCCGTATCAGGTTCAAATGGTTCAAATGGCTCTGAGCACTATGGGACTCAACTGCTGAGGTCATTAGTCCCCTAGAACTTAGAACTAGTTAAACCTAACTAACCTAAGGACATCACAAACATCCATGCCCGAGGCAGGATTCGAACCTGCGACCGTAGCGGTCTTGCGGTTCCAGACTGCAGCGCCTTTAACCGCACGGCCACTTCGGCCGGCTGCCGTATCAGGCATAACCTTTAAATTCATTACTTCTTTGCTACTTACTCTGCCAAGGGCCTTGAAGAAATGGTAATATCGGTTTCCGTCAGATCACCGAAGTTATCATTGTCGGTCCTGGTTGCACTTGGATGGGTCACCATCCGGGTCTGCAGAGTACTGTTGTCAAGCGGAGTGATCTCAGCCCTTGCGAAGTCAATTGAAGAGCTACCTTATTGAGATGTAGCCGCACCGGTCACGAAGACTGACAACCGCATGCAGAGTTGTGTACTGACCATATGCCCCTCCGTATCCGCATCCGGTGACGCCTAGGATCTGAGGATGACACGGCAGCCGGTCGGTACGTTTGTGTCCTCAAGGCCTGTTCGGACGGTGTTTGTTTGTTTTGCTACTAACTCTACTATCAACATAGTTTGCTGACGGTATCCAAGTATGCCGCTGAATATACCTACACAAATATATCATTGTACAACACATAGTTCAAGAGATATTATGTCATAAACACTGAGATACGTGAAAAAATACGGCACCATGCGTCAGGTTTTAATACAAGTATTTTTTACCATTAAGACTTAGTTATAGTAGAGTCAGCTTAAGGAGATCCCATGTACGTCGCAGCGCTTTTAACAGATTTCAACTGAGAAGCGCAAACGGCTGTAGGCGAGAACGATACCATCTATAGAACTGTGCAGAGGTGTTGCTGTAGAGACATTTGCAAAATCGCTTTGTAATCACGCTAAGCAGCTACGTCCAGCATTTGAGAAACTTTCCGGAATCATGTTTCTTATTTTGTACACTGTACTCGTACATTGGCACATTAAGCATATTTCTTTGTATTAGTGTTTCATAGTTTCAAAGGTGTGCTCACGAACATATGGAAATGAAATTTTTTCGATACACCACTAGAAACACAGTTCACTTTGCGTTTCCGTTTCTAATAGAAAATTGTCGTAATGAATACCCGGACAGTGCAAGGGTTGTCAGCAAGTAGGAAAATATGCTAAACCTCTGTTACGGGGCCTGGTAGAGGCGAATGTCTGGAAAGAGAATAATGCTCCACATTCTCTCCTACTTTAGTCTCCCATTTATTACGCCTTTCAACCTATCAGCCTCAGGAACGATTCATGAATATTCATTGGCTATTTCCTGCTTTCGCTAGTAGCATTTCTCAGCAAAGTGCTACTTCCTTCCAGGAACTGCAAAAGTTTATTTCGAACAAGACGTGGAGAACGCCGGTTATTATGAGAACACTGGCCCTTAAGGCAGCATAGTTGGCCCTGACCTGACCACAATCCATGTAATAAGGCTACGAAACGACCAGCCCCTCATATCCGGGCTGTACAAAACCCCCTTCACCTAGATGCCAGGAACCACCTCTGGTCTCCACAACAGCCATACGACGAGAGTACGAGCGCAGCCAGGAATCCCGTGGTTCACGGCTACCGATCACGTGGTCTACGGATGATTCTTCGCTGTTTTATTCACAGACATTTGAAGTTGAAGGTTTCCATAAGTTCTTTCATTCGAATGCCTTTTTTGCATACCAAAATACCTCAAAAAAGTACTGTCGACACAACAACAACTGAACTATGCAATCAACAATGCCGTAAGACATTC
This sequence comes from Schistocerca nitens, assembly GCF_023898315.1. Taxonomy (NCBI): domain Eukaryota; kingdom Metazoa; phylum Arthropoda; class Insecta; order Orthoptera; family Acrididae; genus Schistocerca; species Schistocerca nitens. The sequence continues at coordinate 540,845,955 of NC_064615.1, forward strand.
ACATTATACTAACTCCAGTTGAGTACTCTTTAGCTCTATGGAATAGTAATGCAAAAAAGCGACCGGTTGAAACCGAAAAGGTATTTTGGTTCTAAATATCCGATATTTTTCGGCGTTTGTTTGATTCCAGTTATATCATTCTTTTTATTTTTTACTAATAACCTAGTAAAAAACCGAAGTATTAGTTACCGATATCAGCAGTGCAAAATTTATTGTTTCAAATAAATCTTTTTTTTTTAAAGAAAAGAGTAATTTTTATTCATAAAATTTGCTTTTGTTTGGAATACTGCGTTTTTATAGAAAACTGAAAAGCGATCTTTTCTATTTTCATAACAGTGCCGACAGAAATGAGCAACGAACACGTGGCATAAGAACTGGTACAGCATTGCTGAGACAATAACGTCCGTGTTGCCGTGTGTCGTGGCTTTCGGTACGCGTGCCGTGTGCAAGACGTGACCCCAACTGGTCTATACAGTAGTTTCTCGCTGTTGTAGTCGGACATCCGTTACGCTGCAGAATCACACCAACCCTAGTTTGGAAATATTTTTAAGAAGTGACGTATCAGTGAAGTACAATGTCTCATTTGTTTTAAAAGATTAAAGATTTGTCAATCACTTCTACGAAATAATAAAAGTGGAAGGAAGTTACAAACTTAACAACGATCCATTCATAGCGTAAAATAAAAATAGAAAGCAACTGATCTGTACCTGTGTACTTTTATTTACTTCCAGCCCTTCGAAATGGACAAATTAACACGAATAACAGAGTCCTTGAACCTCTGTTATCATGCTTTAGAAGTGACTATTTGTAATGCTCAAATAGTAATATGACTCTCGATTACAACATAATTTTTGAGGAGAGTTTCCAAATTTTGGAAGCAGCGGAAGAATATTGCTCATTTTTTTGTAGTTTTCAACAAGTTACCACTTTTCGACAAAGAGCAGCGAACGGTGGACGGACTAAGTTTTCTTTTATTTGCCGATTTTGTTTAAAATTTTGATTCTGTGCACCTTGAAACTGACTGAGTCAGAAATTTTCCACTCTTTGTTCTATTTCTAAGTATGTTACAGGTAATAATGCGAATATAAAACCGGAAATCAGTTATTTCAGAAACCGGTTACTTTTAGCGATGTAATAGGCTAAACCAGGGTGGATCAAAACCGATGTAACAGAAGAACCTGTTGTTTCAGTGATAACTGCCACCCGTATCCTGAAGATGACAATGGAGAGGGCACTGCCTCCGTAGCTCCGCCAGGTGGTTTCCAGGAGCGCGCACAGTGTATAAATCAGTAGGCGAGTCGGCCGACAAGAGGCCGGCTGGTAGCGACAGGGGTCCGAGTAACGAGCCCCGTGGTAACGCCGCCGGTGCGCTACCGGCCGCCCGCCTTATCTCGCCTCTCATCTGCAGCACAGCCGCCTGTCGCCCAGGACGCTGCCCTCTCTCCCGCCCGTGCCTCGGCCACGCCCTCCAAAGGAAACTTGCACACGGTCGTTCCTCCCGTGCTCCATCATAGTAATTTTTGTAGTTCATAGCCGCGCGCGGTAGTCGCGCGTGGTAGCCGCGCGGTCTCAGACGCCTAGTCACGGTCCGCCCGGCTCCCTCCGTCGGAGGTTCGACTCCTCCCTCGGGAATGGGCGTATGTGTTGTCCTTAGAGTAAGTTAGCTTATGTTAGATTAAGTAATACATAAGCTTAGGGACCGATGACCTCAGCAGTTTGGTCCCATAAGACCTTACCACAAATTTCCAGTTCAAGTTTGTAGTTCATAACGCTATAATTTATAACTATCTTAGCACGCGGTGATTGGCTCGAGTAGACTGTAAGGTCTGCACCTTTTTTTTCTCGAATCGAATTTTTATACTGTTCTAAACTTTTGGCGCTTATTAAAGCCAAAGAGTGATGGTCATTTCGAACGTACTTCTGACCAAAAAGCGATTCTGGTAGCTCGAGTCGAGATCTTTGTTACTTCTGCCTTTTGAGTGACTGTGATTCTGCCATAAAAATTTTCTTCCGCTAACACATATTTCTAAGTCAAATACCAATTTTTATAGCTGTAGCTGTAGCTTTAAATATGTTTTAATGTAAATCAATATTTTCATAAAAATTTTCATCCCCTGTTTTAGCTCCTTAGCGTTTGAATTTCCAAAAAACACAGAAACCCCTATTTCTTTCTTTCCAACCGAGTAGCCAAATACTAATATTCAGATATTTATTATCAAACATGTTTTCACAATGAAACATATCCATAAAAATTTGGATCCCCTATCGTATCTTCTTAGGGGTTAAATTTCACGAAACACTGAAACGCGATTGTTTTTATTTTCAACCAAGAAGCCAAATACAAATTTTCTTTGTTTTAATTTTAAAATTTCTTTCATAATGGAATATTTTCATACAAAATTTTGTGAGACATTGCACTCCCTTAGGAGTTGAATTTCCAGAACCACTTAAACACGTGGTTTTCTTTATTTGTAACCGAGAAGCGAAATACCAATTTCCAAGATGTATCTTTAAAAATGCTATAGTAGTACTTTAATAATTACTTATTTTCAAAAAAATCACCCACTATTTCTCCTCCATACGGGTTAAAAATCCAAAAATGCCGAAACACCTATTTCTTTATTTCTGACGAGAAACCCAATACTACTTTTCGTCGTTCCAGCTTCAAAAGTGCCTCAATAGTGACACATTTTCAGAAAACCCTTATTTCAATGGCTAAGGGGTGGAATTTCGAAAGAACCCTTCTTAAACTGCGCTTACAGTATAACATTATAAGCTCAACATCCTCTCTAAATTTTGAGTTTCTATCCTTAGCCGTTTGTACAGGACGATGATGAGTCAGTCAGTCAGGACATCTCCTTTTAAATACACAATCCATACCAACAGTTCTCAAAATAAAATGGAAAGGTAAAGGTTAACAGTCAATATGACGATCATTGTTCTGGGGTCACGCTTGAGCACTTAATAATTCAGATATAACAGCAGATTTACAGTAAATAAATGTACTGAAATACTTACAATCTGTACAAAAACAAAGCCCATCAGCCGAAGTATCAATCATCTAAAGAGCAGACTGATCGATTTAGAGCGCTGTAGATGGGGTAGAGTTAGCGGTCACGTGATCCTCCACCGCTGACAGTGATGCAGTATGTTTGTTCCAGTCGATTGTGTAGGAACAGAACAGTAACATAGGTCGACGTGGCGACGTGAGGGGAATGGCACAAAGGACCTATCGTGTACCACACTGTGAATGAATTTGCAAGAATTGTTATTGCAACAAAGTGCACCATAAGTCCACAACGACCTGTGTTAACACTTGCGCCCATGATACTGCGCAAATAAATAATGATTATAAAAAGCTCCTGACCGACAGGGACTGCAGACAAGTGTCTCCTTGTCAATGACATTTGGTTTCAAAGTCGGATACAATTACAGCTGTCATTGAATACAAGTCCATCTTACACAGTTTCCAAGCATCCAGTGTGAAGGAAACTGCATGTAACAAACATTTGGAATTGGTTACCTCATAAAATGATTTTTCTCAATGCTGTAAGTAAAGTTGCAGCTCTTCAGTGAGCCAAACAATACACAGACTGGACAGCAGCTGATTTGACGTCTGTAGTGTCGTCCGAGAACTCCCGAATTTCCTTCTTTTCAAATAATGCAAGACGACAAATGTACCCCCACGAGCACGGAGATGCGCCGCAACACGACGTAGTATGGAATCGACTAACGTCTAAAGTAGTGCTGGAGGCAATTAACACCATGAATCCAGCAGGGCTGTCCATAATCCATTAGCGTGCGAGGATGTGGAGATCTCTACTGAACTGCAAGTTCCAAGGAATCCCATATATGTTGACTAATGTTTGTGCCTGGGGAGTTTGGTGGCCAGCGCAAGTGTTTAAACTTACAAGAGTGTTCATGCAGCCACTCTGTAGTCATTCTGAACGTGTGGGGTCTTGCATTCTCCTGCTGGAATTGCCTAAGTCGGTTAAAATGCACCATGCACATGAATGGATGCAGGTGATCATACAGGATGCTTACGTACGTGTCACCTGTCAGAGTCGTATCTAGACGTATCAGGGGGTCCCATATCACTCCAAATGCAAACGCCCCACTTCATTATAGAGCCTCCATCAGCTTGAACAGTCTCCTGCTGATATGCAGGGTGCATGTATTCGTGAGGTTGTCTCCAAACCCGTACACGTCCATCCGCTCGATACGATCTGAGACGAAACTCGTCCGGTCAGGCAACATGTTTCCAGTTATCAACAGTCCAGTGCCGGTGCTGACGGTTCCAGGCGAGGCAAAAGCTTTGTGTCGTGCAATCATCAAGGGTACACGAGTAGGCCTTCGGTGCCCAAAGCCCATATTGATGATGTTTCGTTGAATGGTTCGCACGCTGACACTTGCTGATGGCCCAGCACTGAAATCTGCAGCAGTTTGCGGAAGGGCTGTACTTCTGTCACATTGAACGATTCTCTTCAGTCGTCATTGGTCCCGTTCTTGCAGGATCTTTTTGCGGCCGCAGCGATGTCGGAGATTTGATGTTTTACCGTATTCCTGATATTCACGGTGTAACGCCGGAAATGCATATCTTCCTATTTCCATCTATTGTACTATAAATTTTTTACTTATTTTGTCACCTGAAGATACGACATTTCTGTCTCTTTATATATTGTAATTGTTTTACTACTTATATATATATATATATATATATATATATATATATATATATATATATATATATGTCGATGTACAATTGGTTTGTTTTGTAAATATTATTTGTAACTTTACGCTGAATCTGGCCTAGGGAAAACTATGCTATCGAACGAATACATCGATAGATCGAGTGGAGAACCAAATTGTTTAGGAGCTTTGGTAGTGTTAACTCTGCCGCGTGGAGCGCGGGCTGAGCAGAGGGGAGTCTGGCTGGAGTAGTGCAGGGGAGCTGGTGTGTTGTGTGACGCTCCCGCGAGTTGCCGTGCTTTCGGGGTTGGGCAGCATGTAATTGCGCTCGACTTGCTATGATAGTTTCTGACATGGTGTCGCGGACGGGAAGCATTAGCTGGCCCACATCAAGAGCCCGTTTCGCCTGGTGACCGTGTCGAGAAGGAGGCGCGCCAACATCCAGCTTCTGCAACAGCGACGGCCGACACTGAGTGACTGTCGCCACCTCCTCGATCGACTGCTTCAAACCTTCAATCAACCAACAAGGAAGCTTACCTGTGACTGCAGCTCAGCTTGGTACTTACTAAATTTTACTATTGTTAATTGATCAGAATCATTTAGTTCAAGTTCAAAGTTAAATCTCTTATTTCTAAATTGCGTGGATTCAAGTAACTTTTGAAATGATTGTTGAGGTAGCCCAAGACTAACCGTATTATACTGAATTTCGATGTGCTTCAGAAACAAAGCTCACTATTAATTGGTCTAGCGGTTCTGGCGCTGCAGTCCGGGACCGCGGGACTGCTACGGTCGCAGGTTCGAATCCTGCCTCGGGCATGGGTGTGTGTGATGTCCTTAGGTTAGTTAGGTTTAAGTAGTTCTAAGTTCTAGGGGACTTATGACCTAAGATGTTGAGTCCCATAGTGCTCAGAGCCATTTGAACCACTATTAATTTCAGTCACTAAATTAGCTTTCAATTTTCCGGTTTTATTAATTCTTTTGCTAAATTAAGTTAGAGTGTAGCGAAATTTATTACTTCTGACAAACTTTCAGTTTTCACACTACACGTGTCAACCTTCAGTTGCCACTCTTCTAGTGCTAATTATATGTGTAATAACCTTTCTTTTTCAGTTACTATAGTAATTGTCCTTAGGACTGGCGATCGTAATTTCCCCCAAATCTCAAATATCTAATTACAGCTAGTTAATTGTTAACGTAACGGCCGCACATTTACTTTCTTTATTAATTTTACCCCTTTTCAAAATTAATTTCCACCAGTTTCATTTGCATTTTTCCTTTCATTTAGATGTAACCCGTTCCTCCCTCTTTACCGACAGATTATCTTCGGTGACTATTGCTTTTCCCAAATTTTCATTAGGTACACGCGGTTTAATTTTTCACTGTCATTAAGGTCGATAAGTGAGGAGGAGGTTACACGTGGCGACCTGGTAACAGGACAATCTTCGGATTTGAGGCTGTTCTGGACACGAATTTTGCATTGTGCAAATCTCGTAACAAAGTACTGGTTACGAAATGGTCGATACGTCAGCGAGAATATTAGTGTGAGGAATCCTAATTAGATTTGAGATTTGGCTTTTATATTGAAAATTATTAAAATGAGTGAAGGCAACAATTACCAAAATTTGGTAGACTTGGATACGTAACAATAGGTCGAACAGTGGGAAACGCGCACCGCGGTACCCATTGTTCAGGGGCAGGCGGCTAGCATGAAAGACGCGACCGCCGAAACGCAACAAAGAGCAGAAATGGAATTCCAAACTTTAGAAAATGTTTCGGAATCGGAAGTGAAAATCAAATCTGAACCCCTTGATGACGAATATGGGGGGACAATTAAAGAGGAAGCCGCTACGGAAGTAACACCGGTAGTTTCCGGAAATTTAACTGATTTATTGAATGTTTTGATTAATGAAATCAAGAGTCAATCGGCAGAAATTAAAGCTCAGGCTGCCAAGCAAGAACCTCAGTCTGCCGAGCAAGAAGCTCATTATGTAAAAATTGAACGGAAGCTAGACAATCAGAACAAAGCTATTAATGTTGTTAACAACAATGTTGGAGTTGTTAGCACAAAAGTTGATAAAATGAAAGAAGATATTGTTGTAATTAGTACCGAAATCGGTAATCTTAAACAGGAAATGATAAGGGTTCAGGCGGAAATTGCGAGCATAAATATTCGTTTTAATTCCGAAATTATCAGAATCGAGAAAAGTGTAGGAGAAGCAGTTGCTCCGATCATCGAGAATAAGGTGACGGAATAAATTCAATTAGTGAAAAAAGAGGGTCCGCAGCTCGTGGTCGTGCGGTAGCGTTCTCGCTTCCCACGCCCGGGTAACCGGGTTCGATTCCCGTCGGGGTCAGGGATTTTCTCTGCCTCGTGATGACTGGGTGTTGTGTGCTGTCCTTAGGATAGTTACGTTTAAGTAGTTCTAAGTTCTAGGGGACTGATGACCATAGATGTTAAGTCCCATAGTGCTCAGAGCCATTTGAACCATTTGAAAAAAGAGGATCAACAGAAGGTGGAAACTTTAAAGGCTTTAGTATCCGAAGTAGATACCAAAGTGAGGAAGCAGGCTAATACCTGCGAAGAGAAAAAGAGGGAAGTGGAAACGCTTGCGACAACCACTTGCCAAGTAATTACGAGAGTGTCGGAATTAGAAAAGAAACTTGACGAAAAACAGAGCTATGTGCCAATATGTGCACATAGTTCGGAATTGTTGACGAAAGAGGAACGGTATACACGCGACGGATTTCATTAAAAATTGTGAAAGAGTTTTACCCAGATCATGGACTAATGAGAGAAAAATTAATGCGGTTATTGATGTGTTGGCTGGTGATGCCAAGCGTTGGGGCTTAAACCTCAACATTACGAACCTGACTTTTGACGAGTTTAAAAATTTGTTTCTGGCTGAATACTGGTCAGAGCAAAAACAACAAAGTGTCTGGCGCGACGAGTTACAGGAAAAGGTTTCGGTATTGGAGGCGAAGCTACAGACTAAGCCTCAGGACAAACGTGTTGAAATTGAAACTGAATGTGAACAGAGGCTGAAAAAGCCGGATTTAGGCTCAAAGCCGGATGGTTTTTTCTGGAATGACCTGGATATAGACGAGGATTTATTGTGGGAAAATAAAGAATCAGTCGAGGACAAGTGTAGATAGTAGTGTCTGCTAATATGCACGGCCTACAACTAAACGTGTTGATTGACACCGGTGCAGAATTGAGTGCTGTATCTGGGAAAATATTTGAGTTACTGAAAGACAGACCTGGTATCGTAGTTATGCCAGTAAGAAGGGTGAAAATTATCGGTGCTACTGGGAAGGCCAGTAAACCGGTCACCAAACAGATTTTTGTCAACTTCGAGATATGTGGGGCACGATTTGAACAAGAGTTTGTCGTCGTGCCAGACTTAACTACGGAAGTAATTATCGGTTTGGATTGGCTATTAAAGTACCGTGCAGTGATTAATTGCGAAAGCAAAACTTTGACAGGTACGTCACAAGATAAAACAATAGTAGTTAGTTTTCACGATGCAGGAGACGGCGTGCATAGGCAAAACCAGCCTATACACATTGTTAACTGGCTGGATGCCATTGACGTAGGCATGAATTTGAACTACTGTAACGTGAGGAATCTCAGCACTGACAATAGTGTAGAAAGTGACTTGGAAAGTATTGTAGACGGTGTGTCAAACGTAACACACGAACAAAGACGAGGCCTGTATGAAGTGGTAATGAAGAATAAGAGTGTGTTTTCAGACAAACCTGGACTAGTGGAAGAGATAATCAAATTCCCTCCACGGATTGACATTAGTATTGGTGTGAAAAAAGATCGTTTGCGAGGAATAATGAAGCTAAAAGCCGATGCTCGCATACGTCGTCATGACGCTAAAGCACGTTTTTCTAATTTTGCAATCGGAGACTTAGTACTTCTAAAAGCTCATGAGAAATCGAGTGAGATAGACAATGAAATCTCTAAATTTAAGTTTGTTTATAATGGACCATATAAAGTCTTTGGTATACCTCACACAAATGCTTATTGCTTAGAGTATCCAAGCTCAGGAAAACTATTAGGTATGCGGAACAATGTAGACTTGAAATTGTACCAACCAAGGATTGATTAATACCACAGAATGGGTAATTTGTACAGTATGTAAATATAGAGTGTAATATTTAACGATTTGCTAGATTGCCAAGCTTTTGCCTGACCAAGAGGACATTAAAGAAGGTGTAATTAATAACTAATTAATTTTTACTAAATGATTTAAGAGAGAGTGATTATTTGTCAATTGAAATATCCAAGCTGCTAGTTTAAGTTTTCAGCTGAGTCACAGTAGATTAAGGAATGTAAATATGAATTTGTAACTAGCTGTAAGATTTCATAAATATGTGATTTACTAGTCATTGCCGATGTACTTAGACGCTGTTTTAAGTTTCAGGCTAGTACATCCGTGTGATGATGGACAGTGTTGAGTTATCCACTGTGATAGTGTTAATGGACTCCTTGAGATTACTCGGGAGTGAGTTTTTCCGAAAGAATTCAGTGAAACGGACGTTCTGGAAGTGCCGGTACCAGGGCGAGTGAGATCAAGCGTGCCGCACAGGCGGGCGCAACAATACTGGCGGGGCGGAGCCACTGTCGGCTCTTGTGCCGCTGTCGGCTCTTGTGCCGCTCTCGGCATTCTTTGTACTTGCGAGTACGGAAGGTAGAGTTGTTTTTCTTCCCGGACAGCAGATGTGAAAGAATTCAGCTGTCAATATTTATGTTTTTGTCGATCTGCTGTATATTATTTTCTTGTTTAGCGTTAAGTGGACTCTCATAGCGAGAGTATTAATTATGAAAAGGTTATGTAAATGTGTATTCTATGTAATTAATTATTAATTTGCGTATTTTGATATACCTGTTTTTTATGACCATGTACTCTGACTAATTCTGTAAATAATGGCTCTGAGCACTATGGGACTCAACTGCTGTGGTCAAAAGTCCCCTAGAACTTACAACTACTTAAACCTAACTAACCTAAGGACATCACAAACATCCATGCCCGAGGCAGGATTCGAACCTGCGACCGTAGCAGTCGCACGGTTCCGGACTGCGCGCCTAGAACCGCGAGACCACCGCGGCCGGCAATTCTGTAAATATAATTCCATTTCTTGATAGTGTTAGGAGTTTTGACGATTTTAGAATAGCTAAACCATTTTCTATGTTTTCTGTGAATTTTAATATGTTGTCAAACTGTCTTCTTTTGTGTAAGATGACAGAGTGGATAAGATTAGGAGTGTCTCCACTCAATTTTTTTTTGGTCATCAGTCTACTGACTGGTTTGATGCGGCCCGCCACGAATTCCTTTCCTGTGCTAACCTCTTCATCTCAGAGTAGCACTTGCAACCTACGTCCTCAATTATTTGCTTGACGTATTCCAATCTCTGTCTTCCTCTACAGTTTTTGTCCTCTACAGCTCCCTCTAGTACCATGAAGTCATTCCCTCATGACTTAGCAGATGTCCTATCATCCTGTCCCTTCTCCTTATCCGTGTTTTCCACATATTACTTTCCTCTCCGATTCTGCGTAGAACCTCCTCATTCCTTACCTTATCAGTCCACCTAATTTTCAACATTCGTCTATAACACCACACCTCAAATGCTTCGATTCTCTTCTGTTCCGGTTTTCCCACAGTCCATGTTTCCCTACCATACAATGCTGTACACCAGACGTACATACTCAGAAATTTCTTCCTCAAATTAAGGCCGGTATTTGATATTAGTAAACTTCTCTTGGCCAGAAATGCCTTTTTTGCCATAGCGAGTCAACTTTTGATGTCCTCCTTGCTCCGTCCGTCATTGGTTATTTTACTGCCTAGGTAGCAGAATTCCTTAACTTCATTGACTTCGTGACCATCAATCCTGATGTTATGTTTCTCGCTGTTCTCATTTCTACTTCTTCTCATTACCTTCGTCTTTCTCCGATTTACTCTCAAACCATACTGTGTACTCATTAGACTGTTCATTCCGTTCAGCAGATCATTTAATTCTTCTTCACTTTCACTCAGGATAGCAATCTCATCAGCGAATCATATCATTGATATCATTTCACCTTGTATTTTAATTCCACTCCTGAACCTTCTTTTATTTCCATCATTGCTTCCTCGATGTACGGATTGAAGAGTATGGGCGAAAGGCTACAGCCTTGTCTTACACCCTTCTTCATACGAGCACTTCGTTCTTGATCGTCCACTCTTATTATTCCCTCTTGGATGTTGTACATATTGTATTTGACCCGTCTCTCCCTATAGCTTACCCCTACTTTTTTCAGAATCTCGAACAGCTTGCACCATTTTATATTGTCGAACGCTTTTTCCAGGTCGACAAATCCTATGAAAGAGTCTTCATTTTTCTTTAGCCTTGCTTCCATTATTAGCCGTAACGTCAGAATTGCCTCTCTCGTCCCTTTACTTTTCCTAAAGCCAAACTGATCGTCACCTAGCGCATTCTCAATTTTGTTTTCCATTCTTCTGTATACTATTCTTGTAAGCAGCTTCGATGCATGAGCTGTTAAGCTGAATGGGCGATAATTTTCGCACTTGTCAGCGCTGCCGTCTTCGGAATTGTGTGGATGATGCTTTTCCGAAAGTCAGATGGTATGTCGCCAGACTCATATATTCTACACACCAACGTGAATAGTCGTTTTGTTGCCACTTCCCCCAATGATTTTAGAAATTCTGATGGAATGTTATCTATCCCTTCTGCCTTATTTGACCGTAAGTCCTCCAATGCTCTTTTAAATTCCGATTCTAATACTGGGTCCCCTATCTCTTCTAAATCGACTCCTGTTTCTTCTTCTATCTGCTCTCTCCTCTGCATTTAACAGTGGAATTCCCGTTGCACTCTTAATGTTACCACCGTTGCTTTTAATGTCACCAAAGGTTGTTTTGACTTCCGACAACCATAACTTTTTCGATGTCTTCACATTTTTCCTGCAGCCATTTCGTCTTAGCTTCCCTGCACTTCCTATTTATTTCATTCCTCAGCGACTTGTATTTCTGTATTCCTGATTTTCCCGGAACATGTTTGTACTTCCTCTTTTCATCAATCAACTGAAGTATTTCTTCTGTTACCCATGGTTTCTTCGCAGCTACCTTCTTTGTACCTATGTTTTCCTTCCCAACTCCTGTGATGGCCCTTTTTAGAGATGTCCTTTCCTCTTCAGCTGTACTGCCTACTGCGCTATTCCTTATTGCTGTATCTATAGCGTTAGAGAACTTCAAACGTATCTTGTCATTCCTTAGTACTTCCGTATCCCACTTCTTTGCGTATTGATTCTTCCTGACTAATGTCTTGAACTTCAGCCTACTCTTCATCACTACTATATTGTGATCTGAGTCTATATCTGCTCCTGGGTACGCCTTACAATCCAGTATCTCATTTCGGAATCTCTATCTGACCATGATGTAATCTAATTGAAATCTTCCCGTATCTCCCGGCCTTTTCCAAGTATACCTCCTCCTCTTGTGATTCTTGAACAGGGTATTCGCTATTACTAGCTGAAACTTGTTACAGAACTCAATTAGTCTTTCTCCTCTTTCATTCCTTGTCCCAGGCCCATGTTCTCCTGTAACCTTTTCTTCTACTCCTTCCCCTACAACTGCATTCCAGTCGTCCATGACTATTAGATTTTCGTCCCCCTTTACATACTGCATTACCCTTTCAACATCCACATACACTTTCTCTGTCTGTTCATCTTCAGCTAGCGACGTCGGCATGTATATCTGAACTATCGTTGTCGGTGTTGGTCTGCTGTCGATTCTGGTTAGAACAACCCAGTCACTGAACTGTCCGCAGTAACACACCCACTGCCCTACCTTCCTATTCATAACGAATCCTACACCTGTTATACCATTTTCTGCTACTGTCGATATTACTCATCTGACCAGAAACCCTTGTCTTCCTTCCACTGCACTTCACTGACCCCTACTATATCTAGATTGAGCCTTTGCATTTCCCTTTTCAGATTTTCTAGTTTTCCTACCACGTTCAAGCTTCTGACATTCCACGCCCCGACTTGTAGAACGTTATCCTTTCGTTGATTATTCAATCTTTTTCTCATGGTAACCTCCCCCTTGGGAGTCCCCTCCCGGAGATCCGAATGGGGGACTATTCCAGAATCTTTTGCCAATGGAGAGATCATCATGACACTTCTTCAAATTCAGGCCACATGTCCTGTGGATACACGTTACGTGACTTTAATGCAGTGGTTTCCATTGCCTTCTGCATCCTCATGTCGTTGATCATTGCTGATTCTTCCGCCTTTAGGGGCAATTTCCCACCTCTAGGTCAAGAGAGTGCCCTGAACCTCTATCCGCTCCTCCGCCCTCTTTGACAAGGCCGTTGGCAGTATGAGGCTGACTTCTTATGCCGGAAATCTTCTGGCCGCCAATGCTGATTATTTATCAAAATTTAGGCAGTGGCGGGGATCGATCCCGGGACTGAAAACGTTTTGATTATGAATCAAAGACGCTACCCCTAGACCACGGGTACTCTCTTCCACTCACTTATTATGGTCTAAAAATTTATTTATGTTTAATTAGACGAATGCTAAATTTTGTTGATATTTTGAGCATATATATTTCCGCTGTTTCTTTTTTGGGACATTTTCTGAGTCTGTTTAGGTTACACGAATATCCTCAGACAATGTGGGGCACATGTAACGCCGGAAATGCATATCTTCCTATTTCCATCTATTGTACTATAAATTTTTACTTATTTTGTCACCTTTAGATATGACATTTCTGTCTCTTTATATATTGTAATTGTTTTACTATTTGTATATATATATATATATATATATATATATATATATATATATATATATATATATATGCATTTATGTCGATGTATAATTGGTTTGTTTTGTAAATATTATTTGTAATTTTACGCTGAATCTGGCCTAGGGAAAACTATGCTATCGAACGAATACATCGATAGGTCGTGTGGAGAACCAAATTGTTTAGGATCTTTGGTAGTTTTAACTCTGCCGCGTGGAGCATCGGGCTGAACAGAGGGGAGTCTGGCTGGAGTAGTGCAGGGGAGCTGGTGCGCTGTGTGACGCTCCCGCGAGTTGCCGCGCTTTCGGGATTGGGCAGCATGTAATTGCGCTCGACTTGCTATGATAGTTTCTGACACGGTGTTGCGGACGGGAAGCATTAGCTGGCGCACATCAAGAGCCCGTTTCGCCCGGCGACCGTGTCGAGAAGAAGGCGCGCCAACATCCAGCTTCTGCAACAGCGACGGCCGACAATGAGTGACTGTCGCCACCTCCTCGATCGACGGCATTAAAAACCTTCAATCAACCAACAAGGAAGACTGGAAGCACGTAAAGTTTTAGAACTGTATGGCAGACCTCAGCTTTTCAAACTGTTCCATTTTCATAACTGAATTACACCAACGTAGCATGAACCTTTGTTGCTCATTGTCCCAATTGCATTACCAAGCAGGGTCCCTTCCTTTTCTAGAATGAACCCGAGTGTCGTTGAAATTCAAACGCCAGCATTAAAGTAATAGCATTCGATTTCACTGTTTTAATTTCAAAGTTCAGTTAAGGTATCCATAGCTGGCTACAATATTTAGATTACACAAGCACAAATTAAGAGTGCGAGTTTTGTTAGCATATTTTAGCTTACCTGTGACTGCAGCTCGGCTTGGTACGTACTAAATTTTACTATTGTTAATTGATCAGAATCATTTAGTTCAAGCTCAAAGTTAAATCTCTTATTTCTAAATTGCGTGGATTCAAGTAACTTTTGAAATGATTGTTGAGGTAGCCCAAGACTAACCGTATTTTACTGAATTTAGATGTGCTTCAGAAACAAAGCTCACTATTAATTTCAGTCACTAAATTAGCTTTCTATTTTCCGGTTTTATTAATTCTTTTGCTAAATTAAGTCAGAGTGTAGCGAAATTTATTACTTCTGACAAACTTTCAGTTTTCACACTACACGTGTCAACCTTCAGTTGCCACGCTTCTAGTGCTAATTATATGTGTAATAACCTTTCTTTTTCAGTTACTATAGTAATTGTCCTTAGGACTGGCGATCGTAATTTCCCCCAAATCTCAAATATCCAATTACCGCTAGTTAATTGTTAACGTAACGGCCGCACATTTACTTTCTTTATTAACTTTACCCCTTTAAAAATTAATTTCCACCAGTTTCATTTGCATTTTTCCTTTCATTTAGATATAACCCTTTTCTCCCTCTTTACCGACAGATTAACTTCGGTGACGATTGCTTTTTCCAAATTTCCATTAGGTACACGCGGTTTAATTTTTCACTGTCATTAAGGTCGATAAGTGAAGGGGAGGTTACAACGGTACACTCGTGAATTCGTCGTATGGAAAATTCCCGCTTCATCGCTACCTCGGAGATGCTATGCCCCAGCGCTCGTCCTCCCACAGTAACATTACCTTCAAACTCACTTAAATCTTGATAACCTGCCACTATAGCAGCAGTAACAGGTGTAACAACTGCGCCAGACGCTTATTGTCTCATACAGGCGTTGCCGACCGCAGCGCCTTATGCTGCATGTTTACATACCTCTGTATTTGAATGTGCATGCCCGTAACAGTTTCTTTCGCGCTTCAGTGTAGATTTGGCAGTGACGAAAAAAATCTGATTTTAGCGTATTTATTTTCTTACTGATGCATTGAGGAACCTGATACTATGGACTGCTGTTGCACCTGTGCACGATAATTTAAACCAATTTGTCACTGACTATTTAAGCGCCTGTGCACAATGATTTAATACAATTTGTAAAGGACTATTAATGCGCTTGTGCACGACAGTCTAAAACAATTTATAAATTATAAATCCTATTATCTTCTTAAACTATTTACAGTTATACGGTTGTCATTTCTTTATTTCTACTTCTACACTTTGTGTTGTAACTTCGTTGCCGAATTTTGCAGGCTAATCTATGTTAACTACAATTCTCATCCTGCATAATGCTGGCCAGAGAGGCCGAGTGACAGTGAAAGATGTGTGTGCTAATTTTTGTAGGAACGTTTTTGTTTTGTTTTGATTAGACATTCACTCGCAGCCTCGACAGAGACGCTGTGCCACACAGAGATGAGTCAGAGATGATCTTTGCTATACGACGACTTATTGGTTGATCTCGAGGAGAAGAGAGGATACTGATAGTTGTGCTTTGGCGTTAGATGTGAACAGTCGAGTTATGATTTAGTAGCAGCAAGGAACAAGCAATGGAGATTTTTGTAATTATTTTATGTATCAATATAAGACTTATTCTGGAGAGAAAAAGAACTTAATTTTACTTTGGCACGATCGTATTAGTGAAGAATGGATTACAGGTAATCATTAAGTTTCTTTTATTTGTGACAACTATATGATAATGCAGAATTCCTGGTTCCAGGTAAGGAAGCATTTACTCTAGATTTTTCTTCTTGGGATTTGTCAAACCTCAGGAGAAAAATGGATTTCAGAATTAGATTTTGGAATGTGGTTTAAGGAGAGATTATACACTACTGGCCATTAAAATTGCTACACCACGAAGATGACGTGCTGCAGACGCGAAATTTAACCGACATGAAGAAGATGCTGTGATACGCAAATGATTAGCTTTTCAGAGCATTCACACAAGGTTGGCGCCGGTGGCGACACCTACAACGCCCTGACATGAGGAAAGTTTCCAACCGATTTCTCATACGCAAACAGCAATTGACCGGCATTTCCTGGTGAAACGTTGTTGTGATGCCTCGTGTAATGAGGAAAAATGCGTGCCGTCACGTTTCCGTCTTTGATAAAGGTCAGATTGTAGCCTATCGCCATTGCGGTTTATCGTATCGCGACATTGCTGCTCGCGTTGGTCGAGATCCGATGACTGTTAGCAGAATATGGAATCGGTAGGTTCAGTAGGGTAATACGGAACGCCGTGCTGGATCCGAATGGCCTCGTATCACTAGCAGTAGAGATGACAGGCATCTTATCCGCATGGCTGTAACGGATCGCGTCGGCTGCGGTGGTCAAGCGGTTCTAGGCACTCAGTCAGGAAACGCGCGACTGCTACGGTCGCAGGTTCGAATCCTGCCTCGGGAATGGATGTGTGTGATGTCCTTAGGTTCTAGGGGACTTATGACCACAAATGTTGAGTCCCATAGTGCTCAGAGCCATTTGAACCATTTTTTTGTAACGGATCGTGCAGCCACGTCTCGATCCCTGAGTCAACAGATGGGAACGTTTGCAAGACAACAACCATCTGCACGAACAGTTCGATGACGTTTACAGCAGCATGGACTATAAGCTCGGAGACCATGGCTGCGGATACCCTTGACGCTGCATCACAGACAGGAGCGCCTGCAATGGTGTACTCAACGACGAACCTGGGTGCTCGAATGGCAAAACGTCCTTTATTCGGATGAATCCAGGTTCTGATTACAGCATCGCGATGGTCGCATCCGTGTTTGGTGACAGCTCGGTGAACGCACATTGGAAGCGTGTATTCGTCATCCCCATACTGGCGTATTACCCGGCATGTTCGCATTGACGGCATTTTGAACAGCGGACGTTACATTTCAGATGTGTTACGACCCGTGGCTCTACCCTTCATTCGATCCCTGCGAAACCCTACATTTCAGCGGGATAATGCACGACCGCATGGTACAGGTTGTACGGGCCTTTCTGGACACAGAAAATGTTCGACTGCTGCGCTGGGCAGCACATTCGCCAGATCTCTCACCGTTTGAAAATGTCCGCTCAATGGTGACCGAACAACTGGTTCGTCACAATACGTCACTACTCTTGATGAACTGTGGTATCTTGTTGAAGCTGCATGGGCAGCTGTACTTGTACACGCCATCCAAACTATGTTTGGCTCAATACCCAGGCGTATCAAGGTCGTTATTACGGCCAGAGGTGGTTGTTCTGGGTACTGATTTCTCAGGATCTATGCACCCAAATTGCGTGAAAATGTAATCACATGTCGTTCTAGTATAATATATTTGTCCAATGAATACCCGTTTATCATCTGCATTTCTTCTTGGTGTAGCAATTTTAATGGGCAGTAGTGTATGTGTGTAGTTCAATTTTTGTAATTCTTGAATTATTCTTAAGTGTTTCAGAAAAACCTTAAATTTTTTTGAAATTTCATTAAATTTTATTAAGTCTAAGGAAATGAAGTCGGAAATTAGTTCATTTAAATCAGAGTCATTGCCCACATCCCAAGAGTCAATTAATTTTGAATTTATTTAAAAACCACTAACAAAAATTATAAACCCAGAATGATAGCAATGTTTTTAGAATACGCATTGCACATCTGCATATGTCTGTAGTTACATATAGCAGTCTGTTGTCGAGACGGGCCGTAGGTACGAGAGTAGTTTGCACATACGTAAGACAAACTGTGTAGAGAACAGTACTTGCTTTAATTAAATTTCACATGTACCAACTTTACTTTCAAAGGAATCGGTTTTCTTTCATCAAAGTGCGTAGTCTGATTTAGTGGTTGCAGTAAGTTTCAGGCAGGGCATGGTTTCTTAAGATTCTCGCATTTACATTTATTTATGCATTCTGGCATTTGAATTTTTATCGCTAAAAACAGCGTTAACCTACGTATAGATTCAGTTTCACTTTCAGCTTGACTTTTACTCACAAAAATAACTTTCAGACTTAAGGCTCCTCATTCATGTTACCGCGAACACGAAACACGATGAACTCAACATTCTCGGTGCTCACGTGTAGCCATGTCTTTTACATTTTCATGATGAGCATGCTACTACAACTAGCAGGATGACAAGAACCATGTTCAGAGAGCTAGATGCACAACAGTTGTGTACCGCAATTAATATTTCTAAAATATGAGGCTAAGTATATCATTCAGAGGACGTTATATAATGGCGTTCATTGAATAATTATGTATCCTGTACCTAATAACAGCATACCGCTTTCTAAAACAACAAACCAGAATCTCTGACTCTACAGACTAAAATTACTAAAATATTTCTCTGAAATAAAAGGATCAGAACTTTCCTGGTTTCAAATATGTGTATATCAGACGTAAGTTAAATCTGGCAGTTTACCCACATTAATTATTTACCCGCTTACATAACTTTCGTCTTTCATCTTCTATCTTTTGTTAAGTTCGTCTTCTATCACAAAAAGCGAAAATCTGCTTATTCGCAAGGTCAGGGATGTAATATCTGTTTGTCTATATCTTTCTTATTACGATATCTGAATACTATTCCTTTCCTTTGTCTCCAAGCTGTTCAATGTATACATACTTTTTTATATTTGGGAAGGGTATCCGGCCTTCCAGTAAAATCCTTTTCTTGAAAATTGTAAAAATTTCGTTAAATAAAGTATTATTAACATTTATTAAGACTTTCCTCTGTATAAAGGTTTTTCTCCAACATAACAAATACCTGGAAATTACTACATCTTTTAAAAAGATCTTAATTTATCTCCTCAGTATGTCCTTCCAGGTGTTTCGATCTTGTGTATCTTCTTCCTCTGCGCCAAATCTACCCATTGTTGATCGTACATTTTGGAGTCAGGTGGTCATAGGGCGTCCTCTTTTTTCCCCCTGGTTTCCATTTCAGGATCATTTTCGGAATTCTGGCTTCCTCCATTCTCCTTACATGCCTTAACCACTGTAACTTTCTATCCATCACGTCATGTATTCTTTCTCTTACTTCCATTCTATTTATTATTACGTTGTTTCTTACTTTCTCTTTTCTATAAACTCTTGCTGATCTTCTCCAGAATTCCATTTCTACTGCTTTCAGTTTTCATAGGTGTTTCAGATTTGTAGTCCAAGTCTTCATTCCGTACATAACTACGCTCTCTAGTATCCATTTATATATAATTTATTTTGGTTAGGGTTGTTACATTTTTGCTCCATAACATTGAGATGACCATCCCAATGACCTGTCTTCCCCTGCTAAGTCTATGATTTTTCCCTGCAACTCTAAAATGGATCCCAAATAAGAGACAGTATTGACCTTCTTAATTTTCTTTCCCTCTATGTGTAAGTCATTCGTATCATTACTGAGGTATTCTGTTTTCTCGTGTTTAATGTTCAATCCCCAGTTTGTGTATTCCATTGCTAATTGGTTACACATATAATTTGCATCCTCACCATCTTGTGCTATAATTACTTGATCATCAGCAAATAGTAGCTGATGTAAATAAACCCCATCTTTAATTTCTAGCCCCATCCCATTGCATTTACGAGACTAGGTCTTAAGACCGATACCTATATAGATTTTAATAATGTTGGTGACATGGGGCTGCCTTGTAAGAGATCCTTGCTTGTTCTAAATTTCTGTGAAAGTGTACCACATATATTATGTTTATATATTTCTTGTATTATTTTAACTAAAGGACCCTTTATGTGTGCCAAATATATAATCTACGAATTTTTATTATAACTACCAATTACTGTATTTGAACCGACTTTTTATTAATATCTTTCTTCGACTTTAAAATATTTTTCATTTAGTATTTCTTGTACTCAAATTTTACAAAAAATTACTCTGTTACTTTCTCTCAGCTTTGATCTGGACTCTTATAGTAATAAGTAGCATATACTTCAGCACCTACGAAATGAGATGTCGTGCATTTATTTTATTTTTCTTCAACGAAGATCTGCTTTTTTATTCCCTTTTGTTTGCCAATATAATTAGTTACACCTTGGCTGTAATCGAATTCCTTGTAAGTTGTACTAATAGAGCCTTGCTACATAAAAAGCCTAATGCAACCTCCACTTTTTCCCTGACATTTAATCATTCGAGCAAGTCTTTTCCTCTTCCGGTGTTCGCAATCAATTGTATGTATCAACTCTGTGTGTTACAATCTTTATTAGGCACTCCATACAGCTCCACAGAAGTGAACAACAGTACTAACGCCGAGCAAGGTAATGGTTTCAGATGGCTACTAACGAAATGTAGAATTCGAGTCAGTTAATTCTGTCGCATTCAAGGCAAACAGGTCTTGTTAACCAATTTCCAGTTTCGGTAAAATTTTTCGTAGTCCCTGCGAACACAGTATTAAACACCTCAGTTATACTCCGAACTCAAAGTAGTTCAATCTCAACCAGTAACCATTCTTCCGCAAGAGGATTCTGTAGAAGACCACTACCACAAACCGGAACACTGTTGGAAATTATACTGATCCCAAATAATCCTTAAAGACAAAGCCTAAATTGCAGACTATCTGTTAGCAACCAATAGTCTGTTAACATCTCTTACAGATACATAAACCTGATTCGGTTCCTTAATTATCCTAGAACTGACCAACAACTCGAAACCAGTTCAACACTGAATAATAATGGAACCGTATCTTGAAACTTCTACAGAAGTCCGTACTGATTTCCTGAGAAAGTAGCTGAAGTAACCCGTTTAACTACTGCATTCACTGGTAATGCAGCTCCCGCGCTTACTTACCCTATCTTGTAAAGGTAAAGGCCGGCCGCGGTGGCCGTGCGGTTCTAGGCCCTCCAGTCCGGAGCCGCGCTGCTGCTACGGTCGCAGGTTCGAATCCTGCCTCGGGCATGGGTGTGTGTGACGTCCTTAGGTTAGTTAGTTTTAAGTAGTTCTACGTTCTAGGGGACTGATAACCACAGCAGTTGAGTCCCATAGTGCTCTGAGCCTTTTGAACCATTTTGTAAAGGTAAACAGATTGTGCTCCGATCAGTGGGAGACTCACAGTCAGATGCCCTAACCAGAATCAAACTGCCATTAATACCAGATTAAATTTTTACGAAGCACTGAATGTGGACAAACAAGTTGCGCTGTAACCACTTTTTTCACAACGAAGTTTTGTGTGTGATGGCCGTCGGCCATCCTCAGCAGCCATCTGCCTCTCTGTGTAGACTCTTTGCTGCTCGTGTTGCATGGCTGGTAACACCCGGCATCCAAAGTTCCCGGTATCGTTCTACTCTACAACCACCTATAACATTTTTTCGCAAAAATTTACATAAAGACATCACAGATATTCGTAGTCACAACCATATTTTATTTTACATTTAACGTACAGCTGATGCGTACATGAGATAGGACGTCTCTTTTTATGATGACTCCAAACACAACAAATTTCGGCCCGTCACGAGAAGTGGGCACATTTAATGTTTGAAGTTACCTCAATAGAAACAATATTTTGCAAGTGGTAATGCACCGTTTCGCGCAGCGAAGATTATTGTAGAGAAACAATGCTTTTATATCATCGCTGATGCCTTACTTATTCTTCTGTTAAAGGATGTAGCAAATGGACGATCTTGTATGATCTGCAAATTCTTATAGTATTCAATCACGAACTGCACGTTAAATTGCGCTACAGTTGTAAGCTGTGCACTCGCTTAAGCAAATGGTTTAACTTCTCCCATGTATAAAGAAACGACGCCTTATAAGAACCCAGCAGTGACCCAGATAACACAGACTGATCTCTATAACAGAAAGGCAAGTTACGTGAGACGCACCGACCTAAATTAAATTTGCAATTGAAACAAATCAATAATAGCACAAGAATGTGAATAGTAATTAACATGAAAAGAGTAATCACCAGACCATAATGATATTTAAAGAATGTTAGTGAGCAACGTATAGTTGTTCACTTTCTAATGGTATGTGGATCCATTAGAGTAATCACTATGTTCAACTACGAAACACAGCATCATTGCCAGCTATATGACTTTAAGTCGGTTGAATGATGGTAACAGTTCGAAAGATCTGAATATGCACGGTTTAACAAGCACCTCTTGATAATACTTTACTTTAAATAGCTCATGTGAGATGTAGAATCAGACCATGTGTCACTCCAAACAACATTCGACATCAGAACCTGCTTTTTAAACAAAACTTACGTGTATTAGAACGGGAAATTTAGAACGAAAAGTGGAAGATATTATCTGACAAGTTCTCGGTCGAGTAATAATCATCAGTTGAACCGATCATCTGAGGGGAAAGTAGCGTTTCATAAAACGAGGACACGAATTGGCGACACTGAAAATTCACACTTGAATAATCAGGAAAGAAGAAATCAAGTATTGCATTTGAATTTAAATTGTATAACTGATCCAAAATCATAAGAAAATTGATGCACATTTCGGCTCGTATCGATTGCGATCTGTAGATCGTATCTTTGGTTCGTTTTCCTTCCGGTCGCCGGGCGGCGCTCTTGCGCCGCGTTTTCCGGTTTGAAATTTTTGCGAGGCGGGCGAATGTGGAACTGACAGTCACCGGGGAATGAGGAGGGAGGAAGTCGGTTGGAGGAAATGTGTTTGGTGGTCGATTCACTCTTAGGGAGCCGTTACAACTGGAATGACTTATTTTACATTATGATGATGAGGTCCCATACTCCGAGGAGCGTAGGGGACGATGCAGGACCCACACCGCTGTACTAGGCAAGGTCCCAGTGGAGGTGGTTTGCCATTGCCTTCCTCCGACCGTAATGGGGATGAATGATGATGATGAAGACGACACAACAACACCCAGTCATCTCGAGGCAGGAAAAATCCCTGGCCCCTCCGGAAATCGAACCCGGGACCATGTGCGCGAGAAGAAAGAATGCTACCGCAAGACCACGAGGTACGGACTATTTTACATAAACCACCATATTCCATGATCCAATCACAGTCCAGTAACGAAACGGGATTCCCCAAATACAAAAGGGTGCAAACAGGTTCTTGATTGAGTTGGGCACATAGGCATGGAAGGGAAGAAATGTTAAGAGTGAGATCGCAAGCACAGCACTTGGGGGCTTACCGGGGATGGGTTTAGCTCGCTCCCAGTGATGTCATCTGTTAGCTCTGGGACCTCTCTCGACGGGGCACTTGCACACGAAATTATTCCCTCCGCCACATCAGAAGCAATCTCTGCAACCTGAATAGTTAGGAAGAGAATCATTGCTTATTAACTTAGAACTGAGGGGCGGATTCTAACCCTCCTCATTGGTCACATTGAACTTCGGCGTACTTAAAAGTCGCCATAGAGGAAAACAATTTGCTCAACTCAAGAAAGGTGGTGGGCCACTGGCGAAGGAAGTCCGTGAACGATCTTCTGACCTCAATCCCTGCAACATGTTTAAAACACTATCATTTTCCGTTACTCCCATCTGTAATGCGGCGACAGATGTGCGGCCGCCCTCGATATACTCGACAAAGGTCAATGCCCGAGGCAGGATTCGAACCCGCGACCGTAGCAGCAGCGCGGTTCCAGACTGAAGCGCCTAGAATCGCTCGGCCACAACGGCCGGCCGTCAAAATTAATCCGCTTTTGTTTCACAAAATTACCAATCAGATATCGTCACATAGTTTTGGCAGGAGGTTGTAAGAATGACTTGCAAGTTTTCCAAGCCCTTTTGTAAGAACTTGAATTTGACAATAATGATCACACACCCAGAAAGAATAGTAATCAGTATTGGGAAAATTATGATCCGCTGAGTAACCGAAAATGTGGATGGAATTAGCGTGAACAGTATGACGAGAGACGTGATAAAAACAGTCATGTTTCGACACATCAGCCCGACAGTAGAAATTACAGACTCTTGAGAAATGATTCTCGTGACCGTCGGAACTAACAATACAGGAATAGAGATAGCGGATCGCGTGAACATAGACGTTATGGCAATGAAGACAGTTTCAGACGCAATGATAATGACAGAGTAAATCTAAATTGCCATGACCGCACAAATTCCGATTCCGAACGTGGTTCTCAGGTTGTAGGAATCAGGGCATCTAGTCGAAGTGACAAAAAGACCAATAACAATTATGTAAGATGAAATAATCATGATGACAGATCAAATCAAAATCGGCGTGATCGTAGAAATTCACATTCTGAGCGTGGTGCAACTATAGAAATCAGACCGCCCTACCCAAGCAACAACTCCAGGCAAAATTAACCGACACAACAAAGACTAGCAGCCACGCCTGCTTACGAATGGTTCGCAGTCTGCATACGAATCGTATTAACTTTGTAGGTTTTGATGACATTAGAGACACACTCTTACAAGAAAATGACACCCAGTTGTAAAAATATCCATAGGAAATGTATCACTTTCTGCTGTACTTGATTCTGTTAGCCATGTTAATGTGATTAGTGAGTCATTGTTTAGTAAATGTGCTCAATCATCTGTCTGTCCAACTTTGCACTATTAAGAACGAAATTGAAAGGAGTGATCCAAGGAAAGGGTACAGATGTATGTAATCAGAATTCGTTAGTTTTCATGTTTAAGGGACAAGTTTTCCACGAATTTTCTTATCGTTCCTCTTTTGTCAACAGAAGCAATTTTGTGTGTAGAGTTTCTACTTGAATATAAAGCTATGTTAAATTTTTGAGAAGTTGAAGTAATGTTACAAGTAAATCATACACCAGTAACACTTCAATTTCAAGGATAGTTGACAAAGGAACATGAAGATGTGAACTGTTAGCGTTTTCTCTTAGCGCAAGAGGCACAACACTATCCGAATTTGTCTGACGGTTGCTTGAACGACTAACAACATCTCATTGTCAAGCTGAACAATCTATTAGCACAAAACAGTTAATCAAAAAGAATTTACACAGAGATGAAGTATATTAATATGCAGACATGCATGAATTATTAGAAATATTAAAATCAGATTATGAATTTCTTTTTCACAAGGCAGGAACTATACATAATTTTCTTTATGAATTCAAACTTAAGGAATATGACACATTTTTTGCACCACCTTATGTTATTCCGTTGACACATAGAGAAGCTTTCAAATAGGAGATATAATCAATGCTAGATCAGGGAATTATCGAGCATTCTGTGAGTTCATACAACAGCTCATTGCACGTTGTTAAAAATAAGGATGATTGTAATAGACTTGTTCTCGGTTCCAGACAGATCTACACTACAATACAACCAGAAAGAAATTGACCACAAACACTAGACGAATTGTTGCAGAAATTTCAGGGTATGAAGGTAATGCCTTCTCTGGATTTATGATCTAGCTTTTAACAAATCGAACTACATCCTGAGTGTAGGAAAGATATGGCTTTTCTCCGTTCCGGAAATTGCTTCCAGTTTATAACATTATCATTTTGTATTAGTGTTTCATCAGCTGCATTCATCCAAGTTCCGAATGCTACCTTACCAAAGCAATTGAAAGACAGGATCACCACTTATTGCGACGACATATGGATCGCTGAAAATTCGTAGACAGAACACAACCAAATACTGAGTGAACTACTACAGAGATTTCTTCAGTATGGCATTATGGCCAATTTAGAAAAATCTGAACATGGTAAAACGCAAATTAAATTTCTTGGCCACGTAGTCTCTACGAAAGGTATTTTACCCGATACAGAAAAACTGAAAGCAATTGAAGAAATTCCTGTACCTGCAAACAAACTACAGCCTAGGGGATTCTTAAGCCTCTTGAATTATTGTCGACGTTTCATCAGCTTACAGAGATTGTCTACACCTAGATTGTGTCAACTCAAATGGGTCTGGGATGAAGTCACTCAGACGGAGTATGATGACCTCGAAACTGTACCGCTTAATGCACCATATTATCACATCCTGATTTATCTCTTGATTTTTGCCTTTTGACGAATAGCTCAAATTCTGGCTTTGGTGTACATTTGTTTCAAGAAGATGTAGAAAATGGAATTCTTACACAGAAAAGTATAGATTTTACCAGCGGTCTTAGCCAAAGCAGAACGTAACTATTCTGTCACCGAGCTAGAAGCATTAGCCATAGTCTGGACATTTGATAAAATTCGTTACATTCTACAAGGTAAGTACAGTAAGGTATATATCGATCATGGGGCACTTCAGTTTCTTATGACAGCTAAACTAAATCATGATAGTTTAAGACGCTGCGCTTTGTTGCTTCAGGAATTAAGTCTCACTGTGATTTACGTTCCGGGCAAAGAAAACATTGTTGCTGGTGCACGTTCACGCACAGCTGTTGGTTTAGTCCTGAGTAATGAGGAAGACTGCAAAGAAAATAAATATAGTTTTTAGACATGCAAAAAGTATCCTTTGAAAACTTCATTTCATCTTCATTGCGTGATATTGCTCCTGAACAGGAGAAATGTCCGATCTCGAAAGAAATAAAAGGGAACTGGGAAAACAAATCAAATACAGCAATAAGACAGTTTTACCTTGTACGTAACAATATTTCATTTAGACGCAGATGCTCTGACAGTCCTATTTTGGTTTTGTGCATCCCAAACGAACTCGTCAACAAACTCACTTGGTACACACATCTCAGTTCAAAATGATTCATATGGCTCTGAGCACTATGGGACTTAACATCTATGGTCATCAGTCCCCTAGAACTTAGAACTACTTAAACCTAACTAACCTAAGGACAGCACACAACACCCAGCCATCACGAGGCAGAGAAAATCCCTGACCCCGCCGGGAATCGAACCCGGGAACCCGGGCGTTGGAAGCGAGAACGCTACCGCACGACCACGAGATGCGGGCACACATCTCAGTTACTCATACTTTGGTGATAAGAAATGTTTCCGGAAATTACGGAATACATGTTACTTCAACAATATGGAAAAGTGAATTCGTATAGGCCTGGAAAACTGCATACTGTGCCAGAAGGCAAAACCACTTACGTTACGCATAACACACCACTATTTCCGATCATTCCTGTGAAACTAAGATAATTAGCTGCTCTTGACACTTTCGGTCTAGTTACGAGAACTAAACATGGTCACTCATTTGTTTTTGTAGTTGTTCAAAAATGGTTCAAATGGCTCTAAGCACTATTGGACTTAACATCTGACGTCATTGGCCCCTAGACTTAGAACTACTTAAACCTAACTAACCTAAGGAGATCACACATATCCATGCCCGAGGCAGGATTAGAACCTGCGACCGTAGCAACAGCGTGGTTCCGGACTGAAGCGCCTGGAACCGCTCGGTCACAACGACCGGCTTGTAGCTGTTGACGTTACCTCTAAATTTGTGTCACACACAGCATTAGGGAAAGCAACTGCAAAATCTGTTTCTATAGTATTTGCAAAGATATTTCTAAAAGAAGTAAGACACGTTGACAAAATAATTTCTGATAATGGAGCACAGTTTCTTTCTAATACACGGCTAAAGACATTGAGACGTAGAAAATTAAACCACTTTTTATTTCACGTTTTATACCATCTAGTAACCGTTCGGAACGCATCATAAAAGACATATTTTTATGCATAAAAAGAGAAATGACGACATCCAGGCTGTACTGAATACGCAAAATACACTGCTGGCCACCGTAAATGAAACACCAAGAAAGACAAGAGGTAGCACAACAAAATTTATTTTGTAGATAACATGTTGGCCAAGTATCAAATGATTACGTTTACAGACGTCTGTGACATGTGGTTCCTGCCAGAATCAGTAGCCAGAGTAGCCGCCATTGTTGGAGATCACCGCTGCCACACGTCTCGGCATTGAGTCAAAGAGACGTTGGATGTGTTCCTGGGGTACAGCAGCCCAAGCAGCTTCCACACGTTGCCAAAGATCATCTGGTGTGGCAGCTGGGGATATAATCTGGGTCACTCGTTGAGCAACCATGGACCACATGTTTTCTATCGGCGAAAATCCGGAGAGCGAGCCGGCCAGGGAAGCAATTCAATATGATTATTGACGAAGAACCTTTGGACAATGCGTGCCACGTGTGGTCGCGCATTATCCTGTTAAAATATGGCTGTGGCCGAGCCCTGAAGGTAAGGAAGGACAACTGGCTCCAGCACCTCGGATATGTAGCGCCGGCTATTTAAAGTACCGGCAATGCGTACTAGAGGCGTGCGAGAGTAATATCCAATACCGCCCCATACCATAATACCCGGTGCAAGATCAGTGTGGCGGTGTATAATGCAGCTGTCCGGTATCCACTCTTCACGGTGTCTCCACACTCGAATCCGACCATCGTGGTGCTGCAGACAGAAGCGTGCCTCGTCAGTAAAGACAACGTCATTCCATTCTGCCGTCCACATCCGTCTGTCATCACACCGTTGGCGACGGAGACGTCTGTGGTTCTGCGTCAATGGTAGACGAAGCAATGGACGTCTTGCGGACAGACCAATCTGCTGTAAACGGCGTCGAATGGTACGCGCAGACACTGGATGATGCGTTACAGACGCAATGTGCTGTGCTATGGTTCGGGATGTCACTGAGCGATCCGTCACTGCCATGTGTACAATTTGCCTATCAGCACGTGCAGTGGTGCACCGAGGTGAATGCGATCGACCACGTCGGTCCGTCGTACCCTCCTGCATCCAACGGTCACATATCCGCATTACAGTTGTTTGGTTTCGTCCAACACGACTAGCGATTTCTCTGTATGATAATCCACAATCTCGGTAAGCCACTATCCTTCCTCTGTCGAACTCGGATACTTGATCAAACGATGTTCGCTGTTGTCTACGAGGCATAACTGATCGTCTTTCCCGCATCTCGTGGTCGTGCGGTAGCGGTCTCGCTTCCCACGCCCGGGTTCCCGGGTTCGATTCCCGGCGGGATCAGGGATTTTCTCTGCCTCGTGATGGCTGGGTGTTGTGTGATGTCCTTAGGTTAGTTAGGTTTAAGTAGTTCTAAGTTCTAGGGGACTGATGACCATAGATGTTAAGTCCCATAGTGCTCAGAGCCATTTGAACCATTGATCGTCTTGTGAAACAACCACAAGGTAAACACACGTGCCGAACGTACACTCGTCGAAATCGCCAAGCCTTAAATGGCGCTATGAGGTGGCGCCACAGGCGCGCGTGATGTGCGTCTGCGCTGAAATTCTAATCAGTTGCATATCTCATCGATGCAAACCGATGGTGTAAATTTCACTTGATTCGGATGCTTCTTTCAGGGTGTTGCATTTACGGTGGCCAACAGTGTATGACTGACATAATAAAACTATATTAATCAAGATGCAAGGAACATGAAGGCCGTATACCAGATGCAAGGATCACTAAAGCCATAAAACAATATAAACTGAGAGGTAAGAAGGTCTTTAGGAAGGTCAATGAAATGATGGTCTGACTAGTTTTGAAGGAAACAGAACAGGCCATAAGCCCCTGATGTACATGATGATGTTGATGATGATGATAGGAATCATATAATAATGACAATAAATAATCAAAATGTGATAAGAAACACAGTTTGGTCCGTGAGCTGTAGCGGCAATTAGTATAAAAATGTAGAAGGCACAGATGAAAGACAAGTATGGGACTATACAAGGGATTGGCGCAAAAAAAAAAATGGTAAAATAAAGTGTATTACTTTAAAAGTGGTGGACAAATGTATAACGGAGCAGAAAGATGTAACTTTGCGTGTATTTAGCCCCAGCTACTTGGCCAGTCAGTAATGGTTCGAAGTACGATAAATTTGTTGTACAGCTGAGTGTTAGTGTGACCTGGTCCCAGGGTGAGCCGCATCAGTTCTGGATTCCAGTAAGGTGATCTGTACAAGCGAGTCCAGATACAAAGACTTGCAGCACTGCCAGAAATTTGGAAAACAGCAGCATGGGGTATTTCGACGGTTGTTGCTCTCATGGCCTTTGTGCAAGAGACAGTGCCCGGAGACCTAGCGGAGAGTCAGTCAAGATGAAAGATACTTTTTTAAAGAGTCTGTAACAATTCATATCAAATACTAAAGCAAATTTAAATACATTGTCTATGTCAGATAAATGAGGGGCATCCAGTGACACAAAAACATTTAATATCTTACTGCAGGATCACGGATACATGTTGTTATTTGCAGCGAATTAGCTGCATTTCATGAGAGCAGACGTGGGCGTCTCGATTCTATGACTACATTGGGCTATTATTTTTAAACAGTGCCGTGCGTAGCCAGAGTACCTAGAGTACGAGTAACCACGGGTAGAGACGCAACTGGTTTGCTCGAATGGGATGCTATATGCAAGAGCAGCTAAAGCAGCAGTAACCGTTGCGTACCATGGCAAAGAGAAAGGTATTGAGAGAAACAGTAATTACCGGAACTGTCGGTTTGAGAAATAAGTAAGTTTGACTTTGTTTTGAAACATTTGTAGTGATTATGGCAGGAGACAATTTACCTTCTTGTTAACTGGAGAATGTGGCTATACTGTACGTACGAGTAAGCTGTGATCAATCTGACGCAAAAGGATCACAATAATTTTAAACACCAACCACTGAATGTTGTTCTTTTCATAGGTTTCAAGGACATAATAATGAGCACTGTCTTTAGGAAGCGTGGTTGACATTCAAAGTATCTCTCTCTCTCTGTCTCTCTCTCTCTCTCTCTCTCTCTCTCTCTCTCTCTCTCTCTCTCTCCCTCACACACATAAACACACACACACACACAGAGAGAGAGAGAGAGGCAGAGAGAGAAAGGGAGAGAGAGAAAGGGCCAAGAGCATGCTTACCGAGTTAGGGTAGCCCCTAGGAAAACAAACGCAATCCGGTCGCAGATGGTCACAGGCCAAACGAAGAGCGGAGGCAGTAAAAACATTCGTTGAGAGCTCTGTTACGGCTCCAAATGACCTAGGTAAGAGGGCGCTGGAAGTTAGAGGAGAAGGGTTACCGAAGAATGTTGAAGAGCTCGTCACGAGAAAGTACTAGATATGTGTAAGTGGTTGCTAGAAAGGAGACTCACGGCAGTAGCTACTGCATAACAAATAGTCGGGCAAATAATATGAGCCCTAATTATAGTCCGAAGCACTGGGTACGTTCACCAGGAGATAGAGAACGAGTGACTTGTTTCGGCCTGATTTACGTTTATACTACCACTTCCAATACCTGCGTAGTGCACGCCGCTAATCGCTTTGGAGCGGTGGTGCTAAGCCGGAGAAAAGGTGACTGAGTCCTGTAAGTGAAAGAAGTTTTCATCCTCAGTATATGACCGAGAGCTACGAATACAGTTCCTGATCACCAGACTGTTTGTTATCGGTTAAATACTGAATTTATCTGTACGCTAACTGAAAAAATGATTGTTAATGGAATAAAACTGTCATACTGTATTTGCTTTACGTATTTCCACAGAGACTACAAGCATAAAATGTTCTTTCAGGAATCGTGCTGACGGAACAAACAAACTGAGAGACTGCTAGTACTTCGATAATTACTTCTTTCGTTCATTCTGTTTTGTAACGTGGACAGTGGCTGATTTGGTATTATTTAGAAAAAACTTGTAACATCCTTACTTCTTTTATCAAAACGATCAAGTATCAGGTACTTCGTGTTAACAATCTACTCTTCCCATGTTCTAACATCTTGCGTCACTCTTAGTTACAACCAGGTCTATACACTAAAAAAATGAGAACCTTGCTAAATTTAAAACATTGCTATGTTAATACTCCTGTGCACCATTTCAGTTGACAGAGCCTCGCTAGAAGAAAATGCACACGTTACTGGGGTCGTGTTAGCATGTAATAGCGATGTAAATGTGTCATATCAAAAGGTGAAACTTCCTGGCAGATTAAAACTGTGTGCCGGACCAAGACTCGAACTCGGGACGTATGCCTTTCGAGGGCAAGAGCGCTACCAGGCACTGGGAGGATTGAAGCTGTGAGAACGGGTCGTGATTCGTGCATGAGTAAGTGAGATACACTCCTGGAAATTGAAATAAGAACACCGTGAATTCATTGTCCCAGGAAGGGGAAACTTTATTGACACATTCCTGGGGTCAGATACATCACATGATCACACTGACAGAACCACAGGCACATAGACACAGGCAACAGAGCATGCACAATGTTGGCACTAGTACAGTGTATATCCACCTTTCGCAGCAATGCAGGCTGCTATTCTCCCATGGAGACGATCGTAGAGATGCTGGATGTAGTCCTGTGGAACGGCTTGCCATGCCATTTCCACCTGGCGCCTCAGTTGGACCAGCGTTCGTGCTGGACGTGCAGACCGCGTGAAACGACGCTTCATCCAGTCCCAAACATGCTCAATGGGGGACAGATCCGGAGATCTTGCTGGCCAGGGTAGTTGACTTACACCTTCTAGAGCACGTTGGGTGGCACGGGATACATGCGGACGTGCATTGTCCTGTTGGAACAGCAAGTTCCCTTGCCGGTCTAGGAATGGTAGAACGATGGGTTCGATGACGGTTTGGATGTACCGTGCACTATTCAGTGTCCCCTCGACGATCACCAGTGGTGTACGGCCAGTGTAGGAGATCGCTCCCCACACCATGATGCCGGGTGTTGGCCCTGTGTGCCTCGGTCGTATGCAGTTCTGATTGTGACGCTCACCTGCACGGCGCCAAACACGCATACGACCATCATTGGCACCAAGGCAGAAGCGACTCTCATCGCTGAAGACGACACGTCTCCATTCGTCCCTCCATTCACGCCTGACGCGACACCACTGGAGGCGGGCTGCACGATGTTGGGGCGTGAGCGGAAGACGGCCTAACGGTGTGCGGGACCGTAGCCCAGCTTCATGGAGACGGTTGCGAATGGTCCTCGCAGATACCCCAGGAGCAACAGTGTCCCTAATTTGCTGGGAAGTGGCGGTGCGGTCCCCTACGGCACTGCGTAGGATCCTACGGTCTTGGCGTGCATCCGTGCGTCGCTGCGGTCCGGTCCCAGGTCGACGGGCACGTGCACCTTCCGCCGACCACTGGCGACAACATCGATGTACTGTGGAGACCTCACGCCCCACGTGTTGAGCAATTCGGCGGTACGTCCACCCGGCCTCCCGCATGCCCACTATACGCCCTCGCTCAAAGTCCGTCAACTGCACATACGGTTCACGTCCACGCTGTCGCGGCATGCTACCAGTGTTAAAGACTGCGATGGAGCTCCGTATGCCACGGCAAACTGGCTGACACTGACGGCGGCGGTGCAGAAATGCTGCGCAGCTAGCGCCATTCGACGGCCAACACCGCGGGTCCTGGTGTGTCCGCTGTGCCGTGCGTGTGATCATTGCTTGTACAGCCCTCTCGCAGTGTCCGGAGCAAGTATGGTGGGTCTGACACACCGGTGTCAATGTGTTCTTTTTTCCATTTCCAGGAGTGTAGTAGAGCACTAGCCGGCGAAAGGCAAGGTTCCCGAGTTCG
Source organism: Schistocerca nitens (assembly GCF_023898315.1). Taxonomy (NCBI): domain Eukaryota; kingdom Metazoa; phylum Arthropoda; class Insecta; order Orthoptera; family Acrididae; genus Schistocerca; species Schistocerca nitens. The sequence continues at coordinate 540,879,656 of NC_064615.1, forward strand.
AGTCTCGGTCCGACACACAGTTTTAATCTGCCAGGATGTTTCATATCAGCGCACACTCCGTTGCAGAGTGAAAATTTCATTCTGGATATCAAAAGATGTTAAAATGTTTCTAAAGTCACTTGCGCCACAATTTTAATCAACAGTTCTCTCCAAAAACTGAGAGACTGGTAGTACTTAGACACTCATCCGGATCACTCTATTTTCTAATGTGGACAGTGGACGATTTGATATAATGTAGAAAGTAACTTGTAATGTTATACAGCTCTGTGTTATATTTAAGTGTTGCGGCATCCGTTGGTTCTCCTTTGAAGAACGAACGTGGCGATAAGGGTGGTAGAAATCAAAAAGATTGCCCGACTTTCGATTCCCAATTAAAAGGTACATTTAACCGTAACAGCTAATCTTCTGCTGTCTTGACCGAGACCAGTATCGAACCTCATCTCTTCTAGCAGGAGTTTCTGATTATTAATTATAGGGCTGTAGGAGGCCACAGGGGAAGTCTACAGACCAGAAGTCGGACAGATCTGGTAAAATATCGTATATATTTCCATAACCAAACACACAGAAATATCAGGTATCCTGCTAAATTTAAAAAATGTAGGAATGGCATGAACCTGACATACAGAATTTATGGTTGTAGGACAAGACAAAGGGAACTATTATGCAGTATAGACTCGTCCAGTCCTTGATCAGAGAGAGAGAGAGCGAGCTAGAGAGTGCGCTGAGAGATAAATTGTAATGATTGTTATCCACGAGAAAGAATAACCTGAAACCCAGCCAGGGGCAGGGGGTGCATGTATGGTTAGCTTTGTCGTACCTACCGAACTATACGCAACTCTTTGCGTTTCAGATGGTGCACTCACGAAATGATCGTGGTTGCGTTACCGTTAATGCGAAACAGTGCTAAGCAATCCATACAAATGGTGGCAGCTTCTACGCTACTGAAGTCCACTTCTACCAATATCTGCAAGAAACTGGGAATGAAAAAGCCTCTCTCGTCAGTTTCGTTACCGACGGTATCGCAACCCACTAAGCGTCCGCCGGCTAAAAGAGGAGTCCGTAGCAGACCCGATCTAAGTGACGGTTAAGTACTGTTCCGGCCCGCAACGCCTGGTCCCACGCTCAGAGGTTGCGCTCCATGGAGTGGCAATAATCCGGCGGAAAGGGAAGTACAGATTGATGTTTCTCCGAAACAAGGAAGCCGTAGTCTGGAATTCAAAGTAACGGATTGAACAGCCTTGGTGAGCGTTCCTGTATTGCTGATTACTGGGAATAATTAAGTCATAGCTCGGAAAATTATCCCGCTCACATGAGATAACGGTCCTCTCGTTAGGATAGCTTACGGTGATATCTGATTGACGATCAAAATTAGTTTGATTTGTTTTAATTCAGGATTAATTTCACTGACTTCGTGAATATTATTCGGATCTACCTTTGCGATAAAATGATTCGTCATTTCACGTATAGTTTGAATCTACCGTCAGAAAAACTGCTGTGAACTCCATCCGAACAGGTTTTGGAAGACCCCGACAGCACCAACCGACTGCCGTGTCCTCCTCAAATAGAGGTGTCACTTGATGCGGATATAGATGGGCCTGTGGTCAGAACACCGTCCTCCCGGCCGTAGTCTTCTTTCGTGACCAGAAGCGCTACTTCTCGATCAAATATATCCTCAATTGGCCGCACCGGGGCTGAGTGCAGCCTGCTCGCTAACAGCGCTATGTAGACCCGAATGGTCACCTATCAAGTGCTAGCCAAGCCCGACAGCATTTAACTTCGGTGATCTGAAGGGAACTGGTGTTGCTGCAAGGCCGTTGGCACCACCAGAAAGGTAAAATGTATTTTATTGTGACAGTCTGTCAAAAAGGCTGGACAATATGGCTGTCGTTCCCGCTGCGCACCTTGTGGTGGAGCAGGGAAACTCTCTGATCTTTGTATATAGAATATGTACCTTTTTTCTTATTTCAGGACCTCTATAACTGCCAAGTGAATCCTGAACATAAAATATACACATGACGAATCTGAAAAAAATCATGTCTTAAATGCGGGCATATCTATTTAAACTCTTCGTTTTTTAATGACGCAAATAATCATTTTACGTTGGGAAACTTAACTGTTAAGTAACCACTTCCAAATTTCATTCGCATTCTTTCTTTATCTCGCGGAATAGTATCTACAAATACTTTGCAAAGATGTTTCTGTAACCTGCATCGACTGAAGACAATCTTGATCTTTGGGGTACTTCTCTTTCTGTGATGCCTGCGGATGTTTGGGTCAAGTGATTCCGGGAAACTCTCCAATCGTCACTTAGGCGGTTGGAAGGCATGTTGATACACGCTTATTCCAAGAGCCACGTTGACACAGCTGCGGTCACCGCGATCTTACAGTTTTCTTGGAGAGAATATTCCTCTTAATGCGGTGTTCGACGAGATTGTTCACATGCAAAGGCATACTGTTAAAACATTCGTGAGATGTTCAGCTGCTATGGCTCACTAACCATTGTTTTGGTCCCGCTGAACTTGCTACGAATTTCGGAAGCGAATTGACTATTAATACGCGCTATTTTGCTAACGTTTGGTGTCGTTGTAAGACATCAGATGCGAAACTGGTTATAGAATCGAACTTATGTCACTCACTTCCAAACACTGTACAAACATTGCAGTCATTCTTGCTCTAAGTTTAATTTAATTAGAGATATTCTCTGAGCCGTGTATGAAAGTGATTTGATATGATGGTTTTATACTTGACTTGTGGGATCAAGCGTCTTCGTGATAAAGGGGTGGCTGCAGCGAGCCCGTACACAGGAATTCAAGGAAGGGCTAGGTCCCAGGTTATGGCATCATTCATTATTTGCCAAGGGATTCACATCTATTAAATAATTTTCCTTTTTAAAAAAGGTAATAAAAATAAATAAAGGCAATAATAATAAATCACCATAGTCTTTTAGAAACAACAAAGTGATACTAGCCTAACACAATGGTTTTAAATTACAGACACATGATTTGAAGCGTTCCTGCCAAATTTAAAGTAAAATTTTGAAGGTCAAATATAACAACGACTAGCACCAATTTTTTAAAAAAATGGCTCTGAGCACTATGGGACTTAACTTCTAAGGTCATCAGTTCCTTAGAACTTAGAACTACTTAAACGTAACTAACCTAAGTACAGCACACATATCAATGCCCGAGGTAGGATTCGAACCTGCGACCGTAGCGGTCACGCGGTTCCAGACTGAAGCGCCTAGAACCGCTCGGCCCCCCGGCCGGCCCAATTTTTTAAGGTAAAATGTTTAAACAGTTTACATGTCCCGAACTAACAGAATAGTTTTAAATTACAGATCAAAATTTAACGTGGTCTTTGACAGAGCTGACAAATTTAAGCCACACAAGGTCCACCAAATGGCCCAGCCGACTAGAGAGAAGATAGCCCTTTGTTCTTGCAGTATTCTTAGCAAAGTCAATTCGCTTAACTCGTTTCAGTCCTAGTTTAATGTGGGTCATTATCATTTAACTGATGATGTTACTGTACGACAAGCTCCTTATCGATTGTTTCCTCCCCTGCCCCCTCTCTATTCTCCGAAGATAACGACATTACCTCAAAATATCAATCACATGTTTATGGATGGGGGATTCGATTATGAAACCCTCCACATGACCTTACTCTTCCCGCAGTACTTCTGTTGACTAAGGGACAAGGCAAGGATTACAGGCCAGCTGCTGAGTGCAGGGCACTTAATCAAAAAATCATCTTGGAATCTGTGCCTCTTCCTGAACTGCACAATTGTTTTACTTGGTTTTCTGGGGCTTTTTATTTCACAGTGCTTGATCTTAATCAATCCTGTTACCAGATACCGTTGACCGAAGATTATATGCTTGTTACTGCGTTTTGCACAGATTGGAAACTGTATGAGTTCATTCGGGTGCTTTGGGTTATCTACAGGGGCCGCTGTGCTGGCTCGCCTGTTGGATCAAGTTCTGGGTGACCTTAAGTTCAACTGCATCTATAACTACTTGATGATGTTCTTGTGTATAGCCGTTTATTTCTCCTACATTTGTATTACCTCGAGGAAGTGTTTTACTGCTTCGGGCAGATGGATCAACCGTTAAGCCGTCTAAGGTTACACTGGCTTGACGAAAATTTTCTTTCTTTGGTCATCTTCTGTCCAGTGACGGGATTAGAATTGATCAGGACCCTACCTCAGCCTTTCAGCATTTTCTCCTAAGGACTGGCATGGCCAATTATTTTAGGGAATTTGTTCCTAATTTTGGTCAGCCCGCCGCACCTCTTAATACTTTGCGTAAAAAGGGAGAGACTTTCGTTCCGGGTGAGAGCAAGCAGGCTGCCTTTGAGGCAATTAAAAACTGACCTGAATAATGTCCCAGTCTTTCCCATACCGGACTTCGAGAATGGCTTCATTGTCTAGACAGACGCGTCCAGTGTTAGCGCTGCGGCCGTGCTCTTGCAGGAATGTTCCGGGGAAAGGCGTCCCATCGCTTATGCCTCGAGGAGCTTAACTGCTGCTGAATTAAGTTATTTCCTTTACGAATGTGAGGCCTTGGCCGTTCTCTTCGCCCTTGAGAAATTTAAATTCTATCTCGAGCACTGTGAGTTTTATTTGGAAACGCACAACCAAGCCTTAAACTGCATCTTAACGCGACCTAGAAACACCGGTAGGATCGCCAGATCGGCGGTACAGGTATCTACAGGGTGTTTCAAAAATGACTGGTATATTTGAAACGGCAATAAAAACGAAAAGAGCAGCGATAGAAATACACCGTTTGTTGCAATATGCTTGGGACAACAGTACATTTTCAGGCAGACAAACTTTCGAAATTACAGTAGTTACAATTTTCAACAACAGATGGCGCTGCGGTCTGGGAAATTCTATAGTACGATATTTTCCACATATCCACCATGCGTAGCAATAATATGGCGTAGTCTCTGAATGAAATTACCCGAAACCTTTGACAACGTGTCTGGCGGAATGGCTTCACATGCAGATGAGATGTACTGCTTCAGCTGTTCAATTGTTTCTGGATTCTGGCGGTACACCTGGTCTTTCAAGTGTCCCCACAGAAAGAAGTCACAGGGGTTCATGTCTGGCGAATAGGGAGGCCAATCCACGCCGCCTCCTGTATGTTTCGGATAGCCCAAAGCAATCACACGATCATCGAAATATTCATTCAGGAAATTAAAGACGTCGGCAGTGCGATGTGGCCGGGCACCATCTCGCATAAACCACGAGGTGTTCGCAGTGTCGTCTAAGGCAGTTTGTACCGCCACAAATTCACGAAGAATGTCCATATAGCGTGATGCAGTATCGTTTCGGATCTGAAAAATGGGCCAATGATTCCTTTGGAAGACATGGCGGCCCAGACCAGTACTTTTTGAGGATGCAGGGACGATGGGACTGCAACATGGGGCTTTTCGGTTCCCCATATGCGCCAGTTCTGTTTATTGACGAAGCCGTCCAGGTAAGAATAAGCTTCGTCAGTAAACCAAATGCTGCCCACATGCATATCGCCGTCATCAATCCTGTGCACTATATCGTTAGCGAATGTCTCTCGTGCAGCAATGGTAGCGGCGCTGAGGGGTTGCCGCGTTTGAATTTTGTATGGATAGAGGTGTAAACTCTGGCGCATGAGACGATACGTGGACGTTGGCGTCATTTGGACCGCAGCTGCAACACGGCGAACGGAAACCCAAGGCCGCTGTTGGATCACCTGCTGCACCAGAATTTTTGTCCGAGCTAGAGAAACATCCCACGGGTAAGTTGTTCATTGATTACGTAGGACCTCTTCCTGTAGATGGTAGATGCCTTTTCCTGAAAAGTAACTTGGTTGTGATCATCCCTGGGCGTGACGTTTGTGGTGACAATTTCATATTGTTTGGTTTTAATAGTGCTTCTTCTTGCCAAATAATGCGTAATATTATTACTGTCACCGACTGTGCAAGCTGTGGGAATGTCATAGCAGTTACAGGTGCTCTGGTGCTGTCACGAACATTTATGATTAATGTGCTCTTTTAATTATGTTTTAAACTCTCATCTGACCAGATTTGTTCGTATACCGGGTGCACTGCTGGAGAGTTGTGTAATTTTCTGCGTTGTCTCTCTTGGGTGTTGTAAATACACTCCTGGAAATGGAAAAAAGAACACATTGACACCGGTGTGTCAGACCCACCATACTTGCTCCGGACACTGCGAGAGGGCTGTACAAGCAATGATCACACGCACGGCACAGCGGACACACCAGGAACCGCGGTGTTGGCCGTCGAATGGCGCTAGCTGCGCAGCATTTGTGCACCGCCGCCGTCAGTGTCAGCCAGTTTGCCGTGGCATACGGAGCTCCGTCGCAGTCTTTAACACTGGTAGCATGCCGCGACAGCGTGGACGTGAACCGTATGTGCAGTTGACGGACTTTGAGCGAGGGCGTATAGTGGGCATGCGGGAGGCCGGGTGGACGTACCGCCGAATTGCTCAACACGTGGGGCGTGAGGTCTCCACAGTACATCGATGTTGTCGCCAGTGGTCGGCGGAAGGTGCACGTGCCCGTCGACCTGGGACCGGACCGCAGCGACGCACGGATGCACGCCAAGACCGTAGGATCCTACGCAGTGCCGTAGGGGACCGCACCGCCACTTCCCAGCAAATTAGGGACACTGTTGCTCCTGGGGTATCTGCGAGGACCATTCGCAACCGTCTCCATGAAGCTGGGCTACGGTCCCGCACTCCGTTATGCCGTCTTCCGCTCACGCCCCAACATCGTGCAGCCCGCCTCCAGTGGTGTCGCGACAGGCGTGAATGGAGGGACGAATGGAGACGTGTCGTCTTCAGCGATGAGAGTCGCTTCTGCCTTGGTGCCAATGATGGTCGTATGCGTGTTTGGCGCCGTGCAGGTGAGCGCCACAATCAGGACTGCATACGACCGAGGCACACAGGGCCAACACCCGGCATCATGGTGTGGGGAGCGATCTCCTACACTGGCCGTACACCACTGGTGATCGTCGAGGGGACACTGAATAGTGCACGGTACATCCAAACCGTCATCGAACCCATCGTTCTACCATTCCTAGACCGGCAAGGGAACTTGCTGTTCCAACAGGACAATGCACGTCCGCATGTATCCCGTGCCACCCAACGTGCTCTAGAAGGTGTAAGTCAACTACCCTGGCCAGCAAGATCTCCGGATCTGTCCCCCATTGAGCATGTTTGGGACTGGATGAAGCGTCGTTTCACGCGGTCTGCACGTCCAGCACGAACGCTGGTCCAACTGAGGCGCCAGGTGGAAATGGCATGGCAAGCTGTTCCACAGGACTACATCCAGCATCTCTACGATCGTCTCCATGGGAGAATAGCAGCCTGCATTGCTGCGAAAGGTGGATATACACTGTACTAGTGCCGACATTGTGCATGCTCTATTGCCTGTGTCTATGTGCCTGTGGTTCTGTCAGTGTGATCATGTGATGTATCTGACCCCAGAAATGTGTCAATAAAGTTTCGCCTTCCTGGGACAATGAATTCACGGTGTTGTTATTTCAATTTGCAGGAGTGTAGATATCCCTTACCTGATTCTTGGATCCTGACTGGGTCTGTGGGGCGTCTTATACCGGTATCTGACCTCATATTGTTAAAAGAACCAGTATTTTACCCCGGAAGGAAGTTCAGATGGTTATTTGATATCTACTTGAACTATATTTGTAGTTTGGTTATGTTAGTATGCTTATTCTTGGTTCTTGCCAATGTTTAAATTGTAGGTTACTATTCGTGAAATTCTTAGTTAAATCTGTTAATCGGCGTTTGTTGTTGTACATTATTCTGGATTGCTTGTTTATCCAGCTATTTGCTGAAAGTGTGTTATCATACTAATTGACCTGTCGGTGTTCCTAGGCACTGTCTTGTCGCATGACGCTTATTTTAAGAGCGCCTTGCTGTTTCCTGATGGGTGAGCTACTGTTTCTGCAATCATTGCGTGCAATTGACCCGGCTTGACAAGGATGAACGTACCGGCGGTACGACATTACTGGACAGCATTTGGGATTCGCCACTCTCTCTACCCTTTGTGAAGGAGCTTTACGGCACTGCGACTGCTGTTTCAGTTGAGTTTTTTCTTCTCTGGTTCGTGTGAGCCTAAATCTTTCCAGAGTTGGCATATTTTTACTTTTGGATTCTATCCCTTTTGTGTTGTGCCCTTTCTATGTCAAGATTTCCCTAGTTAACGTGGCCATTTGCTGTGCCTTGCGTCGCTTAAGTTTGTGAGCTCTCTCAAACACCGTGTCAAATTCTCATGTGTAGTTACATTTGACATTCAAAATTTTGCTTTAATTTTGTCAGGAGCTTTTAAATCTTGGGTATGTAATTTAAAACCATTGTGTTAGACTTGAAAGTTTTAATATAAAAAACTGAAATTATTATTATCCTGGTGAAAGAAGCACGGAAATGTGTAAAGCTCTATCTCTGACGATATTATCGCTACCTATAACATTTCATTAAAAATTGCAACGAAATCTAGTGAAACTGCACTAGAACCATTACTGACTGGCCAATTAGCTGGGGCTAAATACACGCAAAGTTACACCTCTCTGCTCCGTTATCATTTGTCCACCACTTTTAAAGTAATACACATTATTTTACCTTTTTTTTTTTTTTTTTTTTTTTTTTTTTTTTTTGCGCCAATCCCTTGTATAGTCCCATACTTGTCTTTCATCTGTGCCTTCTACATTTTTATACTAATTGCCGGTACAGCTAACGGACCAAACTGTGTTTCTTATCACATTTTTATTATTTATTGTCA